>NW_022111321.1:10454713-10455984 GCF_000313985.2 Echinops telfairi | reverse complement strand
CTCCATTTTAGTTGGCTACCATATGTATCTCTGGATTGGGTCTGGCCCCTGCCATAGTACCTGGACCTCACCCCAGGAATGTAGAAGATTGAAAACTTTAAAAATATTTAATGAACTTTTAAAGTAGAATAATATCAAAGGTCATAAATAGATATGATAGACTTTATTAATGAGCAGTGTATTTGTATTCACTTCAATGAGTGACTGCTCTGATTATAAGAATTATGCTTGAGTTATTTGGTCTCTTACTTGCCTATGATTTCAATTTTTAATGAATCATTTCCCTTACCTTCATCAGGTCACAGTGAACTTTTCATTCTGTTCATTGCTGTACAATACTGAATGGGAAGGCTAGTTACAGCTATAAGGATGCTAATCTATCTTCTAATTTAGCTGTTCTGCCCCTTATTTCTTTTCTCGAGGCAATATTTTTTAATGACTCATCAATATGTATTTTTGAACATGAATACCTAGCTGATTGCTGTGGAGTCCATTCTGACTCACAGGGACCCTGAAGGACAGCGTGAAACTGCCCCGTATGTTCCGGAGGTTGTTCAGTGTCCTGGGAGCAGACTGCTGCGTCTTCTTCCTGTGGAGCAGCTGGTGGGGTCCAGCCTTCACTGAGTCTAGCCTTCAACCAATGGACCCACTGACATCCGTTCTAAAATGAAATACAGACCTATAAGTTAAACGGTTCTAAATGTAATTAAGTCTTTCAAACATAAATAGATTTCTATATAAAGGAGATGCTTAAGTGCTTAGTTGTGTTTGCTGAATTTTTGTTAAAGCAGGAGAACTATAGGATTTGCTAAATCCTATAGAGAACTATAGAATGTTCCCCTTTTTGTTGTAGTCTGATTCTCAAATTTTAAAAGGTTATGATATTACACGTATTCTGTCCTGTATGCCTAGATCCACCTGCTCTTTGGCAGGGAAAGTAGCTTTCTGGGACAGGATATTGGTTGTGTAGTAAAATATTGAGTGGTTTTTTTGTTTGTTTGCTTATTTGTTTCCTCCTGCACTTAAAAGCCAATCAAGTTTCATGTCCTTTCCTGGAAAATTCCATTTTTTATTTTTATTTTTTTTCATTTGAGAGGCAGAGCAGTGGTTTCTGGAAATGCTGATCTGATCTGTGTCTTTGGTTACCATGCAAAGGGAAACATTGGGAGGAATGGCTGTGGACGAGGCTGGCAGACTTCTCATGCGCTTACTCACCAGGCTTTTCTTTTCCTACCCACCCCTGAGGTGTCAGTGAGCACCTTCCAGGAACT
>NW_022111321.1:10452305-10454259 GCF_000313985.2 Echinops telfairi | reverse complement strand
ATTCTTTCTAGACTGTAGCCTTTAATATTTTTTTAAGTAATAGTATTTTAACTTTAATTTTTGACATTCTACCTAGTAATATCTTTTACAATTTTGTCCCTTTCTTTTATAATATCATCTTTGGTTTTTCTCTCTTCACTAGTTTATCCTGTATCTTTTCAAAGCTCTGGTGGCTTAGTGAGTTACATGTAGGGCTGTTAACTGCAAAGATAGCACTTTGAAGCCATCAGCCAAACCGAGGGAGAAAGATGAAACTTTCTACTCATAAAGAGTTATAGTTTCAGAAACTCATGGGTGCAATTCTACCCTGTCTTGTGGAGTCAGTGTGAAACAGATAGGACTGGAAACAAGGAGTTTGGCTTTTGAGTTAATCTTTAGTAACTCTACATATGCTATTAAGGGTCCTGGTGACACAGTGGTTAAGCAATAGGCTACTAACCAAATAATCAGCAGTTCTAGGCCACCAGCCAATCCATGGGGAAAGATGTGGTCGTCTGCCCCCATAAAGACTAAAAAGCACATGATTCTGACTCACGGTGCTCCTGCAGGGCAGCCAAGAAGGACTCCCAAGCAGTTTTGAGGCTGTAGATCTTTAGGGAAGCAGACTGCCTCATGCTCCTTCCATGGAGTGGCTGGTGGGTTCAAACTCCTGAGCTTTTGTTTAGCAACCAAAGCTTTACCCACTCTGGCACCAGGCTCCCTTCTTCATGAGGAGCTCCACCTTGGAGACGGTATGGGGCAGTTGTCCTCTGCCATAGAAAATAGTTACGAATGAGAATTGACTTGCCAACAACAGCTACTGGGTTTACTTACTGTAATTGTGTTCAGAAACTCTGCATTTCCATAACTCAGAATCCATTTATACCAAGTGACATGCTGGCAAACCAGCATTTTCGTTCTCTTTTTAAGGAGTGAAATTAAAAGCCCTGATTATGCATAGCATTTTCCAATTATAGTTGTAAATGCTTAATATTGAAGTAAAGGCTTGATATTTTTTCTTTGGTTTTTTTCAGCTTAAGCTATTCTGAGGGTGTTCTTTTACACGGTTTTCTGACTCTCGGTGCTTGCACTTTTCATGATCGTACTTTACTTTTTCAAGCTGCTCTGAAAGTTCTTCCATTTGCTTTAGCTCCTCTACCACCAAGAGCACGTTTCAGAATCTCTTCCGACAGCCACTTTGATCCTTTCTTCTCTTCTCCCTTTGTACAGATCGTTTCCTTTCCCAGTGTGATGTTTGACTCTTCGCAGAGCTTGCCAGGTCTCCTGTCCGTAGTTATGGTTCAATCAGTCAAATGTATTCCTGAGATATTCTCGACATATAGTTGAGATATACCCAAGATTGTATTCTGGCTCGCATGGACTTGTTTTAATGACATAGTAAGCAATTAAAAATGCCACTAGGACTTAGTTCTATCTTAATTTATCACTTTTTCTTGGAACAAAATGAAGTCTCTTAAGTCTGAAAATCCATCTCTTTTATTATTATTAAACATTTTATTGGGAGCTCTTACTGATATTGTAACAACTATATTTCAGTTAGATAAAGCATAATTGTACAAATGCTACCACCATCAGTTTCAACACATTTTCTTTATTCTTGAACTCTTTGATATCAGCTCTGCCCTCCCCACCCCGAGGAACCCTTATTGTTATATATATTATTATTATTTGCTGTAGCTTACACCATCCCATGTACCAGTTCACCTGCAATTCCGCTACTCATTCCCATCAAGTGGGGTTTTACAGTCATCATTGCTATCAGCTCCCCTTTCCCCCACCTCCCCACCCCTCCCTTTTTATTCCCTTGGGGAATTCCTGTTACTATTATTGTTTCTGAAGGGTTATCTATATTGGCTTTCATACATCAAGTGATCTTAATTATACAAATGAACATATGCAGGTCTAACAAGATTAATGAGGTAAAACAAAGACCATAATAGTAAGGGGAAAATAT
>NW_022111321.1:10449981-10451785 GCF_000313985.2 Echinops telfairi | reverse complement strand
ACATACATATATAGACAAATACACCTATCTTTATATGTTTATAGATTAACAATTACATATCTATACCTATACATATATACTATATACTTATTATTTTCTTTTTTTTCTTTCCTCCTGTCCCACTATCATGTCTATCCATGTTCACCTCTCAGTAATTCCTCTTGGATACATTTCAATTGATCAAACATGACCAGGAATGCTGCACCCTCCTCACCGTCAATTTTAGAACCCTTGCTATTCCCCTTTCCCTGTCGTTATTGGCTCACGGCTCACTTCCCCAACCTCCTCCGCTCCCATGCCCCGCTCCCCCAGTCATCCGTCTGGCATTGCTTATACTTCTATCTTATATAGATAGAAACCAAAAACAAAAGAGAAAAGAAAGACCATATAAATAATTTGAAGTCTAACTGTTATCCTGACCCGGAGATAGGTATCTGTCTGTTAAATAGCAAGCAGGTCCTGTTATCATCCATCAGTCCAATCCCCTTTTCTTTCAGGATCCCATAGGCCGGACCTGCTTACCTAACAGCCCTTACACCCTTTTAAAGTCCTCAGCATTCTGACCCAACAATGCGCCTCCTACGGGACCCCTCAACTCTTCCTGCAGTCAGGTGTGGAGCAGTCTAGTGTCCCCACCCACACCCAGTTACATCTTTCGGTGTAGCCCCTTGTGAGTAATCCCCAACCAGTGCAGATGAGGTGCCAATCACTGGCCCCCGAGTCAGAAGTCTACAATCGGGAGTCCTCAGAGACTTGGTGTCTGTGCTCCCACTGCTGGTCTGTTGCACTGCCCTCTTGGTTTGCCCCCATGGGGGTGGGTCATTTGGCTGCTTTCCAGAACTGCATCTTCAGGGCTGCCCTCTTAATGCTGCCTTCCAGGGAGGGGACGCCATGTCTCAAGCTGAGGACAGCCCTGTAGTCATCTCTGGGAGTGAGCTGCTTCAAGCAGTGACATCGCCCTCAAGAACTGGCACACCAAAATGAGATCTACTCTCTTTCTCCCTTTTCTGAGGACACATAAACTATGCTCTACCCCTGCATCTTCTTAGTGATCTCTGAATAATCTCTTCAAAGATATTTTCTGTACTGATTTTTCTCCCCCTTTTCATGGTACCCCTATAATCTGAATAATAAAGTACATGCTATCTGTCTTCCACATCTATCATAGGCTTTTGTAATAACTTTACTATTTTTCCACTTTAGTGATTTTTTTTCAAGTTTGTTCCTTCTTTAACCAGTTTAGTTTTTACAGATACTTGTCTTTCATTCTCTTAATAAAATAGTTTACCTTCTCTTATTTTATCTTATTCTGTTATAGTCATTTCCTATTTTTATGAGAGTTTGCTTCTCCTCTTTGAGTTTCAGAAGTTAAATGGTACCTTCTCATTGAAATGTAGTGATAGTATTGCCTAAATCTATCTCTTACTGTAATTCTATTTCCAACTTTTACCCATCTAATTTCTGGTATTACATTCCTTTTTTTAGCCTTAAAAATATATTTTTGCTTAAGATCCAAACTGTATGCCAGCCTTTAGTGCGCGTTTCAATATGTTCCAGTCTACCGTGGTCTTCTATTTGATTTACTGCTTGCTAGCCAGTTCCACTTGGTTTCCCTTCCTGTTTACCCGAACCTTGTTTGGATTATCCTCTTATAATTTGAGAGGCTGGACTTGAAATCTTCCCAATTTGGTCGAGTATGAAAGCAAGGCGGAAAGTAGTTGGGCACATAATTGTAGCTATGGTAGCTGGGGTTCTCAGTGAAATAGGTGCTGCCAACATTCTTTATGAACTATATCAAACCCTT
>NW_022111321.1:10446728-10448545 GCF_000313985.2 Echinops telfairi | reverse complement strand
TTTCACTGCCCCTTTGCTTTATCAACCATGATGTCCTTTTCCAGGGACTGGTCTCTCCTGAGAACATGTCCAAAATTTGTGAAAAAAGTCTTGCTATCCCGGCTTCTAAGGAGCATTCTGACTGTACTGCTTCCAAAACAGATTTGTCCTGTCTGTTCCTTTGGCAGTCTGCGGTATGTTCAGTATTCTTTCTCAGCACCACAGTTAATGTTCATTGGTTCTTCTTCAGCCTTCCTTACTCACTGTCCAGCTTTCACGTGTATATAAAGCTCATTGGAAATACCATGGCTTGGGTCAGGTGCACCTTGCTTTTCAACACTTTAAAGAGGTCTTGTACAGCAGATTTATCCAAGGCAAATATGTTCTTTGATTCCTTACCTGCTGCTTCCATGAGCATTGGTTGTGAATCCAAATAAGGAAATCATTGACAGCTTCAATCTTTTCTCTGCTTATCATCATGTTACCTATTGGTCGGTTGTGAGGATTTCTTATTCCTTTACATTGAATTTTAATCCATACTGAAAGCTACCATCCTTGATCTTCATCAGCTCTTACTAGTTATATTTTGAGGGCCCTTCAACCTGAGAGGAGCCCTGTGATATAGTGAGTCATGTGTTAAGTTGCTAATTTGGAGGTCAGCAGTTAAAAACCTACCATCCACTCCACAGGAGAGAGATGAGGCTTTCTACGCCCATAGAGTTACAGTCTTGGAAATCCACAGGGCAGTTCTACTCTGCCCTACAGTCACCATGAGTCAGGACTCACTCGATGGCAGTGAATTTGGATCTTTGGTCTTCCACCCTGACAGGCTCATCTTCAGGCACTGCCTCTAACAATGTTTTCCTGCTATTCGTTCGGTTTTTAAATACATAGTATGACATACATTTTGCTGCTTTTCATAAAGTTTTCAATGGTTCATCCTTCAGAATTAGACAGCCTACTTCTTCTTTGTAGTCTGTTCTTCCTCTGGGAGCTCCACTGAAACCCCATCATGTTGGGTGAGCCCCCCAGTATTTGAAACACTGGCGGCATAGCTTTCAGCATTTCAGCAACACACAAGCCACAAAAGTTCCACAAACTGACTGGTAATGGTGATTTCATGCCTCTGAAGTCCAGCCAGAATGCTCCTGAGAAACAAGAATGGGGGTACTTTGTCTCATGTGCTTTGGACATGTTATCAGGTTACACAGATCCCTGGAAAAAGGACATTTTGCTTGGTAAAGTGGAAGGTTATCAAAAATGAGATCCATCGAGGAGCTGGATTGACACTGGGGGGAATTGTGAGGTGCCGAGTCTGAAGCTGGCAGCGCTTCGTCCTGCTGTCTGGTGGGTCACTGAGTCAGAGTGGACTCCAAGACAGCTAACAACAACTCCTCATGAAATTAAGGAACCTTAAGGGTTAATACACAATTAATAAACATGTGTCAGAAGCAACTGCACGGCACCTAACAACGACAAAATGGCATACAGTTAAAATCACAGCTGCTCTATTTTAACGGTCTCTTGCTTGCTTGCTTTTTCTTTCATTTTTACAAACCCTTGTATCGAGGGCTGGCTTTCAATAGATCACAGCGAGGGAGCTGCTCTGCTAAGTACAAAGCTCCCACCCAGAAGCAGGTCGTCTAGTACCAGGCTCCCCAAGAACATGTGGTGCCTGACAGGAGAAGGGGCTGCTGCCTTTTCGGCCATGCCCCATTCCCCAGGACCACTCCCCACCTGACCCTGGTCCCTGTGCAGGGTTGGGGACACTCGCTCCGCCCACCGACCTACTGGGACTCAGCAGGGCGCCAGCTATCCTTGGCCGGCTAAGGCCCCCC
>NW_022111321.1:10443690-10445440 GCF_000313985.2 Echinops telfairi | reverse complement strand
ACCCCTCCACATTCATATTGGGTATGATTTTGTTCTGGATCTTAGATGCCTGATACCTGATCCCATCAATACCTCATGATCACACAGGCTGGTGTGTTTCTTCCATGTGGGCTTTGTTGCTTCTCAGCTAGATGGCTGCTTTTTTATCTTCAAGCCTTTAAGACACCAGATACTATATCTTTTGATAGCAGGGCACCATCAGCTTTCTTCACCACTTTTGCTTATGCACCCATTTTGTCTTCAGCTATCATGTTATAGATTGTCTTCTATCTAGCCACACAATGGCATAATTCAATAAATAGATTGATTTTAACAGTCTTCTTAATTTTCAGATATATAATCATATTACCTACAAATGAAGTAGCTCATGTGTTTCCTGTTGGGGTTCCATAAACATGAGAGAGCTTCAAAAAGTTCATGTAAAATAAAATTAAAAGATAATGGAATTTTCTCCCCCAAATTTTTATGAGCTCTTATAGTCTTTATATATTCCTACATTTCCTTACTTTGAGGCTTTTTAAGATGACTCCTGGTTATTTTTATTACTGTTTTTGTAAAAACACAATGAAAACAACAGTTTTGAATTCAATATTTTTTAAGTATACTATTCAACCGAGCTAATTACAAAATCATCACCTTCTGTATGTTTTTAAAGGCTTACCAAGCTTTGTAAACATTAGCATATAGAAAGGCCAGCATGAAAGCTAGGAAATCAGTCATGTCTTATAATCCAAGTGTGGAAAGGGTGATCTAAACTGTAGTGGAAGCGCTGCAGTGCAGACGTGATTGGAGCAAAGCTGCTTTGGGGATTAAAACTTGGATTAAAACCCATTTTTGTTCTTGTTGTAGTCCATCAAGTTGATTCCTTCTCATAGCAACTCATATGACAGACTGTAATGGTCTCATTTGGTTTCCTAGTATGTAAGTTTTACCAGAGCAGGTGAAAATCCATTCTTCCCCAGAGCAGTTACTGTGTTTGAAATGTCAACCTCTCAGTTAGCAGTTGAGCATTTAACCATTGCTCCACCAAGACTCATTCACCTATGTCAAGATGATATTAAAGCCACGAGACTAGATGTCAGTGCCTAGGAATTGGGTGTAGATATACAAGTGCAGTCCGAGTGCTGAACTCTGGGACTTCCCAAAATTTAGAAGTTGAGAAGATGAAAAGTCAGAGTGTCTACAAGGGTGACATACATGGAAACCAGGGGAAGAGAATATTACATAAAGGACATGGTCAGCTATCTCCAGTGCTATTGATGATCAGAGAAAGATGAGGTCTAGAATTGACCTTTGTTTGTTTTAATTTTTATTGTGGTAAAATACATATGGTTTGTTTTCCCATTTTAAAATATACATGTCTCAGTGGAATTAATTATATTCACAATGGTGTGCCATCACTATTTCCAAATATTTTCCATCACCCCAAACAGAAATCCCTTACCTCTTAAGCAATAATTCTTCACTCCCTCTGGCCCTCTAAGAAAAAACAAACTCATTGCTAGTGACTCCATGCCGACTCATAGTGTGACCCTATAGGACAGGGTAGGACTGCACTGGGGAGTTTTTGAGACTGTAACTCTTTTTTTTTTGTAACTAATGTTTTATTTAGTTATTTTAAATCTGTTATTCATTAGGAGTTAATACATAGATCATTCCATAGTCCAATCACATCAAACAGAATTGTACAATTCCTCCACCATCGGTTTCCATACATTCTCTAGAAAGCCCCATCTTTTTCCCCCTCAAG
>NW_022111321.1:10441278-10442909 GCF_000313985.2 Echinops telfairi | reverse complement strand
AGATTTAATATACATCAAACCTTACAATATTTGTCATTTTGTCTTTTTTGCTTCTTTGCATATTTTCAAAGTTCATCCATGTTGCAACGTGTATCAGAGCTTAATTTCTCTTTATTGTCTGATCATCTTTCCTTGTAAATACCCATATATGCCATCTGTTGTTTATCCATTTATCTTTTGATAAATCCATGTTGTTTCCACTTTGGGGCTCTTGTAAATAAGCTGCTAAGAGCACGAGTGTACAAGTGTTTGCTTGAGTCCCTGCTTCCTTGTGATTTTTGGTTCACACTTAGGTGTGAACTTGCTGACTCCTGGCAATCCTGTGCTTACATTTTGAGGAACCACCGAACTGTTCCCAGAATTGGCTGCACCACTTTACATTCCAAGCAGCCATGCAGAAGCATTTCAGTTCCTCCACCTTCTTGCCAACACTTGTTATTTTCTGTTTTGTTTTCACTATGTCCATTCCAAAGGGTATGGGTTGATATCTCATTGTAAAAACCATTGTTGTAGCTTGTGGAAAAACATCGGTGACCTTGCCAAGAATAGTTTTGTCAGATTATGGGAAGAAAGCCTGCTCAAAATTCGTTCAGAAGAGAATGGAAGGAAGAGATGGTGTGAGCACACTTTCCATGGATAGAATGTGTGTGGGTGGGACTTTCAGAGGCTGCAGAAGAGAGAAATGTAGCCCTGGTAACATAGTGGTTATGTGTTGTGATCCACATGGTCGGAAGTTTGAAACCACCAGCAGCTCCATGGGAGAAAGATTGGGCTTTCTACTCTCAGAAACCCATAGGGGGTGGGAAGTGCCCAGCACTACAAACATTCAAGGTGCCAAGTGATACTGTGTTTTCATTATTCATCACAACACGAACACCAAGCTATGTTCTCTACAGACATGGAGAGTGTACCATCTCCTCTGCATGCCACTAAGCAGGCTGCTAGATGGAGCTTCTCTTTTCCATGTTTGGTTGCTAGTAAGTCAATTCTGACTCACGGTGACCCCTTGTCCGCTGAGTAAAGCTGTTCCACTTGGATTTGCAGAAGTAGGTCTTACAGCCTGTCTTCCTATGCCCCTTTGGATGGGTTTGAACTGCCAATCTTGGCCTAGTAGTTGAATGTTAAACCATTTGAGCCATCCAAGGACTACTCTTTTGATGCCTCAGGAAAATCAGCTTCTGTTGCTTCTGATTCTATTCCGGGTTGAAAGAGAGGCAATCCCGAAGCCGTTCTCTTCATTCTTATGGCCTCTGGTCCCAGAATTCTTCCATCCTCCAGTAAAACAATGAAAACTTTTATCCATATCAATCATCATGCAGATAGAGGTTAAGGAGGGAGCCGGCCTGTGTAGTGGTTATGCAGCACTGGGCTGTGATCCACATGGTCGGCAGTTGGAAACCACAAGCAGCTCCTGGAGAAAGACTGGGCTTTCTACTCCAAAAATAGTTGCAGTTTCAGAAATGCACACAGGGTCACCATGAGTCAGCACTGACTCGGCGACAGTGTTTGGTTTGGTTTTGGTGATCCCACTGTCAGAGGGTTCTGTTAATCTGCCCAGGAGCAGTCAGTCCCATTGTTCTTCTGTGTAGCAGCTGATGGTTTGAACCATGGCCTTCCGGATAGCTGCCCAA
>NW_022111321.1:10426958-10439396 GCF_000313985.2 Echinops telfairi | reverse complement strand
TCTTACAACATAGAGAGCTTCATATTTCTCCTATAGTGGCTGTTGGTTTCAAACTGCTGGCATTTCTGTTATTGACCCAAGTCCTAACTCACTAAGCCACCAAGGCTCCAATGTTCATATGGTTTGCCTCTCCTCACTTCATTCAGGGAGGCAAATGGGGGCAGGTGCCAGCAAGTTGACGCTGGCACATGATGACCTCATGTGTGTCAGAGTAGAACTGTGCTCAGTAGGATGTTTAATGGCTGATTTTCCAGAAGCAAGATTGCCAGGCCTTTCTTCCAAAGCACTTCCCGATGAACTCAAACTTCCAGCCTTTTGGTTTCTAGGCACAGGAACGGTTTTCCGGATTCTTAGGTCAACTCAAAGGGAATGGACTGATTTTGAGAGTTCTGTGAACCCACTGAAATTGGATACAAGATTTAGGGGAAGGGTTACAGATATATGCACCTTTTTATGTAGTTGGAGAGAAATCATATACTTTCAAACAAATTCCTAAAAGAATAAAATCCAGAAGATTCAACTCTAGATAGTGCTTCAGTTATAGACGAGGCTTCGTGAATGTAGCCTGTAACAATAGCCTGGGAAAGGGGAATTTCCATAGTAACACTGAGAAGTACTGAACTTACTTTACTAAAAATGTTTCCATTTATGCCACTGTCGGTGCTAGAATTTATAACGCCAATAATTTTAGGGCTTGAGAAAGATGTACTCTGCTGGAAGATGTTTTTGATATGTATTGACATAAATTTTTCTTGTTCTTCTTTGTAGGTCGAAAGTTTAAGAAGTTCAATAAAGTCCGAGTGATGAGAGCACTAGATGCTGTTGCTCTCCCGCAGCCAGTGGGCATTGCAAATGAAAGCCAGGCTCTAAGCCAGAGAATCACTTTTTCACCAAATCAAGAGATACATTTGGTACCCCCACTGATCAACCTCTTAATGAGCATTGAACCAGATGTGGTCTATGCAGGACATGACAACACAAAGCCTGATACCTCCAGTTCCTTGCTGACCAGTCTTAATCAACTAGGCGAGAGGCAACTTCTTTCAGTAGTCAAGTGGTCTAAATCACTGCCAGGTAATAATCTCTCTCAATGTTCTCTCTCTCTCTCTCTCTCTCTCACACACACACACACACACACACACACACACAAAAATAGCCTGTAATAAAAAATTGTTGTTTTGTAGATTGTTAAATAAAAAAATAAAACCAAATATATCTAACTATATAACAACCAAAATCCTATTCATAATATATCTTCTCTTCACATCAGTACTATCCTAATCCTCCTTTATTAATTTTTCTAACATTTGATCAAGAATTGAACATATAATGTTGTTTAAGGTCCAACTTGACTCAGTAGCTTTTCTAGAACATAAAATAATTACTTCCCAATTTGCCTTACTGTTTTTCTCTTTTATTATTCTATCTGAAAGGTTTGAAATAGATGTCCACTTTGTTGAATCATTAAAATGCATGTTGAACAAGGATAATAAAATTCCCTATTCTACTGGAGATAGTGAAATTTAATAGAAAAGTCAAAATGCCTAGGTCTTTATTAACTTGACTATTGCTGCAAGGCTGTGACTGGGTAATATAATTAGTTCCTTTAAAAAGTCAGTTATCAGACTTGATATATAATCATTAAGTAAAAATGTACTACAGCACTAATGAAATTTTTCTGTTTAAAAATATTAGTATTTAGACACATGATTAGCTTTTCTCCATTTTTCCTATTATTTGAAAACTGATTTTTACTTCTATGGTTAATGTTTGGTTGTTGACGTTTTAGAATTTATTGTTGTTAAAAATATGCTAGCATCAGCTGCAATCTTAGAAAATAATTGGTTATAGTTAAAAATATAACTTATTTTCTTTGGATAACAGTAAAATGAGCATTTAAATTGAAGTACTGGTATTTGGTACACTCTCAGTAAAAACAAGAGTTCATTTTTCCATTAAATTTAGTGACTTTTTTTTAATGTTGCAAAAAAATTTTTTTTTAATAATCATTTTATTAGGGGCTCATACAACTCATCACAATCTGTACATACGTCATCTGTGTCCAGCACTTTAGTACATATGTTGACTTCATCATTCTTACGACACCTACTTTCCACTTGAGCCCCTGGTTTCAGCTCATTTTCCCCTCTCCCTCCCCGCTCCCCCCGAACCCCTGATAATTTATAATTTATTATTTTATCATATCTTACCCCATCCCATGTCTCCCTCACCCACTTCTCCGCTGTCCGTTCCCCAGGGAGGCCACATGTAGACCTTGTCCTCTGTTCCCCCTTTCTCCCTCTCCTTCCCTCCACCCTCCTGCCATCGCCACTCTCACCACTGGTCCTGGGGGGTTCATCTGTCCTGGGTTCACTGTATTTCCAGTTCCTATCTGTGCCAGTGCACCTCCTCCAGTCCAGCCAGATATGTAAGGTAGAATTGGGATCATGGTAGTGGGGTGGAAGAAGCATTTAAGAATCAGAGGAAAATTGCATATTTCATCGTTACTACACTGCATTCCGATTTGCTCCTCACCTCCCCGCAACCCTTCATGTTGCAAAAAATTTAACTCGTGTAATTAAACTAGAATTATGGCATCACCAACACTGTACATTCTGCTTCCATTCACTGTACAGTAAAGGGAGCATTGAGGTTAACATAAATATCATGTGGTATGTGGTCTTAAAAGCCATATTCTGCATGCGCTGTATAGTGGAAGTGAAATGCTCAATGAATCAAAATGACTTTCAAAAGACTTGGAGAGGTCATATATAAAATAACATGGTATCATTAGCCACTCAAAACCTTTGCATTGACTTTAACCCAGACTAAATTTATTCAATGATTCATTCATTAACTGTCCATTGCATCTCTACAGTGTGAAAAACCTAATAATTAAGCCAGGGGTATTAAAAACACAGCCCAGGAGACTGGACTCATGGTATGAAAGCATTTTGGTGCATCACATCCTAACATCTAGCCATTGCCGTTACACACAAGAAAAATTCAATTTACCATTCATTCATGTGTTACTGATCAAGAAGTCTTACTGATCAAGCAGAATGTCTGTTTATTCATTTATATGCAAATATCTATATTAAACTACTAGGAAAACATGGCAGGGGATCAGATTCCACCCCCACTCCCACCCCCTGCACAGTGAGAAAGAGTCTTTGGGAAGCCAGATTAAGATCACATGTAATGATAATTACAATGGTGATATTTGCATGAGGACCACTAGGCCTGTATCTAGAAATGCTCAGGAGAATTCTAATTGCCTTGCCAGACCTTCTACATTTCATCTTTGTCTACATTCTGCCATTATCTTGAACCTATTATAATAATTGAAGCTTTTTATTGCTACAATAATACCGTAAAGCCCATGAGAGCCAGACTTTAGTGGGCTACCTTGTTTTACCTAGTCTCTCATATTTCCTGTCCCTGACAATTTTCTATCACCCTCTGTTAAGAGTCCTGCCTCACAAAGAACCAGGAATGGAATATTTCCTTCTCTGACAGGTTTCTGTCTTACACAGGTTCCAATTTCACAGGTCTTAGAATATTTCAGAGATATCCTTGCTTCTATTTAATGGGCTTGCCTTATCACAGGACACTTACAAACTATTTTAGGGTATATTTCATTAATATAGAAATTATTTTTACAGTGGCACCTATAATTTTCCAAAAATCACAAACCAAAGTCACTGCCATCGATTCTTTCCCAACTCATAGTGACCCTATAGGACAAGGTAAAATGGTCTCTATGAATTTCCACGCCTGTAACTCTGTACCAGCTCATAGTGGGCCTGGTGATTTTGAACTGCCGATCTTTTGGTTAGCAGCCCAAGACATAACCACTACACCACCTGTAATTTTATTGAGAACTCCTTTCTTATTTGAAGGCAGGAGCCCTGGTGGTGTAGTGGTTACACATTGGGCTATGAACCACAGATCAGCAGTTTGAAACTACCAGCCATTCCTTGGGAGAAAGACCAGGCTTTCTACTCCCATAATATTTACAAAATTATAAAATAACAACCACCTTCCCCCAAAAAAGACAAAGACGTCTTCTCTGTGCTTAGGAATATTCAATCCTATGAAAGATAAGTTATCCCACAACTGTCTCACGGTGGTCAAGTCAATTCTAACTCACAAAAACAACCAGAGTAGAACTACTCCTTAGCTGTGAGGCTGTCAAACTTTATGGGAGCAGAAAGCCTCATCTTTCTCCCACAGAGTGACTGGTGGGTTTGAACTATTGACCTTGCAGTTTATCAGTTCAAGGTATAGTACATAATGCAACCAGAGTTCCTCAAACAACTATAATGACATGTGAAAGTGATAAAATACAAAGAAAGTGGGGAGGAAAAAACACTTGGATTTAGGGACAAAAGATGTCTTCAGCAACATATGATGTCTATTACACTGCACCTTAAAAGATACATGAGGTGTTGATAAATTATGATAAAAAGAGAAAACATTCCACCTAAAAAAAGTAAAGGTGTGAAAGTGTAAATCAGCATGAGAAAGTGTAAATTTAGCATGTATCATATTTATTAGTATAAGCAATGATTTACATTCTTTTCAACTGTAATGGTTCTTTAGTAATACCAAACATTTTATCTTGTTCCCCACATGATAGTATTTAAAGCTCTTATTAGCTAATGAATGAGAAAATATATTATATTTGCACATATGATTTTTCAGGCTGAAATAAGTACTTGTTCCTTTAGGATTTTATGACTAAATATTAAAAAAAAACAATTACTGCCTATGAAATTGTAGCAAGGCCAGTCGTAGAAAGTAAGTTTAGAAATTTAAACTGAAGTATAGTTAGAAAATCAAAAGTTTAGTAACTTTAGAAATCAAGTTAACAAGCACTCACTCCTGATTCAAAGTTACTTTGAAATATTCATCTTATGTATCAGTACATTGCCATAGGGCTGATGTGACAGAGGCTTGAAGGAAATGTATTTTTTTAACATAATTTTTGTCTTGATAGTTCCATCTATGGAGTAAAAATTCGATTCAAGTCTAAGCTTTGGCATTCTTATTGATTGTATTTAAAAATTCATACCTTACTTTTTCATTTCAGTTAGTCAAAATACCTGCAATTAACACTATGCAATTAGCACAGTACTTTGGCCTCAATTTCCAGCTTTGGGAGATGTCAACATGTCATTTGACTCAGCTCTGACAGAGGATTTTCCTTGTTATCCCAAATCACCTAAATAAATCAAACTACTCCCCAGTAAACGATGGGAAAGAAATGGAAGTAGCCACTCGAATCATGGTGTTCCTCTGTGTCTCCGAGTATGAACGGACTTCAAAAAGCTCATGGGGGTTTGGGGGTAGGGAGGAAAAATAATGGAATTTCCCCATAATCTCCTAAAGCTCCCTCATAGAATTGTGCCATCAAGTTTCATGGCTGTGACTTTTTGGAGGTCAATCTTCATGTCTTCCAAAGTGACGTCAGGTAGTCCCAACCTTTCAGTTAGAAGCTCAGCAGTGAACCCTTTATGGCACCAAGTCCTCTGAAGTAGTTACAACCAAACGCATCCCATTGCTGTCCATTCGATCGTGATTCCTGGCAACCTTGTAGGACAGAGCAGAGCTACCATGTCTGGAGATCTTTATGGTAGCAGGTTGCCACATCTTTCTACTGTGAGGGCAGCTGGTGGGTCTGAACCACCAGCCTCTCAGTAAGTAGCCTAGTGCCTTTCCTATTGTACCACTAGGACTATTGGAATAAACTTACCAAAAACAAACCCACAGCTATCTAGTAAGTGATTCTGATTCATAGTGGTCGTATAGACAGTGATCTTACAGATAAGAGTACTATCTGAAGCTGCCAGTCTCTATGGGACTAACAGCCTCATTTTTCTCTCTCTCGAAGCAGCTGGTGATTTTGAGCCGCTGACCTTGTGATTGGTAACCCAGCTGTACAACCACAGCTCCTTGGAGTAAAATCGGGCTCTGATGAATCCTTATGGGGGCTTTCGAAAATGACTTCTTCTTTAACATACCATTCCATTGAGTTTACTATTACTGAGCCACCAAAATGTTTCATTTGTCAAAACGACCTACCCCAGCAGAGACATATGCTTCAAGGTACATTTAGGGGATTTTAAAATCAAGGAATAGGAAAGTAGCATGCCAGATTCTTTTCTTGGCCAGCTATTTAGGGAGTCTTTCTGCACTTGAATAAATCACATTTCTGAGACACACGCAATAAAAACCAACTCTGTTGATTTATTTTCAATCATCTGACTAACAAAACAAAACAGGAAAGAATTTAGTGACAGGCCACCAAGGATTTACTGAAGAGGAGCTGGTGGCTTGGCTTCCGAAAAGGACCTTGGAAGTAAGGCCTCTCTAGAAGGTAGAATAACAAGCATCACAAATGCCCTCATAGAATGCACTGCCATTCCTGCGCAGCACCACCTCTAAAAATAAGGCCTAATCAGATCTACGGTTCTGGCACCAACTCCAGAGAAGGACCTTAGCAAGGGAGGGGATAGAATTGCCAAAGACACTGTCACAGGTAAGTGATCTGACAGTAAGGCCGACGACAACGGAGAGTTAAACATAGCACAATTGACAGTAACTTTAGAGAGTAAAGTGAATCTTTTATAAATTGCAAGCAACACTGGTGGCATCGTGGGTAAGACACTGGGCTGCTAACCTCAACATTGGTAGTTCAAAACCACCAACTGCTCCCTGGGAGAGAGAAGAGACTGTACTCCTAGAAAGAGTGTTTTTGTATCAGAAATGCCCAGAAGGAGTTCTGCTCTGCCCTGTTAAGTCACCGTGAATGAGAATTGACTTGATAGCAGCGAGTTGCCTTTTGTTTGTTTTTGAGAATTAAATTACAATGTATTGACACTCATTAACAAATTCATTTCTGTTCTGGCATGATCTCTTTCTCTATTTGGGAGCCTTTTCTAGACTGCCTCCCATCCACATTCCTGTATACTTTGTCGTACACACTTCGGTAACCTTTGTAAGCATAGTTATGTGTTGATCTTCCTTATGGACCTCTGAGTTGTATTTTTTATGGGCTAGGGTTGTATTTTATTTGTCATTGTATTCTCAACATTTACACACATTGCTTGGCACACAAAAATTCTTAGTAAATGATGCTGATTGAATGAGTGATGGGTGATGGGTTCAGTTAATAAAACATCAGAAATGTACATTTAAGTTGTTAATTTTAAATAGCTTGGAAATTTACTGTCACTTCTTCACTTTTTGAACTCTATTATTTATTGATTTCCTATTTTGTGTGAAACATAGAGATTGAAAACTGTATATTGCCCTAATGTTTATATTTATTTTCACAATAGTGTTTTTTAAAGTTTTGGACACAAGTGATTTTTAAAAATTAATTTCGTAGGTTTTCGAAACTTACATATTGATGACCAGATAACTCTGATCCAATATTCTTGGATGAGCTTAATGGTGTTTGGGCTAGGATGGAGATCCTATAAACATGTGAGTGGGAAGATGCTGTATTTTGCGCCTGATTTAATACTAAATGAGTAAGTAGTAATTTGACTTCTGTTTTTTTTAAACTATTATTATTTTAAGGTTACATGCCAGAAAGTCTTGAAAATTACACATCCATAGTGTCCTGAATATGCATTTAGCATCCTGTAAATGCTGGCTTTGAATTCTTTAACTGTCTCAGGATTATCTCAATATGCAGTTTGATAAAACGAATCAAAACTGTTTCATTTTATTAGTACTTTGATGTATGGAATTTTTTCTCTTTGCTTCATTATATAGTGTAATTAAATCAAACCCCTTTAAACCTTAAAACACACCCCTTTTAAACTTTAAAAATGTATCAAGGAAAATATTTTAAAACAATTTAATGGATAGGTTATCAAATTAAAATGTCATATCTTGATACTAACAACAAAAATGAAATAAGTTGTAAATACTTTTATTTGAAAATATTGAATTGTCTTCAAAAATAAACTAATTTTTCTTCCTAGAGTAAAAATCAACTTGGTGACTTCTTTTAACATTTTTAAGATAAATATTTTAACTTATATTTACATTTCTGTAATTAATTTTATATAAATAACAGACTGAAAAAAATCATAATTTCAACTGTTTCAATGACTAAAACTGGTTTTGAATTCTGTAACTTAAGAACTTATACTGTACTATTCTGTTTTGTCCTACAATGCCTTACATATTGTCAGGAATCTTCCATCTCTTATTCTATAGCTCAAGAACTGAAGCTGAGAAGAATAGCATCATGTACTAAATAGTATCAGTGACAAGATTCAATCTTTACTCTTCTGAGTAGAAATCTTTCTTTTCACCAATGCTCACTAGCTTTTCAAGAACATTCCTAGCTTCATTTGAACTAATGTGAACATTACGTAAATTTCCTCAACCTTCAGATTTTGTGTTAACCTTGTCATTGACATTATGCTGTAGTTTTTTTCCTCTTTTTTTCTATGTCATCATATGTTTCCCCTAGAAAAGTTCACAATATGTTCATGTTCTCTGTGTGGTATTGTGCACACAATATATGTTTTCCCAGTAAAGATCATTAGTGAAGAAAACACCCCCTGAGCACCTCTAAGTTCCACATTCTCAACTCCAACAATTTTTATCCCGTCTCAGGTTAGGCATTTAATATACAATAATGAAAATGCAAAAATATTAATCTTAGTCAATGTGTATTCGGTATGTTTTTCTAAATGTAAAACTTCTTAACTTCAAAAACAGTATTGTAAAGAAGTGTAAATGAAAATTCCAACTATTAAGGTAGTTTATTAAAAAAGTAGCATTCCTTCCTGATAAAAAGCTAAGGTACTTATCAAAGTAATATTGCCTAATAAACTACATAAACTGGCTAAGACACTGTTCTTTTATTTCTGTTTCCTTTTCTTTTGTTTGTTGTGTCTGGTACAAGACAGCGGATGAAAGAGTCATCGTTCTACTCATTATGTCTTACCATGTGGCAGATCCCACAGGAATTTGTTAAGCTTCAAGTGAGCCACGAAGAGTTTCTCTGTATGAAAGTACTGCTACTTCTCAATACAAGTGAGTGAGTAGGCATAACAGAATGCAAGAATGTATGTTCTTAGTGTTTGGCTCACTAGGAAAGTCTCAAACAATAATGTAAGCATTTGATTTACATAAGAAGCATGAATCTTAGATTATAGCTTCAAAGGATAAATATGTAATGTATTATCATACACATTAGTAAAATTACTTGATATTGTACCTGTCTCATAGTATTACAAGGCTATATAGTAACTCATTTTTTTCACTTTATTTGAGATAAATCACGATTATGACTTTTCATTTTGTCTAATAAGGTATTATGAGTTAATACTCTATAAGCATGAACTATGTTTTCTTTCACCCTCAGTTCTCAAAGTATTTACTTAGAAAAATAATTTTTTGGCTAACCTCATCAAAATTGACTTGATGACAAAGGCTTGTCTTCGGTATGTCTATCATAGAAAAGAAGTATAAAGTATAGTAACTTTTGGGAATAGCAGTTTATCATTCATTTCACAGTCAGTGTGATAACAAAGGGAACGGGATTCTATCCATCTAATCGTTCTGCTTTTTGTTCTGGCTTCAAGCTCTCCATTGGATCTATCTGGAAGATGAACACTGAGTAAGAGTTCAAAGCCACCAGCCACTCCTCAAGAGGGAGATGAGGCTTTCTGCTCTCATACAGCATTCCATTCTCAGTTCTGGTCTATCCTAGATGATCTCTATGAGTCAAAATTGATTCAGTGCATTGTTGTTGCTTTTTACCCCCAATTTTTAAGTATAAGCAAGAAACCAAGAATTGCTGGATATTGAAGGAACATCTTTGACATAAAAGATAAAGACAAAACAAACAGATAAAGAGAGGAAATGGTCCATGTAAGAAATGGAAACATTGCATATCTACAGGGGGAATATGAGTTGGTATTAACTCAATGACAGTGAGCTGTATCTATTTCTATTCCATTATATATCTAGATATATATAGATATATATCTATATCTATACCCTTGACAATATAGTGATTAAATTCTCAGCTGCTAACCAAAAGTTCAATGGTTCAAACCCACCAGCTACTCTGTGGGAGAAAGATGTGTAATCTATACATATTTAAGCATTAGAAATCCTATGGGGGAAGTTCTATTTTGTCCTATTGGATTAAGATAAGTCATAGTTCACTCAAAGACAGTGAGTTCTCTCACACACACACACACACACACACACTTAAAAAATGGAATTTTTTTCCAAGCTATATTATTTTTTTTTTTTTACAAAACAATCTTATCCCCTTCAAAATACTCTCCATTACACCTAATACATTTGTCAAATCTGTGATTCCATTCTTGGAACAATCTTGAAACTCATCTCTTTGGATGGCCAACAGCACCTGCCTCATTTTTCTTCTTTACCTCTTCTATTTCGTGTAAACAAAACGAAGTCACACAGAGTGAGGCCAGGTGAGTCAGATGCATCAGGCAAGAGAGGTATACTGTTTTAAGCCAAACTCTGGCACACTGAGATGGCTGCGTGAGCAGGTACATCATCCTAGTGGCAAAACCAGTCCGTCTGCCACAAATCAGGCCTTTTTTACTGCACAGTTACACAGTCTTTTCAGAACCTCTAAATAGAAAGCATGATGAACAGTCTGACCTGGTGGAACAAACTCCAAATGCACTACGAGTTGACATTTTCATCCATTCCGGAAGTTGACAGACGTCCCGACGAGGTTTGTGATCAATCAACATTTCACCTTTTTAGAAATGAGCAAACCATTCGTCCACCTGAGTTTTTCCCATAGCGCTGTCCTTGTAAGCTGTGTTGAACCTCACAGCAATTTCTGTAGCATTTTACCCAAGCAGGAAACAAAATTTCACAGCTGCATGCTGTTCTCTTAAATCAGCCATCATAAAAAGTAAGGTTTGAGTAAAACTGCTTTTACAGAAATATTCACTGTGACCAGAGAGAATCTTCTCAGGTAATGCCACTGGGTGCACTAACTCAGAGCAAGTTGCTAGATGTTCACCTAGTGGGAAAAATGCATATTATAGAAAAGCTCCACTCTGCCCAGTGCAATTCCGGTTTTGGAGGCATACCTCCTCATATTACACACACAAAAACACATATAAACAACCTCTCTCTATATAAAATTCCTCCTTAGAAATAAAAGAGTAAATATTGCTTCCAGAAAAAAAACAGGATACAATTTTTAAAAAGAATCATACATTAAAAAAGAAATCTCTTAAAATTTTTTTTAAAAAGCAGAATTTTCAAGTCATTTTAGACATTGCAAGGGTAAGCTGGCAAATATCCCTTAAAACAGCGTTAAAAACATTAAAAAATGTAGAAAATTAGAGTCAAATATCAAGTCCAAGACTCAACTGTAGGAGGTATAAAATGATAAAACACCCAACCACATAAAAGAACTGATTAAGGAGACAAGTCAAGAAAATGTTTGGAATCGAATGATAGCTCATACATTTTAGAGCCGTGCCAGTGTTGTGAGAGCAGTGGTGGTTCAGTAAAATTCCTACCTTCTATGTAGGAAGGAGCCTTAGACACCTCACCAACAGCCATCATTCCTCTATGGTGCTGTGATGCTGAATAGGTCTTGGCAGAGCTTCTAAACTATGACAGACTAGGCAGAAAGTCTAGTAGTCTGTTTCAGAAAATCAGCCAATATCTGAAAATCAGGCATGCCGAAGGTCATCATGCATTGCAGCAATCTGATGACAGCTAATAACACAGTTATGTCTTACATGTTCTAGCTCATATATAAGGTCACCAGATGCCCCGCTTTTGGTGGGACAGTCCTGATTTTTGGAAAGAATGCACAACAAGCTAGGGAACTGTCTATTTGGTCCATATAGACCCAATTTTTAATCAAGAACATCCCTCCTGTCAATGGTGTCCCACTTTAAATCTGGTCCCTATGCCCTAACAACAACTTGGTCATGACACGTGTGGCCCAGAGAAGTTAATTTCACTCTTCCACGATGACATATCCAGTAAGTGGTAACCTAGATTTAACTATGTAATGAAACTTGAGTCAGAAATGATAATTATAATAATTGGGAAAGGAAAATTAAAATACTGTTTAAAATAGTATTATATATCAAGAACACCAAAGATAATCTTTCAAAAACTGTTAGAATTGAGTACAACTAAGTGACTAGAAGTACAGAAAAATTTTCAACACCTGTACCTTCCTACTCAATATTACAACAGAAAAAGCTAAATTATCCAGGACTAATCTTAATGGAAAACATTTTAGGCTCAGCTGAAGAAAATGAAAATTTAGTGGTAATTTTTTAAAAGACAGAAAATTTGTTCCTAAAATTCATTTGTAAAGACAAATAGAAAACAAATCAACCATCATTTAGAACAGGATTAGTTAATGAAGAGGTCATGCAC
>NW_022111321.1:10423921-10425987 GCF_000313985.2 Echinops telfairi | reverse complement strand
GAAAGAGCAGAAGTGACACTGAGGGCTTCCAAGACCTGGACTCCCTAGGGGAGTAGAAAGCCGCATCTTTCTCCCTTAGTGCTAGTGTTAGTATGGTGTTGTTAGGTGCGATTCAGTAGGCTTTGACTCAAAGCAACCCAATACACACAGAATCCTCACAGTTGTTCCTCTCCCTGAGTCCACTGAAGCATACACTGCGTCAGTCCATCTTGCTGAGAGCCTGCCACTTTTTTACTGCCCTTCCACTTCTACAAAATATGATGCCCTTCTCTAGGGACTGGTCTCTCCTGACAATATGTCCCAAATATGTAAGACAAAGTCTTACCATCCTTGCCTGTAAGGAGCACGCTGGCCTTCCTTCATACAGCACTAGCACAGATTTATTACTTTTTTAGTGATATACTTCTTAGCATTCATTTGGATTATGGAGAAACCTTTTAACTGTCATGAAAATGATTTAAGAAGCCAGAGCTTGCATAGTTACCAATACTGTTGCTATGCTCAATTAGGATTTAAAATGAACTTCTTAAATTGCATACCTACCCCAATAGCATAGTTCTTATTAGGGTAGTCTGTGGAATCTTCATACTCCTCAGAGTACTTATACCATGACTTGAAAATCAAGGTATTGTTAGAAGTGGAACTTCAAGGATAGTGGAATCCACTTTGAAATAGAGTAGATAAGAGAATACAGACTGAAAAAAATTTAAGTTCATAAGAGAGGCAGACCTTAAATATATCATATATACCTTTAAGAATTTATCTCATCAATTCTGTAGGGAGGGATAAGTATATTTGTATACCAAAATTACAAAGGCCCCAATCTTTCCAGGTTCTCTTCTGTTGTCCTTCTTACACCCACTCCTGCTTTAATGACCAGTTCTGTATCTCTATACCTGACTGGGAGAATGTTCAAACTCTCCTGGTGCCATTCTGGCAGTAACCAGTGTGTTAAAGGAAATCAGTCTGGCTCTACCTGCAGTCAGAGTCAGACATTCAGCCCATCTTTGCTTTGTGGATACATGTGTAGAAACCATGCACTCTCTAACCTCATCCTATAACAACAGCCAAGATGAAGGTATCTTCTGATAAAGGTGACTTTAAGATGTGACAAGATGATCGAAGTTGCTTTTTCCAGTAGCGTGCCACATCCACAGAACCAACACGACATGCCTGCAGTTCTTGTTTTCCGTTATGACCATTTCATTAGTAGTCTTCAAAATGAATCCCTAACAAAAGAATCTTATTTTAAGGAATATTATGTCTTCAAAGAAGAGTGAAATATAGCGCCTCTCTTCCTAGACCAAGTTCATAGTCAATTGAGAAATAAGAAAAAGTATTACGGCATGTGAAGTTAAAAATGATCACCATTGTTAATGGTAAATCTGAATTGAAGACAAGCCTTCTATATGTGATCAGTACACTTCCTAATATTGAGCCCCAGTCATGGGCAAGGCAGAGGAGAACATGTGTTCCAGGCTAGCAACTTGCTCCCAAAAGAAAGGGAAGCAGAAAATGGGCTATAATTGCCATTGCCTTCCGAACACTCTCAATTAGACTAGGTCATTCCTCTAACCCTAATAATTTGGAATTCCAAATATGAAAATATTTGGAAAATATTTAGAGAATCTATTTTCCTTTTTCATCCAAGTATTTGTTAAGAAGAGAAAAAGAAAACCATCCTCCATGCAGTTAGAAATTAAATTAGGCCAATTGTTTGCCATAGGAATGTAGCATAATACCAGAGTATCTTTTGAGCAAGTACTAAGTTACAGGTATAGTTCATTGATACAGCTCTAAACTAAGTATGCCAAAATGTTGTTTTTAGTTACTCTGTTTATTCCATTCATGCCCTTCTTTCCAGCTAACTAGAAATATACACGATCTAATGCTATCATTAACACTGCCTCTTTCTATGAAGGTGCTTAGAGTTTATATCAAAGGAAATCATTGTTTTGTTTTCTTTTGTTGCATTGTTTTTGCTCTGTCTTGTTTTTTGTGCATATTATTATCTCTGCAGGTCTATGGAGATAAGATAGGCCGGATAAACAAGCTGGAGGAGAAAA
>NW_022111321.1:10403382-10422569 GCF_000313985.2 Echinops telfairi | reverse complement strand
TCTGTTTGTTCTTGTTCTCAAATACCTAAAGTTAGAGGAATTTTAGAAACATGAAAAACAAAGATACACATGAGAAAGATAAGACTCATCATTTTGGATGGAATTATGTTAGTCATGTTGCTGATGGACAGTCGGACCATATGAGGAAAATGTTACATTTGTATGCTTTTCAAATTTTTATTATTTAAGGTTTATCTTAAGAAATAATTAGGGAAGTATTTCAGCTATACATGCAAGGTGCTCACCACATCACTACTTTTAATAGAGGGAGGAAATGCCTAGAAATACCAATATTAAGACTAATTTAATAAAGTAAGTTGCTAAGACAAATGACAGTGAAGTAATAATTTTTTTAAAAACAACTATCCACTCACCAGAATAAAAAAGAATTGAGAGATTAACAGAAAAGAGATGTCAACAAAGTTGGGAAAGCAGAAAACAGAGAAACATGTAGAAAAAAGTATGTTGACAGCATTTGAGAAAGCAAAAACTTAAGACCTAAAAGCCAAACAAGACACAAACTGATGAGAATCTCCCCCAAACTGAAACTTGAACAGGGCTAGGAAAGAATAGGACTACTGATAGTGCCCCCAAACCCCCCACTCTCCCCCATCCTGCAAAGCTAAACAATTACCCCCTCACCAATGTCAGCCGGACAATGGAGGTTTCCTCTCCTCTGGAACGTGCGAACTAGGGAGGGTGTGATTTAGATGCCATATCAAAACAAGGGGCTCAGTGTCGCACTGAAATAAGACACCTTCGTCTTGCCACCCCTATGATTCTAGAATAATTACGATCAAGATTGTGTGATACAATTGTGAGGACCACACACGCCTGGGCTCTGTTTCGTCCTGCTGTGCCCAGGGTGACTAAGAGTTGGAATCAACTTGGTAGCATCGTCATCAACAACAACAACAACAACAGATGCCTTGTAATAAAATATGAAGCATAACAATTGTAATCTAGCTATTTAGAGAATGGAAAAGTAGAAATGTTGGAGGCTATGTGATAGAAGAACTCAGCCTTCCTTTTTCTTAGTAGAAACTAAATAGTGTCAAATACTTGAAAATTAAAAATCATTCGAAATCTAGAGACTAAAAGGAAAAGATACAGGTTTAAAATGTTGGACCCGGTTGTGCCTGGGGAACTGGATCAAGAAGGAAGATCAGCAAACTTCTGCCGTTAGTGGGAGTTGTGGTTGCTATTGAGTTGTGGCTGTGGTATAAGTCAGTGTATCCCCAAGTGGGTGCTACCACCCTGTTGAGGTGCTGGAGTGACCCACGGGGTCCCTCAAAAAACAGATCCGTATGCTTAATCCTGGATTGTGGGATACAGGACAAAAGGGTTTGAATTTATAAGGGGCACTGAGCAATATTTTTCTGAAAAAGAAAAATATCTGCAGGTAAAATAAATTTGGGAACCTGTGTTATAAGTCAGTTTGATAAAAGTAAGTATTTGATTCAAAGTTAAATATCTTGTTTTTGTTGACGTCGTGAAAAAGCCCATATTAGCATCTTGAATTTATAAAGGAATTGCATTTTGGAAATATGTATGTAAGGGAACTTTGTGAAGTCCTTGTACAAGTGTGAATGCATTGTTTGTATACTTGGTTATGCCTGCCTACATGTATATTTTACTCTCCTGGGGAGACTATGAATGTTTCACTTCTTTAAAACTTTCCATATCATCTAAATATTCCATGAATATTGTTCTAGGGAGTGGAGGGTAAGAAAAAAACATCTTGATATATTAACTTATATTGTTAAAAAATGCCATGTTTGAATAGGATATGGATTTAATCTTTTTCTTCTTTTAAAAATCATTTTAGTGGGGCTATTACAGCTCTTATAACAATCCATACATCAACTATATCAAGCACATTTGTACATATGTTGCCATCATCATTTTCAAAACATTTTCTTTCTACTTGAACCCTTGGTATCAGAATTTAATCTATTTCTTACCTATTCATTAAACCCACAGCTTGTCAAACAACTTCATTTATACTGCTTGAATACATTTATCCAGTCTCGGGCTCTGTGTGTTGAATTTCCAGAAATGATGTCTGAAGTTATTGCTGCACAATTACCGAAGATCTTGGCAGGGATGGTGAAACCTCTTCTCTTTCATAAAAAGTGAATGTCATTTGTTTTCTTTTATAAAAATTTAACTTTGTGGAATGTCTTGATGTTTTTGTCTGTCAATATTATGAGATCTCTGTTTTTACAATATTCTGCTTAAAGCCTTACATTTATAACATATCATATAATATAGATTCAAAGAATAATTGTGAAGTTCTAACTTTCCTTTTTAAAGCATACTTAGAATTTTAAATGTGTTTTTGTGTAATTGTATTTTCTTTAAGAGCTTATCAGATTGACAAAGGACTAAAATTGATTGCTAAACTAAACTGAATCATATCTATTTTATTCCATATCATTTAGGTGAGCATTTTTAATTTTTGGATCTGAAAAACCTAGAGAAAAGTTATTGCACACAAGAAGACAAAGCTTGTGCTACTTTGAGGTCTTCCCTTTGCCAATATGACTATTTCCAAAAAGGGACCTTTAAGCGGTAGCAAAATAGTTTGTGTATATATATATATTTTTTGAGGAAAAGATTAATAACCTTCATCAATTTTCAAATGGACTTAATAAAAAGAGAGAGAGAAAAATATTTTTCTAAGAACTATTGATGTGTTTCTCCAACTAGGAATCACAGCTCTTATGTCTGAAGGCTGTCTCCCAGATTGGAAACACACATCTCTAAGGGGATTATTAAATACAGCCATATCATTCTGACTAGAGTATTATGGATTTTGTACTCTTTTGCTGACCTTTTAATTTCAGTGGCAAGGGTTTACCTAATCAGTCATAGTGACTAGAATTCCGGAGGTAGAGGACTCTCTAGAGCAACAACTCCAGCCCTTCCTCGCTGTTGTCTGTGGAACACAACCTACCCTCACGGAACTCTTTTTCTTCACCTTCAAAAATGGAGTAATATTTTTTATTTCAAATTCCCCTTTTAGTCAGGGTTTCTTCTCGACAACTTCTCAAATCAAATATTTAAAAGTGGAGAAGGGTAAACGGGAAGGGATAGAGAGAGAGAGAAGGTGGAAAGAATGATGAGAAAAAGAATATTATTCTTTTCTCTGCCTCACAAAGTTAACAAAGTTATTTTTCAGTGAGGCATAATTGATGCATCTCAGGTGGAAAATTTTGAGTGCCTTTATTCCGTTTCTAAAACGGATGCTACAGGAAATTAGATGCTGGTTTAAAACTACATATCCAATTACAATACTACACATCACCCTTACATTTTCTATTATGGTGTGACCTGAAAACGTTTCTTTAGAACACAGACAATAGCTCTCTTCCGAGGTCTCAGAGGACCCTTTCTTTAAACCACATGCATCAGGAAGAAGCAGGTTCACCCACTCTTTCCCACGGTATAAACTGATGAATGCACAGCATTTCCAAGGAAACGGATCATTGTTTTCCTTTTCCAGATAAGACCATTTAAGCCAGTTCTAGGCATTTGTGTGTTAATTGTCATCTTTATGCAGGCAGATCACCAGGTTTTCTGCCCACGGGGCAGCTAGTGGGTTCCGAATGTCCACCTTTCAGTTAGAAGCCAGAACCTTACCCACTGTGCCACGTGGGCTCCCTTTGAACTCTCATACGCCATTGCTCTCAAGTCAAGTCTAACGCATCAGGAACACCTCGGTGGGAGAAGAACTGCCCCCTTGGGTTTCCAAGGTTGTGATCTTTACTGCAGAAGGCAGCCCTCTCCAGTGGAGCTGGTGGTAGATTTGCACCGTGCCTTACACTGAGAGCCACCAGGACTCCTTGGAGGAAAAGCAAACAGCGATTTAAAAACACTTTTTTTAAAAGTATTTGAGTTGGTTATATCCATGATGCAAGTATAATAGGTGATAACACACATTGATGCACATATTTAACATGAGTCTAAACCAAGTATTCTATATAGTCTCAATATGTTTAAAAAGTCTTTCTTAGCATGCCTGTCTACATCTTTTTTCTTTGAATGTGTGTACATTGAAGTAGATCCCTGCGCCTAGTCTTAAGTTCCTCAGTGTCAACACACACACACACACACACACACACACACCTTTCCCTCTTCCACACACCATCGCTCAAAACTCCCTGCTTTCTAGTAGATTCCAATTCAGTGCCATTATTAAGACAGAGTCGAACTGCTCCTGTGGATTTCCGAGTGGCTGGCGGGTTATAGCTACTGGCCTTGTTAACAATTCAACCTACACCCTAGTATGCCACTAGGCTGCACATGCTCGATAGGATGTAGTGTTCTGAAGGGTCTAATCACATAATTTCCTCTCTTTAACTGATATCAATCATTCATTACAGTGATTCTCCTCTGCAACTCTACATTACAATTTCCAGGGGAGATTATCATTGAATTGGTTCACTGTCTTTTTCAATGCTGACACATAGCAGGTACTCAGTTCTGTTCAAGCATCAAGAAGTATAACTTTTATACCTTTGTGCTCCACAATTGTGCATTTATATTTTGTACCAGCCATGCACTTATTTTCACCACCAGTTTTCTCCCTGAATTCCTTCCTTTGATTCCAATCCAACTCTTAGTTCAACCTTCAAACCTCAACTTAAAAATAATTTCTATAAAACCTTTTCCTGGGTCCTACAGGCAAAGATTTTTTCCTTCTTGGACTCACCTGGCATTTTATGCGACCTGTACTAGAGCAGCACATTATTCTACAATTCTGATTCTTCAAGGAGGGAGGCTTTTGAGGTAGGACAATACCTGTTTGTTGCCTGTAGGGTTGAATGCCTGTTTCCTGTCTGCAACATCCATAGATCTCTATTGTTCTTCGGTTCCATCACTCCATAGTCTCTTCTCATGACTTTGTCCCTTTACCTTTCTTGCTCCCTTACCTCCATATCTTCAGGGATATCTTCACCCCTTTTAAATTGCCTCCCTCATCTTCTACTCTGAGACCTCTTCCTGTATTGACTGTACCTTGAGACTAGCAATTATTCTTTATTTATTAAGTGTAACTTTTTGTACCCTGTTTTATGTTTGAAAATTAATTGAATGGAATACTGATTATTTTCATGAAAACATCCACATATTGAATTAATTATTAGGGTTAAGTAACCCTAATTGTTTTGTATTATAGATCTCAATAGAAATATTTCCCTCATTTATTACTTCAACAAATGAATTTCCCAACTTGTATAAGGAAATGTGCTAACTCTTATAGTAAGACTGTGGACTTGAAGGAATACTGTATCTCAGGAAAGTTATAGTCTAGTAGTAGGTAGAAAATCATAGCACCTGGAAAGAGGAGGCAGTCAAACATTTGACTGTGAGTCGAAATATGATATGGATTTGATAGGTGTAACCTATTCCAATCTTTTCTGAGTGAAATGCAGCACAGTGTGAAATACTAACTTTAAAATAAAGTTGCTCCATCATTAAGTCAAGGGTCAGTATCTCATTTGCACTAACACAGCATTTACATGTGGTTATTGATTGGACTATCTTTTATCACCACAAATGTCATCCTAATAAAAGAATTTCAACTCAAGGAATTTGGTGTTTATAGGAGTTATAGCTCCCAGAATGGATTATGTGACATAAGTAAATGTATATTCATGTGTCAAAACAAAATTACATGAACCCTTTAGTCTCAAGAAGTGGGCACAGAGAACTGTCGAATCATATGGCCATTATGTAATCAGATTCTTGCTACTCTGAATTAAAAATTTTGTAATGAAACATATCCTTTTCCATCACCACACATTTGATTCCCAAGATGTTTTTTTGTTTTTTTAAACATCCTGGGTCAGGAGCACAGTTGTTTTGTTGTGGTGGAGGCTGTTTTTACAGCCTCATAAAAATGTCTGCTACTCTTGATTTGGGTTGTGACCCAAAATGTCTAAACACTAGTAATTAATATTTAAGGCTAAGCTTTCAAAAGAAAATAAAACACAATAACTTTTAAAAGAGAACATAACAACACCAAATGGAAAATATCTAATGTCTAAATCTTTTGTCTATTGATTTCTATATACTGATATTTTCATCCCTACATAGTTGTCATGACCTTCATATTCATGTTTACATGTCATGTTATTTCTATCAAGTTTGTGATGAAAACAAATCAAAAGACAGGATATATATCTGAAAATACTTGAAGGACACAGCTGTTAATTTTGAAAAAATTAATTAAATTATTTCCCTTTTAAAAATTTGAGAAGCCATTGAAGAGTGAAGCTATTATACTTCCAGTATCAGTTAATAAGTATTTAAAATTTGACAGTCTTTAATGTTTAAAAACATGACATTTTTCTTAGGCAGTGTCATCATTTAGATATTACTAACAGTCACACTTGACACTGGAAGTACTTATTAGTACATAGAGACTATGAGCATAGCTCCAGTATGTTTCCCATCAAAGCCATACCTTCGTCAGGGTCGTGGATTGTCAGCATGCAGTTTCTCAGATGAGACTTCCTGCTTCTGTAAAGAGCTACAGCCTCCCAAGGCAGTTCTGCCCTGCTCGATAGGGGTGCTGTGAGTCAGGGTCGACTTGGTGGCAATGAACTTTCTGTGAGTTTGGGGGGAGGGATACATAAAGGGCTTCAAAAAGGTTTTGAAAAATAGGAATTAAAACATCATGGAATTTTACCACTAACTTTTTAAGTCCCATAATATGTGGGGGACTTTTAAACGATCTGACATAGGCCTGTGTCCCAAATCTCTGCCTCTTGTAGTAGCATGAACTTGGGGCAGGGGGAGAATCACTTTAACTCTATGATTAAATGTGCCTTTATCAGTTATTTTGTAAAGAAGAAGGACGGAAATGACGTATTCAGGTATTCAGAAATTGTAGCTGCTATTATATTTTCATTAAGTCATAGTTTTAGCTATAAATCAAAGCAATCATATTCATAATTATAAACCCCCCAAACTAGTTACACGATCACTGTCTCCATGTATATATGTTATACTTGATGCCTTGTTTTAAAAATTATAGTTAGACATATTCAATTAATCTCTTTCCCTGAAAAGAAATTTTTTTTTAGTTTGGGGCCTTTTTTATTAGAAATCTAAGGAGTCAGTCACCCTTTCATTACTAAGATAGCCTAGGACTTATGAGAATGGTTTTGACATTTTTAATGTATTTCTTTCAAGTATACAGGACTTGACTAGAACACAGCTCCTTGCCCACCACCAAAATAGATCTATTTGGCATGCTCACATTATTTTTATTATGGTAATAATTCCAAAAAAGAAAATAGATTTCAAAAACACAAACAAGTCATGAACCCTAAAATAACATCACTATGCTTAAGTTATAAATATCCAAAAAGAAATTTTTACATATCCTTGAGCTGACATTGTATATTGTTGGTTGAGATTAAGACACCAAATATATAGCTAATAGTGTCCTACATATTTTGTTGTAAATGCCAGAGAGTGAAAGTTATCAGATCTGCACTTACTCTTTACCTGTCTATCAATGGTCAGGAGAGGCTATGGACTCTTCTCTGTATTTTTTAAATCTCCTGAGCCCTTTGTAAGTTCCTTGTGTTCAAAAAAGCACTGAAAAGTAAAATAAAACAAAAACAAACAAAATTGAAATTCTATTTGAAGGACTCAACAACGATGTCCTAGCCACAAGATGAAATGGGCCAAGAGACAACTGCAACAAGGGCATCGAATTCGTATCCCCAGGATGCGCAGAATGCCCACAGTCCTTCCATTTATAGGACACAGATAGCCAGATCATCGAACAAACATTTGCTAAGTTCTAAATGGCTTATTTTCACTAAACCAATCCATGTGATAGAATTCCCCCTTCTCTACAGAGGAAGTTACATTAAAGAAAAGAATTCTACCTGGGCTCTGAGGTAGTGCCATACTGATTCTTAGTCAGGGATAGGTGCAAAGGACATCTCTTACATCAACCTGGCACTTATATTGTCTCTTACTTGTCCTTAACAAATCCAAAATGGAATAAAAATAATAAAGGATTTCCCACCCATATTACAGTTCCAACCTCTTTCATCCCATAATATGAATCCAAACAAAATTGAACTTAAAAATCCCAGTTCAGGTTAAACCACATCCTGTATAAGCTCAGGTAAAAGGTCCCATACGCCCTCAGTTATCTGGGGCTAACTGAACATACAACTCCAAGGTTAGGCTTGAATTAATATGGCCTCCATTGGAAATAAAAATAGAAAGTAATGCCCTTTCATATTTTGCCTTCCTATAATTAGAGAAGATTTAAGAATCCTAGGGGGGGTAGTAGTGATAAGTTAAATAGCAGTAGCTGGTAGCAGTAATGGTTGAAAAAATATTTTTTTCTAAAGCTTCCATAGCCAAAGGGAAGCATAAAGGGACCGGCTCCCACTTGAAGTTGATCTTGTGACAAGCCCAACTCCCGGCACATGCCTGGAGGCTGCACCCAGGCTGGTCTGCACTGTTTTGCATCTGTGAAGTTTCGAAGATGGTTGCAAGACTTCTGGATTAGTTCCAGAATGTCAACCTCATTTTCTATTTACTGGCTCCTTTGCTTTATGTCATGCTGACCTTACTGTTAAACATGAGTTTATTTGCTTTCTTTCCACTCCCGGAGAAATGGGGGAAGCATTCCTTTCAAACCAGTTGAAAGCTTTAACTGACAAAACATTCGAGAAACGGGAACTAGCCAGTGTTGAAAAGCATACGCTGCCCATTGCTTTAAAGAAAATGTATGTCAGTATCAATGTGACATTGGTGCCATGGTCAACATTTTTATAGCTCTGAGTAAACTATTTAAATGGCATTGTAAATAGTTGTCAAAACATGCAGTATAGCTTACTTTAATGATCTTTTTTGAATTTGCTCTTAATAGAAAAAATCCTGTTGTCTCTAATTTACCAAACATAAGTTATTCTAACTGAAATCCACACAAATATGTTTTCCTCTTGTTAGTTATATAAAAGAGCTTGTTGGTTTGTCTATGATGTTTGCTCACCTATGAATTTTTATTGCTGTTGTTTATAGAAAGCAGTTGTTTTAAACTTTTTGCCAGTGAAGACCACTTTTATCTTTCTTCTTTTCCAAAGAAATGTATTTTCTATTTAAAAGTATCTATTCACCAAACTGCATGCCTAGTATAGAACAATTATTTTATTAATGCTTTATTACACAATGGCAATTACGTTTGCACTAATTGAATATTTATGTGTATCCTTAAGTGAGTAGACTTTTTTTCTTAGAATAACAATCAGCAAATTCCTTCATAGCCCTCTAGATTAAAGAGAAAAAACAAAACAAAACTCACTGCCATTTAGTCAATACCAACTCATAGCAATGCTATCCGACAGGGTAGAACTGCCCTCTGTGAGTTTTCGAGACTGTAACTCTTTGTGGGAGTAGAAAGCCGCATCTAAGCTTGCGATTAGCAGTCCAAGCAATGCATAAGCACCACACCACCAGAAACTAGAGATTTGAGGCTATGGTATATAAAATTCAGTTTTCTCCTTCCGAAAGCTTTAAATTCCATGAGAAAGAACAAGGAGTTGGATGACAGTGACTACAGGCATATTCTTTTATCAAAGTAATGATTCACTAGGTTAAAATACCATCCACAATGTACATAAGAATTACAAGTCTCTTCTTTAATATCTAAAGAGCCCTGATGGTATAATGAATTAAGCACTGGACTACTAACCACAAAGATGGTGGTTCAAACCCATCAGCTGTTTCTAGGAAGAGAAATTAGGCTTTCTGCTCTGTACAGACTGACAGCCTCAGAAGCACAATGAACTGTTTTTCACGTTCCTATGGAGCCACAGGGAGTTGAAACCAACTGGGCACATTGGATTTGGATTGGGGGTGGTGGCTGTTATATTGTTGTTTATGAGCCTTAAGGGTATAGAGGTGATACATTGGACTGCTAACTGCCAGGTTAGCAGTCCCAAACCACCAGAAAGGCTGTTCTGCTCCCCTAAAGAGTCGAGAACCCACTTGGACAGCTCTATAGGGTTGCGATGAGTCAGCATCAACTCAATAGCAATGAGTTCAGTTTTCTGTTTTTGTTGTTGTTTATATGGCTAGAGATAATTCTTTATAGTTCAGCCCCTTGACCAATAAAATGAGTAGTCTGCATTTTTAACGTTTCTGATCAGTGGGTATTCACAAGAAAAATTGGCTTTTCACTGAAATTTGGAGAAAATATAAGGAGAAAAATGTAAAAATAGTTGGTATTGTAGAAGGAGTAAATGTCATTTACAAAAGCAAAATGCAGGCTCTTCTAGACAGTAGCTAATGTTTTCCTCCCATGATGGGTGGTCAAGATCTGCTGCCGGAAGACAAAGATGATTGGTCACAGTGATAAGCAGCGGTAAATGTTAGAGGAACACTAGCTCACTCTCCAAATATATCACACAGAAGTATACTCAGAGGGTTTGTTTTTAAGGAAGTTCTCCATTTTTTACTTTGAGTCTACATGCTTATTAACTAAAATAAAGGATCTTTAAGCCTTTGTTTACCAGTAAACAAAGTAGGTGTCTTGACATAAAGATCTTTACACTTTCACTTAGAAAGAAAAAGAAAAGGCTAGGATCAAATTACCCTTTTTAACTAAAACTAGGATACAAGTGTCCCTTTTAAATTCACTGTGATTCGGGGAACCCAAGAGGAAAGTGAATTTTGGGAATAATGAGGGCAACAAATGTATAGATGTGCTTTACACAATTGATCTATGTATTGTGATGAATTGTATGAGGCCCAATAAATTGATTAAAAAATAAATAAATAATAAATAATAAATTCACTGTGACATTGTCTTAGGAATTAGCCAAGCATGCTGGGCCAGGCTGGAAGAGTATTCCAGTCAGGAGGTGACAACATAGGCAAAAAGCTAACGGTCAGAAAGAAGATGGAGATGATTTTGACTGACTTGCGATTTAAGCACAATACAGCTCTCACTCTGAATGCTGGTCCGTGGAGAAAGATAAGGCTGTTTATCTTCTAAAAATTGAATGTCTTGGAAATCCAAACAGATAGTTCTACTGGGTCCGATAGGGACGTTATGAGTTGAAAGTGACTCTAGCAGTACGTTTTCTTGTAATCCTGGCAAGGGGGAGACCAATTTTGAGGAAGTTGTAATATTTGGTGAAAAGGGGTGATGATAACAATGGGTGATATAAGGGATCTTGGAAGCACCCTAATTCTCCTGAGAGTTAAAAATAAGCAAAAACATAATGTAATATGGCACAGTGTGTCACATTTCTATCAATAATTCACAGTAATTTATGGCATTGACAAAAAGTTCCAAGGTCTCCTTACCCTGATTTAACTCCTGGGATTGTAACCTTGGACAGTTAAAGTACATAATATTAATGAAATTTAAAATTAACACTTTTGCTTGTGATACTTTCAAACTTATTTTCCTGCTGTGATTTCCCCTGTATTGATTGAGCCTCATCATTTATTCTTTTTCAGTTAATTTTCACTGACTTTTGAAAACATAATTTTTGTTTGATGTACACAAATAATATTCTCTTTCTTTCAATCTTCTCTTTATCTGTTCCTTGTAGTAAACCTTGAATCTGAAAAATCAAACCTTGTTTTCCATTATGCTTTTCTAAAATTTAATTTGACATTACAATTCAAAATGTTGACTTACATTTTAATACTTCTTAGTTATATTCAGACAAGCCCATTGAAACTGCTTCAAATGGTTTCATGCTAGACCTCAAGGATAATCTGTTTCAATAGAAAATTAGGAGAGTGTTTTACTGATGAAAACAAAATGAATTGTGAAATAATTTCAACTGAAGATTTTAATGGTGTGCATGTTAAATGTAAAAAATGTTATAAAAATTGTCTTCAAAATATGTATTTCAAATTAATAAAGTCCTCTGTATTAATTTGAAAAACCATTATGTTTCTATTTGTTCTTTTTTATCTGTAACTTTGGAATGACATGAGAAGTAACATGTAGCACTGAAGATGTTCTGGGCAGGAAGGAATTTTAAAAAGGAAAACAAGATTCAAAACTTAAAACATACTAGACACCTTGGTCTGATAGAGATGTCTGGAATCCCGAGACTGGTTCTCAGACAGTCTTCAAACCCAGAACGGAATCCACCCCAGGGATTAACAATTGGCCTGAAAACGGAATTCCCTCCAGGCAGGAGGCAGGACTGCCCTCCGGCAAATCAGCAGACAGGGCCGCTCAAAAGGAAAGCATTTGTCAACAACAAATCTCAGAAGGCAGGGGAAATGGTCAAATGGAAATGGGAAAACCAGGGTGGACCTGGGCAAGGTGCTGTGAGATTGAGAGTGGGGCCACTCAAACCAGCAAGCAGCATGTGTAGACAGCGGCGAATGGAAACGAATCTGCTCTGCAGATTTTTGCCCACGCTACAGTAAAACAAGAAGTTCCTGTGAACTCGTGAGCATCATCAGCCATCACAGATTTTATCCATTTCTACACATCAAAATTCATCATTTTCCTGATATTTCAAGCATTACAATCTAGTATCTAAATTCCCTTTCCCAGGTATGAATTGCACTTGTCATATATTATTGCTTCTAAATATTTCATGTTTCTCATCTGTGCATTTTTACTTCCTCTCAGTATATGGTTTAAGTTGATTTGTGCATTTTCACTTCCTCTCAGTATATGGTTTAAGTTGATTTTATATGTGTACATATATGTATATATGTGTATAGATATGTATATGTATATATATGTATCTATATACAGAGAGAGAGAACGAGAAGATGTAAGAATTTCACAGGGTTATAATAGATCACGGGATCAGAGTTCATCTTTGGTCCTAGGATTGACTTGGACGCAGCTTGTATCCCAGCAAAGTCTCTGTTTAATTTTATTATCTGTGTGTACATCTATTTTCCATTGCTTTCCTCAACCTCTATGAAGTCAGCAATGCCAAGCAAGCTAGAAAAAAACATCATTTCCCCACATCACATTTTAAAAATAGAGTTTGAATGAAGGTGAACGATGAGAGCTGGAGCCAGACATGGAATGGAGGCTGATCACAGAATGTTCTTGGTCTGGAGAGCTCCCAGTGGAAACAGGTGGTGAACTGACAGAGAGAGTGAGAAATTGTTGGTTCCACTTAAGTGGACACACAAAGGATTGAACTGGTGCATTTAAACTCTCATTCAGTAAATATACCACTATAATATTGATATGTTTTCTAATTGAATTCTCATATTTCTGAGGATAAATGGACTTGTTTTCGAGTGTGAAAAATGCCTAATCAGAAGAAAAGTTTTCACAAGCAAAAGAAGTGGTGGTGATTGGTGTCAGTGCCGTTGAGTCCGGGCTGACTGAGCTACCCTGTGCACAGCAGGGTGAAACACCACCTGGCCCTGTGCCACGTGCTGGAGTCCACTGTTGCAGTCCACCTCTTTGAGGGTCTTCCTAGTTCTTTGTGCTGGCCGCCTTTTACCAGCCTGGACTTCTGGGGACTCCCTGATTTTCATCAGCACGTGCTTCAAGTCTTCCTCACTTTCAGCAAGCAAGGTTGTGACGTCTGAAAATTTCAACTTATTAATAAGGGTTCCTTCAATCCTGATGCCGCATACTTTTTCATGTAATCCAGACTTTTTGGTGATTTGCTTAGCCTACGGATTGAATAAGTACGGTGAAGGGATACAACCCTAACACACACCTCTTGATTTTCAGTCGTGTCGTGTTCCCTTGTTCTGTTAGCACAACTGTGTCTTGATCCAAGTACAAGTCCCGTAGGACCACATGAAGTGTTCTGGAATTCCCTGTCTTCTCAAGGCCATCCATAGTTGTTATAATCCACACAGTTGAATGTCTTGGTATATTCAATAAAACACAGCTAAACATCTTTCTGGTCTTCTCTACTTTCAGCCAAAAGAAATCTAACAACATCAGCAATGAAATCCCTTGTTCCATGTCCTCTTGTGAATCCAACCTGAACCTCTGGCAGCTCCCTGTCAATGTACTGCTGCAATTGTTGTTGGGTGATCTTTAGCAAAATTTTATTTGCATGTTGTGTTAGTCCGGATGGACTAGAGAAACAGATTAGTAGGCACTCTTATGTGTTTGAGAAAGAGCTTTATATACAAGAGCAATTGAATATTGAAAGACATCCCAGACCAGTCCAGATAAAGTCCATAAATCTCATATTAGCTCATATGTCTGATACCAACCTATAGAGTCCTCTTCAAACTCACGAAACACATGCAATGATGCCAAATGCAGGAAGATCACAGGCCAGTGTGTTGGAAGTCTTGTGGATCCAGAGGCTTTGTAAGCATCTCAGCGCTGGCTGGGGTCTCCACACGGTTCCTTCAGCGCAGAGATTCTGACTGCCTCAGGGCAGCTTCCTGTGGCTTAGCCTCCGAAATGTCTCGAAGGGAGTGAGCAGAGCTAGAGTGTGTGTCTCCTGTCAACAAAGAGGACAATGCAGGAGCTCCCAGAATCGTTGGAGAAGGTCATGCCCACACAGAGGCCGCATTGGCTACATCCTGATTGATAGGCTAGACTCCACTCCTTCATTCTTAATCCTCAAATTGACACCAGATTATGTAACTAGCACAAGTCATATAAATGAAATTATATTGTTCTATAATTTCTGCCTTCTGTTGGTTCACCTTTCTCTGAAATGGGGACAAATGTGGATCTCTTCCAGTCAGGGGGCCAAGTAGCTGTCTTCCAAATTCCTTGGCAAAGACAAGTGAGTGCTTCCAGTGCTTCATCGACTAATTGAAAGATTTCAATTGGCATGCTACCAATTTTTGGAGCCTTGTTTTGGGCTAATACTTTCAGTGCAGCTTGAACTTCTTCCTTCAGTACCCTTGGCTCTAACTAGCTCGTATGCTTCCTGCTGATATGGTGCAGTTTTGACCACTCTTCTTGGTACAGAGACCCTTTGTGTTTTTTCCATCTTCTTTTGATATTTCCTGTATCATTCAATATTGTGCCCATAGAATCTTTCAATATTGCAATGCAACACTTGAATTTTGATTGATTCTTTCCATTTACGATCTGTTGAATGTGTTCCTCCCTTTTGGTTTTCTAATTCTAGGATGGTGCACATTTCATGATATTTTATTTTATTTTATTTTCTTGAACTGATTTCTGAAATTGTCTGGCCAGCTCTTTGACTTCACCATTTCTTCCACGTGCCTTTGCTCCTCTGTGACTAAGAGAAAGTGTCATAGTCTCTCTTAACATTCACTTTGAGCTTTTCCCTTTTTCCTGTTTTTTTAATGACCTTCTGCTTTCTTCATGAATGATACTCTCGCTGTCCTCCCACTGCTCCAGTCTCTGTCCTTCGTGTTCAGCGCACCAAATCCTATCTTGAGTTGGTCGCAATATTTAGGTAGGATAGACTCAGGATGGCATTTTGGCTCCCGTTGACTTGCTTTCCTTTTCCTCCCCTTCACCCAGAATTTATGTACGAGCACTTGATGGCCTGTTAGACCTAGGCCTGGTTTTATCAGTTGATATTGAATTTCTCCATGTCCTTCCCCACAGATGTAACCAATTTGATTTCTGTGCATTCCATCTGGAGAAGTCCATGTGTATAATCACCATTCGTGTTGTTTCAAGAAGGTATTTGCTATGAGCAAGTTGTTGGTCTTGCAAAATTCTATCATGGAATCTCCAGCTTTGTTTTTATCACCAAGACCACATTTTCTAACTGATGGCCCTTCTTCTGTTTCCAAGTTTTTCATTCCAATCACCAATGATTATTAATGCATTTTGATTTCAGGTTTAATCAACTTCTAATTGAAGATGTTGGTAGAAGTCTTCAATTTCCTCATCACTAGCTTTGGTGGTTGGTCCATACATTTGAATATAGCAATTGTATTGACTGGATTTCCTAGATGGCAGATACATGTAATCCTATCACAGGCTGTCTATACTTCAAGATAGACCTTCAAATGTCCCTTTTGAGGATGAATGCTACCCCATTCCTGTTGACTGTGTCTTTCTTGGCATAGTCTTCAACTCAAAATGGCCAGTGCCAGTTCATTTCAGCTCACTAATACCTAGGATCTGGATCCTTATGAATTCCATTTCATTTTTGGTGACTTCTAATATTCCTAGATTCATACTTCTGTTAGTTTGGGTACTTTAGAGAAACAAATCCTCAGAAACTCATATATGAGAGAATTTTATATAAAGGTTAAGTGCACATCAAGAAAACACCCCAACCCAGTGCTGCCCAGCCCACAAGTCCAACATTAACCCATATATCCGACACCAATCCACAAAGTCCTCCTCCATCTCACAAAATATACACTGTGACACCGACTGCAGGAGGAAAGCTGAGTCAGTGAACGAACAAGCATCTCAGCGCTGGCAGGGGTCTCCACACGGCTGCTCCAGCACCCAGGGCTGCATCGGGGTAGGTCCATGCGGCTTCTCCTTGGGGATTCTTGCAGGAAGTGAGCCTTGCTGGCTGAAACAGGGAACTGGCTAAGACAGCTGCACCCTGGTCCGAACATCACAAAGCAAGAGACCCGAGAAATAGAAAGGCGAGGCTCACGGAGCCATTTATCTCTCTGCTCTTCAATTAATCCCACGTGTTTATCAGCCAGGTTGCCACAATAAACTAACTACCTCAATACTTCATACATTCCAAGTTCTGATTATTAGTAGATTTTGTTCCCAGTTTTAGTTGTGCCCATCAGCAAATGAAGATCCTGAAGGTTTTACTCTCACAGGCTCTACTCCATTCATGTCACTGTGATCAACCCTTCTTGGAGAAGGTAGCTCTTCCTTAGTCATATTTGGGGTGCCTTCTGACCCAAGGGGCCTGTCCTCCAGCACCATTTCTGACAAGGTTCTGCTTCCATTCATCAGGTCCTCAGTATCTGACGATGTTTTAATGGTATACATAAGGTTTTCCGCAGCTACTTTCTCTGGTGGACAGCCCATTTCTTCTACTCTGTTTTCAGTCTAGAACAGCAGTTCTCAACCTGTGGGTCACAACCCCTTTGGGGGTCAAATGACCCTTCCACAGGGGTCTCCTGATTCATAACAGTAGCAAAATCACAGTTATGAAGTATCAATGAAAATGTTATGCCTGGGGAGTCACCACAACATGAGGAACTGTATTAAAGGGTCATGGCGTTAGGAAGGGTGAAATCCACTTGTCTAGAAGCTCCGCTGAACCTTGTTCTTTCTGAGTGACCCTGCTGGCATTTGAAATACCAAGGACATAGCTTCTAGCATCACGGCAACACAAATGCCACCGTAAATGACATAATGATGGAGAGGTGGTCTTAGAGAAACTGACAGAAAAGAAATGTAGAAAGAGGCATTTTTCTTCTATTAATGAACATACTAGTCGATTGTGTGTAGCCTTTTACTTTCCTGTTTGGGGGGTGTAGAGCAGGGATGGGGGACATCAAGCCTGTGGGCCAAGTAAGCCAAATCATCAATACCAGCTAATCTCAGGAGAAGAAGTGTGCCAGGCAGAACCATCGGGGTGAGTTAGTTAATTAAATGTTTGACCAAACACAACAGGTTAACTTTTAAGTTAATAACGTTGTAAGTCTATGAATGATGCTATAAATCTCCACATTCCCTTGGCAGAAACAATATTCCTCGCATTTTTTTTTTAAGAGGAAAGACAAAGTAAAAATTTTCCCGACAAAATTTATTAAGGAGTTTATCACTTTCAGAACTTTACAGCATATCTATGTTTCTTATCACTCAGTTGTTTTACAAAACTCAGTGGGGGTGATTTCAAACACAAAACAAATAGAAGAATGACTTCTACAAGATACTTTGCTTTGAAATGTTTCAAAGTAAGGGTTAGCAAGCCTGGAATTAGTGCTATCACAATGATATTGCATTGTCTTCCAAAATGACAATTATATAAAAGGAAATATTTAGGCTATCAGTTAAATGCTCGATCCCATGATTATTTAAATATCCAGACTAGTTTTCCAGAACTCTGACTCATGACACCCCCATGTGTGTCAGAGTAAAACTATGCCCCATCTGGACTTTAATGTCTGATTTTTCTGAAGTAGATGAGTGGGCTTTCTTCCAAGTCACCTCTGGGGGCACTCTGACATCTGAACTTGCAGTTCGCAGACAAGCAGTTAACTGTTTGCACCACCCCGGGGCTCTGATTACTTACATCGAATTCTGTTTTCCAGAATGCTAGAAGTAGGAATTTCTGCTCTGGTAAATTACTGAATTGCCATTAAATAGTTAGGGGGAATGAAACAGGTAATACAAGGGTAAGAAAGAAAGCATTGCTACTAAGGTTCTTGTTCATATGGTACACGTGTATTTCCAACAAAATGTGTTTCCGAGGATGGCTGTCAACAAGCAAAATACTTGTCTTACTCTTATCAAATTCAACCCACTGCCAGGCAGTTGATCCTGCCTCCTAGCGACCCTAACAAGTGATTCTGGGCTGTAAATCTTTACTGGGGCATATAGCTTCATCCTTTGACCATGGAACAGCAGGTGGATTTGAAGACTTGATCTTGCAGTTAGCAGTTCAATGCTCCTTTAGTCTCACTGGGATGACTTCTAAAAAGGCCAGTTAAAACAGTGCTTTTCACCGATAAAACACACAATACTCCTCTGGTTCCTTGAGGCTTCCTCACCCACTCTACCACCCCACTACCATGAACCCAGTCCTACCTTTCACCACGGGCTCAACCAGAGCATGTGCACAGATACAGTTAAGCAATAAGAGCTCACGACAAGTGGAATCCAGGACAGGAATGAGAGTAGTAGTACCAGAAGGATAGGGGAAAGGTGCAGAGAGGAACGGAGGAAGGGGAACTGATCGCTATGATGGACACATAACTACAGCCCCACACATGCCCCTCCACGGGGATGAACAACAGAAACTGTGGGGGGAGGAAGACAAGGGTCTGTGTAAGATATAAAAGTAATAATAATTTATAATTTATCAAGGGGTCACAAGGGTGTGGTTAGGGAGGGTGGGGGTGGGGGGAGTGGGGAGGGGAGAGGAGCTGATATCAAGAGCTCAATAGAAAGTACATGTCTAGAAAATAATGATGGCAACATATGTACAAATATGCTTGATACAATGGATGTATGGATTGTTGTAAGAGCTCCAAATAAAGTGATTTTCAAATTAAAAGCAAAAATAAATAAATAAACAAAAAAA
>NW_022111321.1:10397394-10403260 GCF_000313985.2 Echinops telfairi | reverse complement strand
TCTTGATAAATTTTCCTGGAGGACCCAGGTCCATCACCAAGGCTTATTAGTTAGAGGGGTTTGGGGGCTGTTGGCTTTTAAAAGGTGATAATTGCATTGATGCAAAAAATGCCAGGGAAATTATACCAAGGAACTTTATCCATCATGACAATGCAACTGCTCACCCTTGAAGGGTACCAAGAGCTGTCCTGAGAATTTCGTTGGGCCCTTATCTTGTCCCTTTAGACTTTTTTGTTCTCTAAACGTAAAAAACCTTTCAAAGGAACACAATTTCCATCCTCTGACAATGCCAAACCTGTTATTTAGACGTGGTGCAAATAGAAGAGCATAGGTGTAGTTGGCGAAGAGTTAGGGAGAGGGAAGCACCACTGCTCGACGAGTGTGACACCGCGGTGGAGGATACATGGGTCTATAGGTAATATCTTCACATTAAAAAATTTTTTTATTGTGAACTGGTTGAAGGGTTATAGTGTAGATCATCAATAGCTACAGGTTTTGCTATTTTTGTCTCATAAATATCTCTATAATCTTGATGCAACACTTTGGACCTACCCTTTATTCCTTCAGGCCAAGCGATGATGTGAAAACGGGGATAGGAAGGAATAGCCCATACTGCTTCCTAAGAGCTCACTGCACTCCTGTTGTCCTTCATTCAAAAGCGTAGAGCGTTGTCTAAGTAGAAGACAAGGGCCTCCCTCCTTTAAACCGTGGTCCCTTTAGAGGTGAAAATACTGCACAGATGACGAGTACTTAAGAAAACGAGCTATAATGCAAATGACTCCTGAATCATAGCTGTCCACTCTGCTGTTCGAGCTCCGAGAAGAGAGCGGCTAGCTCAGCTCCAGCAAAGGAGTCCAGAGCTGAGTGTGCTGGGTCGACCAGACTGTCCGCAAGGAAGAGGACGAGCGAGGGTAAACCACAAAACTCTTCATAGTTGCAAACTTGCATCAGACCAAGTCTTTGAGGAGCAAAGACAATAAAGATACAATTAAAAAAATAGAAAAGTGACTACGTAGCTGAAAACTTTACAGTATAAACTCAGTAGTGATGTTAATTTAGCAAGAAAGAAGGGACATAAGATCTTAATTTTAAGTAGGAAAACTATCATGGGTTGGCAATGCTATTAAAAAGATGTTTACTAAAGTAGAAAAAGGGAAAAACTTTTGAATGAGAAAAGAAAATTTGAAAAAGGCCAAATTATTAAAGATCATTTTAAAAAGCCACAGTGATTAAATTGCATCCCTATAACTTTTATTTAGGAATTATTTCATTACTAATAATTTTTAGAACTCTTACAGCTATGCTCATTTATTTTTATATGTCCTTTCCAAATAAAAATCTCAGCAGATGAGGAACTCAAAATAAAATAAATCAACAGAGCAGCAACCCATTTGATGAGGGTAGCTGATGGAGAAAGAGATTTTCAGGCCTGTATTGCATTGCAGTGTGTCATAAGGCCATAGGCAATCACTGCCAGGGACACTGATCGGAAGAAACCGTAACCAGCTTTCCCATTACATTCACACAGGTTACAGTTTCCTATGTACAGAACTTTGAAGACTCCTCTATGTTCCAGCTCTGGAGGCCGATGATCAGTCCCATGAATCTTTGCATGTTCGTGTCAAAAGTACAATGTTAACTTTGGCAAAGAAGTGGTCTTTCATTGAGCCATGTAGGTTGTTACTGTCAATGCAATCTAAAGCCAGCCAAGAAGTGCTAAGAAATGAAAGAATAAGGGTACATTTTTAAATGACACCCCCAAACTCCAAAGCGGCCCCAAAGTAAGTTGGGAGTGGAGCTATTGTCTTTTACACTAACTGTTCTGAGTACCCTGATCATCCTCAGGCGTTTCTCACTGGTGGGCCAGGCACTTGATGAACTCCATCAGTGCAGGGCTGTGTGGACCTGCCCAGCCTTGCCTACCTGTTACAGCCTGAGCTCTACTTTGCATGGTCCACACTTAACTCCCTGCAAAACCATTTTCCGTGCACTATTTCATTCGGAAGTGGATAATCAATCCATACTCCATGGTGTAAATACATGACACAGTCGTACTGTCCCCTGTTCAAGGAAAGCCAGCATGTCTTATCTCAAAGCAGTAGTATGTTGACGCTCCAGTCCAACTTTCCTTAAAAAAAGTGAAATAAATTTGATAAGCACAATATTCTCCTCCTTGAAATTCACAATGCTCTTCACATAGATATTAAAGTCTATGTCAAAAAGTCTCTGTATAACCCCGGTTGTTCATATATAGTGTCCACTTAAGGGGACATTGGGCCTCCACTCAAGTACTCCCTCAATGCAAGAATACTTTCTTCTATTAAATTGGCATTCTATGACGCTCACCTTCCCGACACAACCACTGAAGACAAAGTGGGTAAATAAGCAAATGTGGTGAAGAAAGCTGATGGTGCCAGGCTATCAAAAGATACAGCGTCTGAGGTCTTAAAGGCTTGAAGGTAAACAAGCGGCCATCAAGCTCAGAAGCAACAACATATCACATGGAACAACATATCAGCCTGTGTGATCACGAGGTGTCCAACGGATCACTGAAGACAAATGGGTGCATAAGCAAATGTGGTGAAGAAAGCTGATGATGCCCGGCTATCAAAAAGTATAGCACCTGGGGTCTTAAAGGCTTGAAGGTAAACAAGCGGCCATCAAGCTCAGAAGCAACAAAGCCCACATGGAAGAAGCACACCAGCCTATGCGATCATGAGGTGTCGAAGGGATCAGGTATAAGGCATCATCAGAACAAAAAATCTTACCATAGTGAATGATGGGGGGAGTGCAGAGTGGAGACCCAAAGTCCATGAGTAGGCCACTGGAGATCCCCATACAGAGGGGTCTCGGGGAGGAGATGAGTCAGTCAGGGTGCGATGCAGCAACGAGGAAAAATACAACTTTCCTCTAGTTCCTAAATGCTTCCTCCCCGCCCCCACTATCATGATACGAATTCTACCTTGCAAGTCTGGCTAGACCAGAGGATGTACACTGGTACAGATAGGAACTGGAAATCCAGGGAATCCAGGGCGGATGATCCCTTCAGGACCAGTGGTGTGAGTGGTGATACTGGGAGGGTAGAGGGAAAGTGGGTTGGAAAGAGGGAACCGATTACAAGGAACTATATGTGACTTCCTCTCTGGGGGACAGACAACAGAAAAGTAGGTGAAGGGAGATGTCGGACAGGACACGATATGACAAAATAATAATTTATAAATTATCAAGGGCTCATGAGGGAGGGGAAAATTGAGGGCCTAATGCTGGAGGCTTAAGTGGAGAGGAAATGTTTTGAGAATGATGAGGGCAGTGAATGTACAAATGCGCTTTGCACAATTGATGTGTGTATGGATTGTGATAAGAGTTGTATAAGCCCCTAATAAAATGATTTTTTTTTAAAGAATTTAATTTGTACAAATCAACAATTCATGTAGTACAATCTGAAGCTGGTCAGTCTATACTTGTATAAATTACTTTTTCCCAGCAGTATTTTAAATGCTGTATATTTGGCTAAATAAACCTTATGCCCCCAGAAGGATGATTTATAATGTTCTTCGTCATAAACTGGTAATGATGTCTCTAAAGTGAACCAGAGACATATACAAATCATAGACACAGGAATGGATTTGAGCCTGGCACTTAATTCTAGCCTCTATCTAAGAATAATTAGTTCTTATGACATGGCCCTGCTCAGTATCCGCCCTCACGAAGAGATCACTGAAGATATGAGTGTAATAGCAGTGTGGTGAAGACACCAGATGGGCCCGGCTATCAGAAAGAATAGCATCTGGGGTAGTAAAGGCCTGTCTTCAAACTAAGTTCACAGGGAAGAAGCATGTGTGATCTAAGGTTTGCAAATATTAAAATCCAAATCTGAAGGAAGGAATGGTATCAGAGCTTAAATTATGAACACCCAGTTTGCAGAAGTGTAAGGATGACAGTGGAATCCCAAAATGCATTTGCTGGGTCCGTGCATGGATTAAGCCTCCAGTGATGCCTTCTGACCATAATCTTGTTATCCGACAGATGTGAGCAGCCTTGTTATCAGACCAAGAGCATTGTAGCGTTAATTATGGCTGATGTAGTTAGGTTAAAATGTTAACACCTTACCATTTGACCTCCCTTTTGACCCATTATAAAGTTGTTTCCATGTGTTTTGTTTTGTTTTTGAAAAAAATAAATCATTTTATTGGGGACTCTTACAGCTCTTATAACAATACATACATCCATTGTATCAAGCACATTTGTACATATGTTGCCATCATCATTTTCAAAACATTTTCTTTCTACTTGAGCTCTTAGTATCAGCTCCAAACCCCTTGCTCCCCGACACTTCCACTCTCATGACCCCTTGATAAATGGTAAATTATTATTTTCAGATCTTACACCATCCTCTGTCTCCCTTCACCCACGTTTCTGTTGTTCATCCCCCTGGGGGAAGAGGGGATGTGATAAATCTATCATTGTGATCGACTCCCCTTTTCTTTCTTTTTCCCCTGCCCTCACGGGATCACTACTCCCATTATTGTTCATGAGGGTTTGTCTACCCTGGATTCCATGTGTTGAGAGCTCTTATCTGTAACAGTGTACATGCTCCAGGCTAGCTATATTTGTAAGGTAGAATTAGGGTCATGATAGAGGGAGAGGTGGGCAGAGAGGAAGCATTAAAGAACTAGAATAATGTTGCATGTTTCATTGGTGCTACACAGCACCCTGTCTTGCTCATCCCTTCCTTGTGACCCTTCTGTGAGGGGATGTCCAATGGTCTACAGATGGGCTTTGGGTCTCCACTCCAACCCTCCGCATTCCCATCAATATGATTGTTTTCCTTGGGAGTCTTTTGAAGCTATTTCCGATTTTAATACTTTCTGATTACTTTTTTTTTGCGGTTTTTCTACATTTTGTCTAGTTATACTTGTAGGTCTTGGGTTGTTTGTGTTTTGTGTGATTTTCTGTGTATGAAATCCAGGATAGGTAAATCTAGAGACAGTAACTGGATTAATAACTAGGTAGTAATAAAAACTATGTAAGGGTATGGCTGGCAGAAGAAAAATATCCTGACATTGTTTGTGGTGATGATCGCACAACGATTCTTAACATGATTGAAGGACTAAATTGTATATGAAGTATATGCCAATAAAACTATTCTTTAAGCCTCTGAATAGTCATTGACTTTATTCAACAGCATCTCCCAGATGTCTTAATCATGGTTACACACCTTCTATGAGGCAGGTTTTGTGAAATCTCATTTATGCATTTTCATTAATTGGAGCTTTTCCTTAATTTTAATAAAGTTTAATACAATTTCCACCAAGTTTCTTTTAAAAAAACCAAGAACTCAATAAAACAAATTAAAACAGCAAAGTGCTTTGTCTTATTAGACAAAGGCTTCCTGGGAGAGATTTTGGGAGAGTAAAATCTGTAAACTAATGTTCCTTAGGCTTATTTGAAAGCATCATAGTTTTGTGGACCCACAGTACAATGGCTGGCAGTAATTTGGAAAAGATGTCAAACTAATGCCTAATGCCTCTCTCTTTGCAGTGCTAAGAGAAGATGCCTACATGTTCTAGAGAGCATCAAAGTGTAGTGCATATCAACTTTCTCAGAGTCACGTGGGCTTTGACACTACTTCAAAATAAATTTGCATTTTCTTTTTGGAAGTTGTGAGAACTAAAGAGATACTCATAGTAGTAAATGTGTTTGAGAGAACGCAATTCGTGTTGATTGTTGAATGTGTGAAAACACCACAGACCCTTAGGACACTTCAATGGGAGGCACAGTTGAACTTTCCCTTTATCCTGGAGGTGCTTGGGGAATAATCTCAGGTAGGGTTTTGTGGGGGGAGGTCAGATACTTGCTGCCAGAC
>NW_022111321.1:10375532-10396229 GCF_000313985.2 Echinops telfairi | reverse complement strand
CTGGCTACACCAGAGGGTGTGCACTGGTACAGATAGGAACGGGAAACACAGGGAATCCAGGGCAGATGATCCCTTCAGGACCAGTGGTGAGAGTGGTGATACCAGGAAAGTGGAGGGAGGGTGGCGTGGAAAGGGGGAACCGATTATAAGGCTCTGTATATAATCTCCTCACTGGGGGATGGACAACGGAAAAGTGGGTGAAGGGAGACGTCGGACAATGTAAGATATGACAAAATAATAATAATTTATAAAGTATCAAGTGTTCAAGAGGGAGGGGGGAGTGGGAAGGGAGGGGAAAAATGAGCAGCTGATACCAAGGGCTCAAGGGGAAAGCAAATGTTTTGAGAATGATGATGGCAACAAATGTACAAATGTGCTTGACCCAATGGATGGATGTATGGATTCTGATAAGAGTTGTATGAGCCCCCAATTTTTAAAAAAATCAAGACACTGCCCACCCTGCGTAGAGCTGCGCTGCTCTGCCCCTCCCCCTGACCCCCACAAATGCTCATTGCTATAAAGTTGATTTTGACTCAGAGTTAACCTTTAGGACAGGGTAGAACTGCCTGATAGTGTTTCCACGGTTATAATCTTGAAAGCTGTAGACAGCCTCATTTTTCTCTGCTGGGAGGGCTAATGGGTTCGAACCAGCCAAGTGATTATCCACTGTGTTACCCCAACCAAAGCTCTTCATGAAAATCAAAGAGCTTTCTCAGGCAGAAATACGTTTTTAAAATGTCTTAACTTAGCTAATACTTTCATTTGGCTACATCAGAGAAAGCTTTAGCATGTGGCAATTATCTTTGCAGTGAGACAAATTGTACAAACACTAAACAAGATAATAATTCTTAAGTATTAGGACAGGTAAAGAGGAATAAGAACAAATTTAACCAATGGCAAAAATCTCCCATGGATGTCAGTGTACTTATGCTCTCTATGCCTCACGGTTGGCAGTCAATGTGCCCTCCTTTGCGTGGCTGTTTGTCTTTTTCATCTTTTCCCATGATGACTTTCCTAATCCTCTTATCAGGAATTAATATCGCCTTAAAAAACAAAACCTTAGGAAAAAAGAATTTTAGCCTGGCCAGCTAGAGAAAGTTGACACAAGATATCAAAAACCATCCAGATGTTATAGATTCTCGAGGCAAACCCTGCTTCCTGTTCCTCCTATACAGCTCTGACTCCTTACGGTTGTTCTGCTCCATCGAGTGAGTGCTGATTCCCAGCAGCCCTGTTACTAACCAGAGCCTTCATTACAACATCATATATTAATATCGTAGGAGCCTGGTGGCCTTGCAAACCCACCAGTGGCTCTGTGACATAGAAATGAGACTGCTTCTAGACGGATGGACAGACGAGGAGCCCCCATCATAGGAGTGGCATGAGAGCCATCACCAGGATGCCACGTCAGCGGGCAGGATGAGCCTGAGCCCTACCGAAAGGTTTTCCTGAGTCAGATTCCTAATTAAGACGTTTTTAAAATGGTGATCCAAATCGTTTAAGATGTTCCCTTTGCTTTGCACTACTTCTCCTTGTTATCAATCTACATGACATCTTCTGTAAGATTACAGTGCCATTCATGGCAAGGCTCCCATACTTTTGAGGTTTAAAGTAACAGAAATAAGAATGTGATCAAATAGAAGCATATTTATACTATAAATAGTGTCACTGGAGTCTAACAGTGAGAATAAAAATGTACCTTAGAGTTTGCCTTCTTCATTTTTGTTGCAAACTACAGCTGAGTTATTAGTCCTGACGTTTGCATTGATTTTGATCTTTTGAAAACTTTCAACTCTACTACAGATGAGCATATCAAGATAAACACCCAAGTGGAAAGCAGGCACTGATTGTCACTGCCTATGTTGAGTTACAGAAACGAAGGCTTAGAAAGACATGCCTTACCCAAGAGCCATTGAATTTAAAATGGAAATGTAGGTAAAGCCACTCTTCTGGCCCATTTCCTTCCCCTCTCTTAGCTTCTTATTTGCCTACTAGGGTAGGGAAGCTTCTTCCTATTTAGAGCAGGGCAAGGTGGAAAACAATATGCAGTCTCTGTTTTGAATTCTCTTAACAACATTGGCAGCCAGTTCAGTTGCCTATTACAGAGACTACCGGTAGTACAGTGGGTTGCACATTGGACTGCTAATTGCTGGGTCAGCAGTTCAAAACCACCAGCTGCTCTGGGGGGAAGAGAGGAGGATTTTGACTCCCATAAAGATTGACTCTCTTGGAGACCCAGCTTCTAGTCTGGCCTGTAGGGTTGTTGAGAATCACAATTGATTTGATGGCATTAAGGGTGTATGTTAGAATAATTTTTAGAGTTTTTTTTTTTTCAAAGTAATGAGAAAAAATATTACACAAATATGCTTAATATTATCATTTTCCTCTACAAGTAACTAAAAATGTTGAAAGTCTACTACTTGAAACTATTCTTATTCATTTTCCCACTGGGTGCCATCCCACCCAGCAGCATGAGCATGAGGCGAGGGACTCATTTTGTGGTTTGATTCTGCACTGGAAAAACACTCATGAAATTTATATTTCGCAATGTGTTTCCTCGCTAACACCACTTGATACAACCAAAAGCCCTAGCACACCGTTAGCTTAGTTCCAGCGTCAGGATGAACAGGAAGATTACTTTCAATCCTTGAGGGAATTCTATTCTTTAAACATGTTCCAAAGGAAAAGGAAAAAGAATGGGTAACTTTCCATGAGAAACGCTGGTGACTCTAAAGAAAAAAAGCTTTTATATTTTTACACTTGTCCTTCCTTATTACTGCAGTTCTTGCCAAGTCTGCCACGAATGGGCAATGCCTATTTTCTGAGGTTAACATAAGGAACTAATAACAGTAACAAGTGTTTATTGAGGACTATTTAATGTAATGCTAATTATCTATTTCATAGATAATTTCATATTACCTTCATGCTAATGGTTAGGGAAAAAAGGGATTGAGATAGTTAAGGTTTATTGTGCCAACCTGGCCGATAAACACATGTGGGATTAATTGAGCCTCACCTTTCTAGTTTTCGGGTCTCTTGCTTTCTGATGGTCGGACCAGGGCGCAGCTGCATTAGCCAGTTCCCTATTTCAGCTGGCAAGGCGCACTTCCTGCAACACATCCCTGAGGAGAAGCCACCTGGACCTACCCCAATGCAGCCCTGGGTGCTGGAGCAGCTGTGTGGAGACCCCTGCCAGCACTGAGATGCTTACACATTCACTGATTTGGCTTTCCTCCTGCAGTTGGCATCATTGCATGTGTTTTGTGAGATGGAAGAGGCTTTGTGGATTGGTTTCAGACATATGGGCTAATGTTGGACTTGTGGGCTTGGGCAGTACTGGGTTGGGATGCTTTCTTGATGTGCACTTACCCTTTATATAAAACTCTTTCTTATATACATATGAGTTTCTGTGGATTTGTTTCCCTAGTTTACCCAGACTAACAGGGATGTTTGGAAAATCAAGATTCAAATCTCGAAAACACAACTTCAGAGTCTCACGACGACTTTATATATTTCTTATTGATAAGGTAAGTGCAGCCCAGTCAACATTTGACTCAAGAAACTCCACGTTCCTTGAAACCTTGCTTATTCATCTGCCCTAAAGCATTTTCTAGGCGGTCATGTTTTGGGGTTGGGAGGGTTGGAGCACCAACCTTCCAGTAGCAGCCAGCACTTAACCACTAGTTGTTCCCTATATGCCCTGCCTAGATATTATACTGACACAGGCTAAAACCTTTTATACCGGTGACTCCTAGGAAGAAAAAAATTAAAGCAGGAGACTGATAAACCTGTAGACACCTGTGTTAGACAGGGTTCTCTAGAGAGACAAAACCAGATTCTTAATAATTTTACATATACTTATACAGATAGAGAGATAACACAAGAAATAAATAGTTAATTAAATTATAAAGCAGTACAAATGGCTTGGTTCAACTCACTTGCGTGCGACAGCTGTGAGACACTGACAGTCCTTCAAGTCTTGAGGGCCGCCAGGTAGTCCTCTGTAGAGCAATTCAAGCTATCCCAGCACAGGCAGCAAACAGCAAGGCAGGTCACCAACAGTCAGGTCACCAACAGTCAGTCCCCAGCTCACGAGATGTAAATTCCAATGGTGTGGCGAAGCAGGCCTTGAAGGAACCTCAAATTACAGCGACACAGTCCACGGGCTAGGTGTCCCACAGGTAGTGTGGCTTGCAAATTGAGGCACAGAACAAGCAAGGCAGCCGCACAAAGAGCAAGAGCCAAGAAAGGCGTGGCTTGCTGAGCCATTTATCTCTCCACCCTTCAATTAATCCCACATGTGTTTATTGGCCAGGTTGGCACAATAAACAACCTCAACACCGTATCCTTAGAGAGAACAGCATTTCCGTATCATTTAATTACTGAAACGTGTCTCCTGTTGAATGAAGAGCTAAGTAACTTCTGTGGAGACCCATCTTAGAAACCCAATACCTGAAGCCGAGGTCTAGAACCTAGAAGCATCAGCCTCCAAGATGCCTGTCCCCTCCTTGCTTTCGCAATGCCTCCTCCATACCCTCTAATCGCCTCCGTCTGCTTCAGAAACCAATGGTCCCACACCACGGGGAACCTGGGTTTTCACAGAGCTGGTAGTAACACCAGGCCCTGAGGGGCACCACAGCAGAAAGATGGGTGTCTGGGCCCACCCGGAGGCACCGTGGGAGAAAGGCCCGCAGTTTGTTCCTCACAGCCACGGCCTGCAACACCCCGTGGAGCTCGATTCTACTCAGCAAGAAAATCAACTCTATAGCAATTTTTTTATTTGTTTGTTTTTGTATAGTTCTGATGGCATAGTGATTAAGAGTTGGGCTGCTAACTGTAAGATCAACAATTCGAAACCACCAATCATTCTATGGGAGAAGACCAGACCTTTCTACTCCTGCCAAGAGTTACGGTCTCTCAGAAACCCTGCCCTAGAGGGTTGCTCTGAGTTGGAATTGACTTGAGAGCAGGGAGTTTGGGGTATCAGCAATCCCACATGTTGCTGCCAATTTAGCTGAATGACTCTGCAGTGGCTTCTTGGTTGATAAAGCAACTTTAACTCAATGTTTCTCCTTCTACTTCATTTACCATTTATCATTTTAGACCCAGTATTTGTTCACCTTTTATTTCTATACAAAAAAACAACCATGAAGATTTTCCTCTGATAGAGACCAAATTCCCTTTCCTTCTTACTATTCCTATCAAAGATATTCTAGGTTTATTCTTGGTTCTCTTCTTGCACATTAGTGCTACTTGACCCTGACCTTTTGGTGGACCCAGACAACTACATTCCAGATAGCCTCTTAAAGATCCCATCTTGCTGGAGGAAGACATTACAGAAGGCTCAAATACACCCGCCCGCCCACCCACCCCACAGTATTTTTCATGCCCTTTTCCACTTCGGGTGGCTCTCAGACTTGACTCTCCAAGATCTCTTGCTGTCAGGAACCTCCCCCCAGCAGGCTGTGGTCAGTGTCCCCCTCCAGGAAGCAGCTTGTTGTGCCATGCTATCTTGAATTCGTATCTGATTTCAAAATCAGCCTCAAATTCCCTAAAACTCACTACAGCCAATGTGCCTGTTCTAGATGGCCTCCTTCGTGGTCTTGCTCTTCCCGGTCATATCTAAGCTTCCTTACTTTGCCCACAGTCGGACTTCCTTCTCATTGTTCCAGAGAAATATGCAGCTTCTGTTCAATACCTTGCAATTCTGCGGAGCTCTCCTGTTTGTCAGCAGCTTCTGTGCTCAGAACACAGCCAGAAATATATATATATATGTATATTATATATATATATAATAGAGCCTATTACTTGTGGGGTCAACGAGGCAACTGCACTGGTGGCAAGAGCCTGAGGTTTTTGCACGAGTTTCCTCAACAACTAGAAGTAAATGAGGACATGACGCTCTGCTGAAGTAGACTCAAAGGTCATAAATGGGTCGTCTGCTCATGACATCAGGGACTGTGTTGCTTGAGCCAACAAAAGATCTCTTAAATATATTTTTTTAAAACCCTTACCAAGATTGTGAAAACAGATTACACATAAGTACTGGCATCTCTTAAAATGAAAAAAAAAAAAAAAAGGAGAGGCTATCTCGGCCTGAATTTCTGCCTGGCAGCATAGCCCCATAGTTATTCCTCCTGCAAGGTCAGTCGGTTGACCTGAGCTTTGAAGCTTAGTCTGTTTAGTGTTAAACAGATCCTTTCTCAACGATCTTGGAAGGATCAAGCTGCCCTCAAGTAAATGCTCATCCTACCTTGCCCGGAGCTGGGCCTTTGCGGGGACAAACATCCCATCCACAGGTTTTAGCCAATATGCAGTCATCAGCTACTCAGCTCTGCGGGGTTGGGGACAAGGAGGTGGGTCAAATATGAGAACGAAATTTGGGGGAACGTGATCATAAATATGGGTCCTCTTCCTTGGAGAAAAGTGTGCACTTAAGGACTCAGAGCATTTAATCTAAACCCAGGGAATTCACAGACTCTCCCCTCCCCCCACAAAGTCTATCTTTGGAACGCGGGTTAGTGTTCCTGAGCTTATGAAAGCAAGCAAGCGATCTATGAACATACTGTAATCCGCAGGAGGCCCAAGAGAAGCGTGCCAAGGTCAGTTCCTAGAGTTACCATTCCTTTCTATCCATTCACCAGTGAGCTTAGGCAGGAACTTGAACTTCTGACAGCCTCTGCCCACCTCGGCTGTCATCTCTGAGCCTCTGCCCACCTCGGCTGTCATCTCTGAGCCTTCCCCGCACTCGACGGAGATCTGCGCCACGTTTGATTCCCTAAATGACTCACTCATCCCAAGAAGTGACCAGTCGTGTCAGTTGGACCTCTGCGGTGAGTCATTTCCTTGTTGACGCACGACGGCCTCCCCAGCCCCCATCGCTGCTCGGCCACCTCCGTGCACAAATGCACCGCACACGCACGCATGCACATCCACACCGCCTCTCCGTCTGGGCTTGGAATGTAAATCTGTTCACATCCCGCTCCTCCCATACCGTCCCTCATTGTCCTCAGACAGGCCTTGCTGCCGTCAGTCCTGTGTATGTTCACGTCTGACCTTCCACTACCCCAGGCCACCATGCCTGCGCAAGTGGTGTCCAACTTCCCCGGCCACCCACATCGACATTTAACCCAGCAAAACCCCGTCCAAGGGTAAGTCGATCGGTCTTTGTTGACGTCCTTATGCTCGATGCCCAGTTAAGATGGTTTGAGTTGCGTTTTGTTGTTTGGGGTCAAATGTCTTGGATCTCCACTGGCTTCCTTTTCTTCCCCAAACTCTGGGGCCGATGGGTGCTCATTTCGCACTTTATACCTGATCGCCACTATCGCGCTCAACTCCACAGGGACTATGGTTCTCACTTATGGTGAGATCTTTGCAACGAAATAGGAATTCCTCAAGAGCAGACTGTTTGTTGTTTACATCACTCGCAACTAGAAAATGGTTTGTGAACATTGTGAGTTGAACGAATGAAGTCCTGAATGAAAGACGAAATGCAGCCCAGCTCAGCCTTTATCCACTGCTGCTTTGTTCCCCCTCACTCCCTAGCTCCAGTCCCTCTTTGAGCCCCTCCCCCTGTGTCAGGGGAATTCTGACCTGTTACACGGAGCCCTCTTCCTCCAGCTCCCACTGCAGTCCAAACATAATGGACCCACACCGTCAGCTGCCCCGGTACAATCACTTCTTTCTATAAATCCAATGTTCTACTAGGAACTCGTTAATTACCCCCCTCACCCTTTTTTTGTGCCATTACCAAGGTAAAGCATCCTTTCTCTTCACGTCCACTTTGTGCAATCCGTTCTGGTGTTGAGATTTCATCAGACACCCAGTCCTCGTTTATCCGCATGGTTAGGTCCAAAAGACCAGGTAGTTATTTGAAAAATTGGTATTATATCATGAAATCAGATAATAAAATGGAGAATGACTACATCATTATATAACTTGCAAATTTCATTATTCTATTATGGCCAAACCACTGAGAGCCATGGCCCAGTCAGGTTCACACAAAACCGCCACCTTCACGGCCACTGTGACTTTGGCCTTGCACCTAGGTGTGCTCTACTGCACTGTTAATGCACAAAATACGCAAATGGGTGTTTTTTAAAAAAAAACTATTGTCAGAAATTCAAGGTCATATGAGCAGGTGTATCACATTTAATGAATTTTGCAGTATGCTTCCCCCAATGAACTTCTTGAAAAGAGAAATAATGAAATAATATCTTATTCAGGATTTCCAGTGACTTATTCAGATTTGGGATGCAGGCTCTATAATTATCTGCTGAGACTTCTAAACGCTGACGGGATTTTACTTGTGAGAGCCAGACCAAGGTCTTCCAGGCTCACTTGGACACACCCCTGTGCGACGACGGGGTGCACACGCCCTCTGCTGAGACAGCCCATTCTGATTTCAGAAGCTTCCTCACCTAAATATCCACCTTTGTGATTTCTTCCAAGTGGTGTAATATTTTGGCCTTCAGAGTAACAAGAAATGAGTTTAATCTTTTCATTCCCTTTTTAATATATATATACAAAACAGTGGTCATTTCAACATTCTTTACCGATGGGTTAGATTTGCATATTTTTCCATCACCCTTAACCAAAGCTCAATGTCTCATAACATTAAGTTCTCCTTTCTCCCTCCCTCGAGGTTGTCCCTGGTAACTAATAATGAACTTCATGATCTCTTTACTTGAATTTTTTCTTTAGTACTTTCAGCTTGAGATATGCTGATTGTTTTGTTTTTCTAATGCAAGTATTTGCATATTTTAATATTTTACTTTGTCTTCTTGAGCTGCCCTTTGAAATGCTCTGTTCAGCTCTTTTACTTCATTCTTTCTTCTATTTGCTTTAGCTACTTTGTGGTGAAGAACAAGTTTCAGTGTCATTTCTGATATCCTTTGATCTTTCCATTGCCTGTGTTCACGTGAAAGTTGGATATTGAATAAGGAGGACCAAAGAAGTGAGGCACTTAAATATTCTGCTTAATCATATTGGAATTGATTCCATTTTTCCCCTCAACAGATCTTGTATCATAAATGTATCATTTGAGCAGACCAGGCTGTATGCAGTATGTAAGGCTTAACTTTGATCAGTTGATTTGCTGCAGTTCAATAATCCATTTAGTAATACAAAATTCATATGCAATTTTCTTCCTTTGACAAAAAAGCAAAATTTTAATAAGAAGTTAAATATTGACCCAGAAGGTACTGCAAAGACAGACAACATTGTATGCTGATACGGCTTCTGTCGCACATTTATAAGCTTTTGCAAGTGCATATTATATTTATGTGTAAGCCTCCAGGCCTTTTAGATTTGGTGTTTGTTTTTTTGCCCATTTACCATTTTCTTCTCTAGATACTTATGTTATTGAAGGGCACCAGCTTTAACATTTCTCTGTTCCTTCCCAGTGCCAGCTTGTCAAGAACGTGTCCCCTGGGATTTGCCCTTCATCCACACCCCAGATGACCTGCCACAGTACTCTACTCTTTGGGTTTTCTTTGTGTGTGTGTGTGTTTTTCCCATAAACAAACCCAAAGCAAATGCCCTTCAACACAGCAGGCTCCCAAGTACAAAGACAAAATTAAAATATGCTTACAGTGTTTATTTTTAAAATATTTAGAATACAATGTAAAAATACATGGAAAATATTGTGTCATTTTACATTAGATCAAACACAAGGCTATTTACATGTTTGTGTATGTGTGAGTTCATATCTATGCATATACATATATACATATGAAGACACCCACAAAGTGCACACATAAATACGTACACTAAAAAATAATCACAAAATGCAATACGATTAATTGATGACAATCATTTTCATCACCTTTATTAATTTGTCATGCTAATGACTGCAAGGAAACTCCTAGTATTGAAATATAACATTGAAATATCTCCATGTTACATAAACCTTAGTTCCTCAAATCTTTAAAGAATAGAAATAGGACTCAAGTAAAAACCAAGTCCTCTTCCCTGCCAAAGTCTCTATTTGTAAGGATTTCCTCTCAGAATTCAAGAAGACTCTTGACATCAGACTTTAGTGTTCCGGAGCATCTCAGATTTTAGGCATACGTCATTTGTAGGCAGCGTTCTTAGAGCAACCCGGTGGGTGGGTGCCATTCTCTGTGAAAGGAAGTTGGCTGAGGACACAGAAGTGGATATAAAAGCTCTAATGTGCTGCCATCTACAGAAAGTGCACACTGGTCATCGAAGAGACAGGGAGCAGATTCAAGACGGGCTTGAGTAGGTCTTATACTGGAAGGGGGACAGCCACGGAAGCACTGCTGGAAGTTGGCAGACGGCACCAAAGGGACAGAGTGGTCATCGAATGAAGGTGGTCTTGGCAGCCACCTTGGTCCTCGCCTCCCTACAACTGGTGGGTAGCCCTGATGGAGAACGCGTATGTATCTAGTAACTGAAAACAGCCCCTGCTTTGGGGAGCTCGGTCGGTGAGCACAGATTTCATATTCTTCCTGTACCACTGAAACCTGTTGACCTGATCTTCGCATGTCCCTCGTAAATTCCTGGGGAGCAATGCTGGCCTACTGGGCTCCTAACACATTCTAAACATTGGCCTAGGATGTGCAGAGCAGTTTTTCTCAAAATGTTGGTGGGATGCTGTCAACATTTTCATTTGGGATTTCTTATTTAAAGCCAAAGGTTAAATTGCCCTAAACAAACAAACAAAAGGAAGAAAAAAAGAAAAACTCGGCACAGCAGATTATAATCCTTTCAATGTTCATGACAGCCACAAGCTTGCATTTTCCAGAGATGACCATCAAGCAGAACATGCATATTAGGAGCAGGGAACACATGCTACCGCAGCATGGCTGCAGTGTTTGTGCTGGGAAGACCTGGGACTCTTTGATCAATATGGTTAGTCTATGGAAAAATAGCAGACATATACTAAGGTGATTAGCGTCATTTTGGAAAAACGTGTTGATTTTGAAAAGTAACGACAACAAAAATGGTAGGAAGATCAAATATAAATTTCCATTCTGAGTGGGACATCTTAAGGGAACAATACCGTCCAGATAATAGTCAAGCTTTTGCTGTGCAACCCCCCCACCCCCCCAACCTTGGGGTTCTACCCAGGGATGTTAAGTTATGGAAACAGCTAAAAATGAAAAGCAGAATATAAAACCAAAGAATACAATCTTTTCCTAACATGAACTGACTCTGTAGGCAATGAAGCATGAATCTTGTAGGGGTGTCTGATGCTAATCAAGACAACCTACATGCGTGACTCGGGGCAGACTATCAATTGAAGTGGTGTGGGAAATCCAAAAGGCTCTTCTAAGCCAACACCTATGTGAGTGATAGACAGCCTTCTGACTTCCAACACAGACTTGAAGGATCAGGCTAGAGTGTAAGATTCATTTTCCTGACAGTGGATTCTTAGAAAACATGCCAGGGTGTTTAAAATTCAATAACATATCATAAGATAAAAGGAAAGATCATTATGTTAGTCTTTTTTCTAATTGGAAAACTACACTTTTGGTTGTCTCCCATCATTCCTGTACAAGCGCGCAGTGCACGCTGGCTGAGAAACGTGGTTACGTCCCTGCCCATCACAAAGCGTAGACAACCAGTGCAGGGAGCATAGCCGCTCCCATCACACAAAAAGAAGTGGCATTCCCCACGTGCTGGGGACTTTACAAGAACATAAGGATCATTTTACTTTTCGGATAATTACACATAACAGAATAAACACCAAAAATTCTTCAGTTGACTGACCAGTTTTGAAAAAGTTGGTAAACTTATGGTAAAACATAGGAGTCATCTGTTAGATCCGTTTAGGCTCATCAAACTCATCTGCATGTTGATTAGACTGCAGGCAGTGATTAAGTGGAGCATGCGCCTGTGTTTCCTAGGGGAGGACGGGAAGGTTCTGACACGTGTTCACATTGCTTCTAAAGAGCCATGGTCCTGCTAGTGAACGGTTATTAAAAAGAGTAGGACCCTCTTTCAATGCCTGACATATCTGTGTAATGAATATGCATTATGATTTAGTGACAAGTACTGATTTTCTTGATGCTCATACGAACCATGAGTAGGACATTAATTCTACTGATAAGAAACTTTAGCCTGGCTCCTACATCAAGCCCTGGATCCCTTACACACAAACCCAAGATGGAGAGAGAAGACTCAGAGCCACACATTTACAGAATGAAACCGTCAAGCATAAGAACAACTCGGGCAAGTACTTTTGTAGTTTATTTCAGGAGGGCAACCACAGAAAGTACCATCACAATGTATGTGCTACTATGAGACAGAAACAGGCAGACAACGGGCCATTGTTCTTAATGACTTTTTTAAACAAACATCAATGCATTAGTTCACAGGCAACTCAGAAGCAGGCACATGGACTCTGAACGCTGAGATTTCTTTCTGCGACAGCAAGTGGAATCGAGTTGGCTTTTGAGAGAAAACCCATTTGCTTTCAGAGCTTACAATCCAGTGGGATGTCAGACGATGGCAAGGGAGGGTGCCAGATAGGCTAAGAAAGTGGCACATTGGAAAGCCTACCTTCTGTTCCAGCAGAGGGTCACCACGGCATATGCAATGCTGTCACTATTACTAAGGGACATCAGAGATCTCGAGACCAAGATGGTCTAATACCTGATGTACAGAGACCAACAGCAGGAAGTGAAAGAAAAAGACAGACCCTGATGAGATAGTTTTCCATTCCGTGATTCATTGTTATAACAGAATTACTTTTCATTCCTCTACTTCACTGCAGTTCCATTTATTTCTGGTTGTGACTGTTGTTTCTGCATTTTAAACACGCTGATTCATTATTTCATTTCTAATTTTAAAAGCATAAATGTTCTGAGGCATACTTCTATGTGCGGTGCGTGTGTCATTTAACATACTATCTATAGAAACATTCATTTGGAGATTACAGAATAAACTATCATGTACAGAGAGATTCACACAGTCAATACCTGAGTATCTTTACACTGGGGAGCTCCAAAGTGAGACACCACGGCCAGGGCCGTGGCGGGCGATCCATTTGTTTGTGTTGGTTTGCTTTTGAATCTTGCAGGGAAAACAGGCTCCTTGCCACGGGCAGATATGTACAGTGGAAGCAGTGGTTGCTGCGTGACCAGACGGCGTTTACAAATGGGGAGGACGGCGTAATGTCTCTGCTCTATCCATTCAACGAAATTTGTAATCACAGTGGTAAAATCATAAGAGGACATAAAATCATGTACATATTTTAAAAGCTGCTGAAAAGGTGAAACAGTTTTGAACTTGGTGGTTCAAAATGATTTAAGAATCCTATAATTGTGCTTCTATCTGTTTCAACTAAGTATGAGCTTAAGATTGAGAAGCTAGATCTTCCCTCTGGCTGTCTCCAAGCAATATCTCTGACAGCTGTAGGAGAACACCCCAAGCCCCAGTTGGGCCCTCATAAAATACTCTGGGCTGTACACAGTGCCATGTGGAACTTAAGGTAGGGGTGTTCAATGCGACCCGTTCACATGGCTTTGGTGGTAGTGGTGTTGTCATTGGTGCCATTTGAGTCAACGTCAATTCACAGGAACAGAAGGTGGCCCGGCGGGCCCCTTCCTCACAATGACTGCTGTGTTTGAGCCAGTGTTACAGTCACTATGTAAGCCCGTCTACTTTGCCAGGCTGCTGTCTTCCCCAAGCAACTGGCCCCTCTGGTTGACAAGTTCCCCAATGTTTTACTCGCACACTGTTTTACTCTGATTATAATTACAATTTTGTGATGCCCATATACTATTACCAGTAGATGATATGTACATGATTTACCAGTTTATGTGCTCATGCCACAAAAGGTGGTAAAAAAAACTCCCCAAGTTTATGAAGACAGATTTACACACATCCTCTTAAACAGGGGTCAGCATGCTACAGCCCATGAGCCAAATCTGACCCAGCACAGTGTTTGCATGGCCCATGGCCTGAGGATGAGCTTTTACATTTTTTAATTTAAAAAAGCACTGATATCTTGTGATATGAAAATGACATAAAATACCAATTTCCCTGTCCATAAATAAAGTGTGACTGGAACCAGTCATGTGCACTTGGTCGTGTGATGTCTGAGGCTGTGTCTGCAGTACAACAGCGAGCTGAGGCCACAGGGCCCACAGAGCGGAGAGCACTGATTACCAGGCCCCGACAGAAAACCTTTGTCAACCCCTGCTCTACATCCATGGAAGGGATCTGGAATCCCGGAGGAATTTTGTTTACAGCATAATCAGTGTATAACCTAATTTTAATTCATTTACAGACATGATATATACATTAGTCCACTTGAAAAATATCTGTTAGTAAAACAAATAAAAATAAAAGTGTGGTTAAAAAAGGAGAGAGACTTATTTCTTTGAAATGTTTAGGACCAGCAAAACAATCATATATAACAGCAATATATTTTTAAGATAAAAACAATAAGTGAACAGTTTAAATTATTTTTCAAAATAATGATTTCAAGGTTCTACAGAAAATGCCAGGCAGTAAAAGATGGCAAAATTCTTATAACCTTGCCTGATTTCCAAATTTCTGGGCTATAAGATTTAACTCTAAGTGTTTCAGATCCTGTGGCTGTTATGGAAGAAGCATTACATACTACTTGGGGAGGGGTGGTAGAGGGAAGGCAAGATATCTTTAAATAAACTGGCCCCCAAGAGTGGTCAACAACTCAAACTTCGTTTTTCTTCTTCTTTTTCCTTAATAGGGCTACATAGTCTGCTGGTATAGAACTTGATGGAAATCTTGACTGTTTTCATTTAGTGGGCTGGTCCCAATATCTGTGTCAGATAAAATCATAGCACTTATCCTTTGTTACCATGGATACCATGAAGATACTGCCATCCACTAAATAATGTTAGAGGAAGACAACATAATTTTCTGGGACTAGTCCGGTTTTGCCTTCATATGTTGCCTTTAGCCATCCTGGCTCCACTGAGGGGTACACTGGCCAAGAAAGAAAGAAAAAGGAAAGTCACTCAAGTGTGAAGATCTTCAGATAAACAGTTACAAATCTTTCTTGGAGCTTAAGTGTGGCATCACCAGGGCTCCTGACTTCACCCTATGCCACCTTCTTCCTCCACGTGATTATGAAAGACAGGATGACTCACCGTTAGAAAAGATCGCGCCCTGCGGGAAGGACAGCTCATGGCTGTGCTCCGCTTTACAGGAATACATGGCTTTGGCTTGGCTGAAAGATCAAGAAAAAATGGCAAATCCATGAGTCAAGTACATGTACATCAACGGTTGGCAGAGAAGGAGACTCATTCTGGGTTGTCATTGGAGTGTAATGTACATACAGCGAGTGCTCGTGCAAATGTACACACAAGTATGTTTTCACAAACCGAACACACTAGCAGCAGCCAAGTCAAGAGACCCAACGAATTACCAGCACCTCAGGGGAAACCTTGTGTTTCCTTCCATTCCACTGAGCCCTGACTTAAAAGAGGGCTGGTTGTGAAGACTTACCACTGAATTGTTAGGATGCTGCTAAATATGCTGTTTTTATACCTAAATAGGGAACAAAGTTCATAGGTACCTTAAGCATGCCCCTCTCCTGGGCCCCATTATCATTTGTAGAACATCAGGAATGAGAGTTAACAATTTAAATACATATAAGATTACAAGACAGGATAAAAGGAAATAAGGGAAACATTGGAATTAGTCGGCTGGGAAATGGCAATCCAAACTGGCTTTATCATCAGGAAGACAAGCGGGATTGATGGGAAATGGGAAACCAGAGAACAGAGCCACCTTCTAAAAGGGAAAGCTAACATTCAAGCTCCCAACAGCAATGGCCACAGAAGTTCAGCCTCAGCGAGGCCAGAGACTAGTTTTCTAAAAGGAAGCCAGAATTTCAGAGTTTTAAATGCAATCGATAAAACCAAAAAATAAACCAACTCCCCACCAACATGCCAGTCAACACAAAAGTTATTATCTAATCACGAGTTATATCATAGTTACCCTGCAGCTCTCGGGACACAGTGGTTATAGGGCTCCATCAGCCCTTTGAACCGACCAGCTGCTCTGGGGGGTGAAGGATGTAGTCATTTGCTTCCAAAGAGATCACAGCCTTGGACATCCTCTGGGACCATTCTACCTTGTCCTATGAGGTTACTATGAGTCACCGTCGATGGAACAGCAAAGGTTTGGGTTTTGTGCTCCATGTAATTCCATTGGTAGAACTTGGAACAAAGACGGACTGCACTCACTTGTCAGGGTTTATACCAGAACCACCGCCATGAACACCATCTGACCGTTTGGCGTGGCTCTGACCAAATGGTTTCCCAACTTCACACTCTTTTCCTCTTTAGTCCACGTGCAATCAGCGAGAGGGTGGTTTCAAAAAGTCTCATCAGATCAACCCTTCAATTGGTGTCCTACTCTGGCCTACACTACACTACACTACACTACACTACAAGGTCAGTTGCCTACCACTGTCTCTGGCTTCTTCTCAGCGACTACACTCGCCACATTGGCCCTCCCTCTCTTCCTCAAACATGCCAAACTCCTTCCTGCACCAGGGCAGCTGCTCCAGCTGGGCCCTCCGAACAAATGAGACGCCTTCCTCCTGATCTTCCCATGGCTGGGTGCTTAGATTCACCTTGTACGTTTCATGAAGTTAAAAAAGGTCTTTCCTAACCACACAGTCTACCATAGCCGCAACTATCATATCCTCCGTTAACCTTGCACGATCCTACTCTGTCGTTGTGTTATCAGTGATACTTTTGTTATCTTCTTCCCCAATTAGAATGCAATACCCATGAAATTAAGCACACGGCCTCATCCATGTCGGACAATGTCCCTAGTGCCTGGAAGGAGGCTCCTGTTCAGTAGAAACTGTAAACATTTGCTGATGATTGGGGACAAGGAAGGGAAGACGCTCTAGCCTCTTTCTCCCACACAGAATCGTGTAAGGATCCCAGGCACACTTCACCTTTCCTCCCTCGTCAGCTCCGTCAAAGCACCGGGGCTGTGCTGAGTCCCCATGGTTCCTTGTCCGGGGTGGAGCTAGACCTTGCATATTTATCGCCATACTTCCAGAATGAGGCACCCTTATGTCAGGTGCAATTCCCAAAGATGGAAGCTTAGGGAAGAAGATTCTGGGCCTATCCCCAGAGTTGGTTTCCTCTGAGACCAACCTCATACTGCACCTTCAAAAAGGGGATCATGTAGCAGGCAGATCGGGGCGTGACCACTTGCTCACATCATACCACTTTACCAGCAAAGCTCAGTCTAAGGAGGCATTGGGCCCCGAGGAGGACAAGGGCTTGATACAAAAGACTGTGTGTGTGTGTGTGTGTGTGTGTGAATGCACACATGGTCCTGTGTTGGGGGGTTGGAGGAAGAAGATGGGGCTCAGTTATGAAAATTTCTAAGAAACACACTACGGTCACTTGAGTAGAAAGAATAGTAGCTTCTTCCTATGAATCATTTAGTCAAGGGTAGTCATCTGATTTCATAATGGTCTAACTGAAGAGGCAGCGCCGCTTCTCTAAAAATATGGTGATTTTATTTTTTTACAAAAATGTCAAATTTTCTGACAACAAAACTTTCCTTGGAGTAAACATCAAGTCTTACTTCTTTGAGTCACTGATATAAATAATTAAGACAGACATCAGAAAAGTTTCTTTAGTCAAAGAAATAATGAAGATGCAGTATTTGCTATGATGTAATTTTTGAAATTATATCATAAAAGGCAACCAAATTCTTCTCCATTGATATTTCGGACATGGATATTTTCCTTACAGTATTTTACAAGATTAAATTAGGATGAAGGGGCAGGAGGCACATAAAGAATAATTATATAACTAGATGCAATATTGCTGAATGTGTCAAAAGTACACAGCCTGGATTACTAACTGGCTTGACTTTTCAATTGTTTGTGCGTGTGATTAACCAACACCCAAGCTCATGGCTGACGAGTCAATTCCGACTCTATAGGACAGAGTAAAACTGCCGAAGGGCTTGTGGGACTGTGAGTCATGGCCAGTCTGCCTGATCTTCCTCTGTGCTGCGGTGGGCACCTCCAAAACACCGAGCTCAGCGGCTGGGTGATTCACCATGGAAACACCAGGCAGCACAGGGCTGCCCAGATATCATTTCCTTCCACTGAGCTTTGAGCCTGCAGGTGCTGAGCCTTCCAGAGCTGTGAGGATTTACTGCCGATCCGGGAGGGAAGTTTTCTCTCAGGTGCTAATGCTTCCTTTTTCACTGCCTGGGGCTATTGAGAGGATGTGAAAAGAACACAGTCACCTATTGTGCCTTTCTTCAGAAGAGTCTAATATCCCGTTGAAAAGGATTTTTGAAAATCTTGCTTCTTACTGCATAAGAGAACAGCGTAATGAACCCCACACCCCTGAAAGCCACCCCGGCCCTCCTTATCACCAGGAAGATGATCTATCTGCACACAGCTCGCTCCTAATTCTAAACACCCCGTCATGTGGACGAGCAAGGATACAAAGGTTTAATAGGAACCGGGTGAAAAATTCTCTCTTGGTAACTTAACAGGGTCACGATCAGTCAGGATTGACTTAATGGCGCTGGGTACACCTTGATCTTAAGGGAAATAAAAGCCTCACTGAATCAAAGTTGATACTGTGTTTTCACTTAGTAACGAGACAGACAGACAGACACAGACACACACACACACACACCTTGTATATGCTGCGAGAGTTTTACTCCTGAAAGAGGACTGTATGCAAATACAGTTACAAATCTATCGAACCAATTCTATATATCAAAAGAAAAGAAGTCCCAACAGTGTATTCAGTAAAGAATGTAATAAATGACATATTTATTAGATTAATAGATAAGTAGTTATAAATCTAATATTCAAAAATGTTATAGAAACAATATGTAAATGAAGACTTCTATGTAATTGTCCTGTTCCAGTGAATTGATTCCAACTCACAGACCCCTTACCGGACAGAGTAGGACTGCTTTGTGGGACTCTTCGGCCAGCATCCTGACTCCCTGGAGCACGGCCAGTTCCATTCTCTCATGGGGAGGGGGGTTCGAACTGCTCACCTTTGTTTAGCAGTTGAATCACAACCACTATACTAAAAGTGCTCCTTTACTTTTATCTATAATGTCTAACTGCACAACCCTGCAGTAATGACGCATGAATGTACAAAGGGATGCAGAGGTGGACAGCAAAGATGAACAGGTACGGCAGTAGGCTAATGGGACTATGCTCAAACCATGACTATGTTTGGGGAATGATATTTCTGCACACACAAAAAATGCATACCTTTAAAATAGATCAATATCTACCTAAAGAATATGCATACTTTATAATGATGAAATAATAAATTGTGTCATGCCTATAGAATGATGTATTAAATGGTTATTGCAAATAATGCTGTAGAACAACACATGACAATGAAACAGTATTAGGGTGTAAGGCAAGGATCACACAGATAAATTTCTTCTTGGAAAGACTCCCAAACTGACCATGCCGACTTGTCAGCACCCTAAGTTTGCTCCTTGGATAGAGATTGGTTAGGAATTTCCTCAACCTAGTCACACGTTCTTCCCTTAGTTTTTGTCAGTAAGCACTGACCGTTTCTGCTTACATGTTCTTGTGGGCACCAGGGCCTCAATGCTGGAGGGAGGATGTCTATAAAAATGGAGTGTGAGGACTACAGGCTGTTTATGTCAAGGTACAGATACTGCAATCCCATGGAAAATGAAAAGTGAGTAACAGCATACTTTCAGATTTTCTGAAAGGTGTATCTTCCTCATTCATTCTGCAACTTTACTAAGCATCTACTCTGTGCTGGGCAGTACGGCAAAGACAATACTGGTTCAGTGAACCGCACCTGATGGGTTTCATTCCTTTGTCTAGTCTGGTCGAAGGAACCTGCCTCTCAGTAGAGGGGGAGGGTTATTTGTGACCCTTTCAGAGGCTCAGCAAGGTCAAACTGTTTTCACACTAACACTAAAGGCTAGTTGTCTGTTTTTACTGCCATATTCTCAGTAGTGTGCAGCTTAGAGCTTTAGGAGCTGCATAATGTGTGAAGACTTCCTTGTGCTGATGACTAATGGAATCCAAGAGAATCTAATTATTTTCTACTAAGCTTTGTAAGCAGCATGGCCAGAGTGCTCCTTAGACGTAGGGCTGGAGGGAATTTTTCTTACATATTTTGGACATGTGGTCAGGAAAAACCAGTCGCTGGAGAAGGACATTATGGTTGATACAGTGGAGGGGCGGTGAAAGAGAGGAAGGCCTTCTTGGGAGATGGATGGACACAGTGGCTGCACCCATGGGCCCAGGCACCGGAGCAACTGTGAGGACGGCCAGGCAGTGTTTCCTTCTGTTGTGCACAGGGTTGCTAAAGGTTGGAACTGACAAAGCACCTAACAACAAGCCAGAGGAGCTAACAACAAGAAGAAAAGAAAAGATTCTGAAAATTGATTGTGGTGATGACTGCACAACTCTTCTCAATATGGCCGGATAGTCAAATTATATAATAATTAATTAATAAATATGCCTAAAAACTATTAAAAATGTAAGGTAATGACATACTTCTACTGCTTTATTTTGGAAAAAAATCACTGATTTTTATTTTAAAGTACTTGATGTGAGCAGTTTAACCGCTTATTCTTATTTTTAAAAAAATAATTTTATTGGGGGCTTATACAACTCTTATCACAATCCATACATACATCAATTGTGTCAAGCACATTTTTACATTC
>NW_022111321.1:10362180-10374570 GCF_000313985.2 Echinops telfairi | reverse complement strand
TATTTAGACCTCTATAAATGCCCTTTGCCTCCTAGTTCTTTCCTCTATTTCCTTTTACTTTCCTCTTGTCCCACTATCATGCTTAGCCTTCATTTTGGTTTCAGTAATTTCTCCTGGTTACATTGCCCTTGTTGAATCCCTACCAGGCCTCTCACATTGTCCTTGCCACTAATTTTGGATCACTTGTTCCCTTGTCCCTGGGTTGGTCAACACCACCTCCTTTCCCCCACCTCCCCCTCTCCCAAGTGCCCGCCGGAACCATCTGTCTGTTGTTTTCTCCTCCAGACTGTTCATCCAGCCTATCTTATCTAGATCGACTTGCAGAGATAAGAATATGCACACAAAAACAAGGCATAACAAGACAAAGCGACAAAAGAGAACACAACGCAACAACAACAAAGAAAACCAAAGGCCCAATAAACTAATTAATTAAAAGAATAAAAAGAAAAATTAAAAAAAGAAAAACCTGTAAATAGATCAAGCTCTGTTTGTTGACCTCAAGGAGTGTCCCTCAGTCGAGTCCAATGTGGTGTCATGCTCTGGCTCCAAAGTCTATCCTTGGCGCTCCCTCAGGGCCTCCCTGCTCTGCTCCTCCCACTGCTCTGCCACATGCCCTTAGGGTTTTGTCTCGGTGTGGTGGGGTCAGACTGGACCAATCCAGACACTGAGTCTCCAGTGTTGTCCCCCATAGGGCCATGGGTCAGTAAGAGACATCGTGTCTTATTCTTATTTTAAATGCCAAAATTAAGTCTTTAACGGTCTATATCAATAGATAGGGAGCTCTGGTTGCATAGTGGCTATGCGTTGGGCTGCTCACTGCAAGGTCTGCCATTTGAAACCACCAGCCTCTCTGCTGGAGAAAGACCAGGCTTTCTCCTCCCATAAAGAATTACAGTCTTGGAAACTCACAGGGGTACTCTCCCCTGTCCAATAGGGTCACTAAGAGTCAGCACTGACTCCATGGCAATGAGTTTGTGATATCAATAGATAACTTATTTTTCATGTCAGTTTAAAAACATGTGAGATCAGAAAATTGCACACCAAAATGTTCCTAGTGGTTATCTTTTAAATGATGAAGTCACGCGCCACCCCATGACTATTAAGTTCAACCTGACTCTATAATACAGAGTAGAACTGCCCACCCTACATGTTTTCCAAGGCTGCAATCATTTTGGAAGCAGACTGATATAACTCCTCCCACAGAGCAGCTGCTGACCCACCGACCTGATGGCACCAGCTGAGCACCTAACTGCCGTGCCACCAGGGTCAATGAAATTAGAATGGGCTTTGATTGACTGCTGGAGTTTATTAGTAAACCTGAAATTCTGAACAAGAAGAAAACCTTTAGTTATTATTCTTAAGAAGTCGTGTCTGTATAACCTACTGCGTTCGAACGTATCGGACCTGTGGGGCTTTACTGCATTGCTCTTCAGGTTTCCAAGACTGCAAATCTTCATGGAGACTGTTGGCTTCATCTCTCTTTCACAGAGCGGTTGGTAGATTTGAACCCACTGTGGACCAGGGTCTCTCTTGATCTCCTTGACTTTATTGTAGCTTCTACCACTGCTGGTTAAGCCCTCTCCTCCTGCCCACTCCTTTAGCTCTCCTCTGCCAGGCCCTACATAAAGATGCACACTCACCCATTTTCCCTATTTTCCTCAATCAGCTTCATCCCTGGGTTTCCTCACAATCCATACAGCAGAGAGGCTGTTCAAACGACCAGTTCCATGGCCTCTGGGGAAATTTTCAGCTGCAGATTTCCAAATGCTTCTTGGCTCTTCAAAATCTACAGCCCAACTTCCCTTTCCTCTGTAAACTCATAAACTAAGATCACAAATAAATTATCATTATCTCTGATCTGCAGTCTTAAAACTTGGAAACATTTTTATCTTTCTCAGTTCTACTATCACAGCAGTTGCTTACTCTTTCTCATGTGCATAAAAATCTCCTATAGCTTCATGTCCTTTTATCACTGTCTGAATTAAGGTCTGTTACAGTTCATCTAGAAGCCCTGGAGACGTACTGGATTATGTGTTGGGTTGCTAGCCTCAAGGTCTACAGTTCGAAACCATTAGCCACTCCTTGGAAGGAAGAAGAGGCTTTCTACTCCCAAGAGTTATAGTCTGGGAAATCCGCAGGTGCAGTTCTGCTCTGTCCTATAGGATCACTGGGAGTTGGGGTGGACTTGATGGCAGTGAGTAAGACATTTCATCAATTCCACCCCTAATGGTTCTCTGCCTTCATAACTTCCTGGGGAAAACCACTAACTGACTTACCTGATAAGGTGTACCTTATTGTCCAATGGTCCCAAAGACCCTGCAGTAACCCCCAAAGGCATTACTTTCCAATTGTATAAGGCCAGCCACAAAAATCCCTCAACTGCTCTCTTTCCCAATCACTCCTTCTCTTTCTTTTATCTCCACTACTCCCACCATCCTTCAGGGCCCAATTTAAAACGGACCCCAATTTCCCAGAAAGCATGCAAAACATGCAATGTAGGATTCAGTGAAATTAGTTAATGAAACCACCTGGACTTCTAAATGTTGTTCAGATGCATTTAATGGCACACAAGATCATCAAGTGATGTTAACACATTGATTTGAGGCATGAATCAAGTAGGCAAACAGTTTTAACAAAACTGATCACAACCATGAGGTACCCTGTTGGGTTAATAGGGTACACATTGGGCTGCTGACCTCGGGGTCAGCAGATACAACCCCCAGCTTCTCCTCAGGAGAAAGACAGGGTTCCCTACGCCCATAAAGACTTAGTCTCGGGACCCCCGGGGGCAGCTCTCCTCTGCCCTGTAGGGCCACTAGGAGTCCGAATTGACTCAATTGCAGTGAGTCTGGTTGGACTTGGTTCTTGACAGCCATGATATTTATTATTACAATTGCAGAGAGTAGGTGCTGTGCTTTAAACGCGTTAATTAAATAATATATTATTTATGTACTTTAAATACATTATATGGATACACAGAACAATATAGGGGGAAAACCCCTCATAGTTATAAACATAGTTTTTTGAAGAAAACAGATTTCTGAAATGATATCCAAGGTTCGACAACTAGCAAGTGGTGGGACAAGAAGCTGCGCACGTTTCCCGGAGGCTGAGCTCAGTGACACGCTCCGGCGCGCTGGGGACAGGCTGACAGAAAGACTGTGGCACGAATGAGCTACTGAACGGACTCTAAGTGTACATGTTGCCCGACAGCTCATGGGAAGTTGATTCTGGGGCTGGGGGTTTGGATACACAAGCATCTTCAACATGTGTAGGTTGCTAGTTGAACACAGAAGCATATATTACATGACAGTGTATATTATATAACAGATGTACTCCAATAATAAGCACTCCTCTCTGTTTGTTTTTAAGAGCTCGACGGGATGGCCTCTGGTTATGTGGGAGCTCTCAATGCAATTGATTACAGGGTCCTAATAAAGGGTTCTACCACCTAGAACAACCCCCCCCCACCACCACCACCAAAGCAGACAGAAACATTTTCTCTGCAGGGCCGTGTGAGGTCCCAGGGGGCAATGGTCGACTCACAACTGCCCACAGGGCTTTCTACGCTGTATCCAGAGTCCGGATTGACTCAAGGGCAAAGCGTTTGGTTTCTGCTTCCTCAGCTTACGGAGCCCTGGCGCAGTAGTGTGCTACATGTTGGGCAAGGTCAGTACTAGGTGCTCCTCGGGAGAAAGATGAACTTTTCTACTTCAACCTGAGAAATCCACCTGGGCAGCTCTATTCTGCCCCACAGGGTCAGCAGAGTCCCATCGACGGCAGTGAGGGAGAGTCTTGACGGAAGCAGACCTGCGGACCAGGGCCTGGTGGTGGGTGCGGAACACCAACCTTCTTGGCTAGCAGTTAAGTGCTCAACCACTGAGCCACTAGGGCTCCTTAAAAATCAAGCTAAAGACGTTCAAATGATGACAGCATCTCAGATAAGTGGGGTTTGCCCTGACGTGCAGGACAGCTCCTTTTCCCACGACCTGGCTAAACAGGAAGAGATGTTGAAAGTGGGGGTAAGGTACATGCAGATGTACTTGGATTGATCAGCTACACAAATGAGCTATTTACCTTTATACTAGTAAAATATCAAAGTAGCTGTACCCTATGGAATGAAAACAAAACAAAACAAACCTTATAGCATGAGGGTCCTCCCTAGCTTTGGACAAAGCCCCAATCTTGTGACAGCCATCATTATCCCTAGCAATCGGTCAAGCCTATGTAGGCTGTTTAATAAACGGTTACAGAATGAACACACATACTTTTATAAGGTTGGTCAAAATGACAGAATTGGATAATGTCTACAAGAATGCGGCAGATGGACTTTAATTAGCTGTGGTTGCTTAGCTTCACAGTCAGTCTCCATTAGCAAGACACAGCACACTCAAAAATGCTGTCCTACAGCTAAAAGAAAAGCGAAGGAGTGTTATCTCGCTTTTATGCTTTTTTGAAAAACAATACGCATTTACTCAATGAATGTCTCCTATCTGCCACCGAGGCACTGGTTGCTGGAAGTGAAAAAAGCAAAAAAGACAGAAATAAGTTGCCCTCATGAAATTCCATTATTTTGGCCGTATTCAAATTCAAAACCCAAACCCACTGCCGACAAGAACCCTTTGGACTGTGAGAAGACAGAAACAGGGACTTTAGAAGCAAACACACTAATAACAGCATGCTGTAACGACGGACATCCTTTGAACAACAGAGTAGAATGTGTAAAATCAAGAACCAATTAATGAAGTGCTGACCTCAGGAGAGAGAGAGAGAGAGAGAGAGAGAGAGAGAGAGAGAGAAAAAGAAAAAGAGAGAGAGAGAGAGAGAGAGAGAGAGACAGACAGACAGACAGACAGACAGAACCATCTAGGGCATTGGCTCTACTACACCTCCATTATCCTTAAAAGTAGCCCTGGTTTAGTGGAGAGACCGAAACTCTGTTACACTGCTGACAGACTTGTAAGATGGCATGGGGCTTCCTTAGAAAACGAAGTAGAAAGAAATCCCACATGATCCAGCAATTCACTACTAGGTAAACACGAGACCAATATGAGCAGAAATGGATATATGCATATCCATGCTCATGAGAGGATTATTCACAGCAGCAAAAATATAAAAACAACCTAAATGCCCACCGATGATGGACAAATAAACGATGGCACAAACACGCAGTGGAATATGATACACTATTCAACAAGACTCTGAGAAACACCTCATTAACAGACGAACTGGAGGACACTATGCTGATTGACATTGGTCGATCACAAAGGGCAAATATTGTATGAGAGCACCATTATTAAAAGTTAAGAAAATGTTTACGCACATAAAGAAACATTATTTGGTAGTTACCAGGAATGGGTGGGGATGGGTGAGTGAACCTCTAATTAGAGAGGAGACCCTAATTAACTTCGGCAAGGGGAAAGATAACACACAAGAAGTGAGGGGACAGGATCAAGGCAAGGAAGACACTAGGAGGTGCACAAGAATAGAAGACAATAAAATTAAACACTACTGCATGTGCAATCATCTAATAATATTTATAATCAAGAATCTACAAGTAGATATGTAGATGGAAATTTCATCTGAACACAAATGGGAAGGTGAGTGGAAGTACATCATGAATATATATAGGCTTGGTAGAAGATATTTCTACATATGTATGTGCTGTGAGTATATCAAAGTTATAGGATATCCCAGAGGCAAAGTTCTGAAAATGTCTTAGCTATAACCAAATGCCTTATTGGAATGAGCCATTGAGCTTGGGGATTTAGTATCGTAGTCTTAGGGATCATGTAAGTCAGTTGTCCACAAAGGTAATGTCACACATACTACTTCAGTGAGTAGCAACTGAGGCCTGAAGATATTGAGCCATCAAAGGTGCTACTGTTGCTGTTTTGCTCTCTGGACTAAAGAGGAGTGAAGAAAACCAATGACTTCAGGAAGCAATTAGTCAAAAAGATCCTAGACCAGGACCACAGGGAGTACATCTTCCACTGCCCTGAGTCTGGAAGAACTACATGGAGTCCAGCTACCACTACTAGCCATTCTGGTCAGAATGGCAACAGAGGGTCTGGGGTAGAAAGCAGAACACAACTCCAAACAAGGAAACAGGATCAGCCCTACAGGTCTTGTGGTCACTTCCGGTATCCTCAAGAGGGTGGGTCCTAGACCCCAATCAAGCCGGGAATGGAGCCTTCTTGTGCCCTTCGCCCAGGATCAACTTTCGGCCTACACACAGACTATTAAAATGAATCGTAAGAACAAGGAGGAAGGGACGCCTCAGTACAGTCAACCATCAAAACCCAAAGGGCAGCGTTGCACGAAGAAAGCTCAGAAGGCAGAAAGGGGCAAGAGAGGGCACCCAGGAAAGACGTGGGAAAGGCACAGGGGATTACAACCAATGTCACAAACAACACGGGTTCGCACTGCTGAGTGGGAACCAATGTCCTCTTACACTTTTATCCAAACCACAATACAACATTCAAAAAACATAAAAAAAAAACCAGCTATAATTTCTAATGGAACTCATGACAACTCCTTAAGAAAAACAATTAAATCACCCTTGAAAGTCATGGATATACTTTGGAAATTTTCCCACAAATGCAAAGGGTTACGTCAACTTGTGCTTTTTTGAAAGTGTGTATATTTAGAACTCTTGCTCTGTGGAGATTTTAGCAAATGCAGCTTCATGGCACTCATTTGAGAAACTAAATAAAGTTTACAGACATGATCTTCTCTCCAGAAAATAACACGTGACAGGTCCGTGTATGTGACCGTCTGTATAACCGAAGGGCAGAGATGTCACAGACGACTTCTCAGGTCAAAGCAATAGCGTCACCGTGGTAGATATGTTTTCATTCCCTTCAGGACTTTGAGAACTTACCGCCCAGAAGAAACGGGCTTAATCGAACCGACATTTTCAAACAGCTGGGCTTTTGCTGCCACTCTGAAAAAGAATTAAAATAAAAATTTAATTATAAAAATAATTTTAAAAAATTTCCCCCATTAAACCAGTCAGGAAAATCATTCCACAGAACGGGATTCAATGTCATTGGCTAAATCAAATAAAATGATTCGTTCAAAGCCTCCACTATATTTGAACTGGATTTTCATCGTGACAAGTCCTTATGTGGAAGAGATTTTTCTCTTCCGTTTCCAGCTCAGTGGTATCCGGCTGCAACGAGCCTATGGCTACCATCCCATGGGGGTTTGCCAGTCTCAACCTTCCCACCTCAGAAAATGGTGTGAGTAGAAAAACGAACATTTTCTCCCCGCTCTGCTTGCAGGAGTATGTGATTGAGTCTGGTGGAGCCACAAGGGAAACGTAAAAGAATCAAACACAACATGACAAAGATGCATCACCCTCACTCGCATAGAGTGAAAAAGAAAATCATTCCATGCGCTTTTATATTTGAACACGGTTCTCATCAAATGAAAAGGAAGAACTATGGAAACCCGGCCAAGGGGTGAATTCATGAATTCACACGCTGTTTCAGACCACGGCGAGAAAAGGGCCTGTCCTGTTGGAAGAGGTGAGGCCAGGAGGAAAGAGGGAACAGAAATAAAACCCATGCTCCCTAGGTAATAGATGAATGGATTTTTTTTTTTTTTAATTTTTAACTTAGCTTTTAAAAAGTGGATCCTTTTCTTTAAAGTCAACCCCCCCCGTGCCCCCAGGGAAGGTCAAACAACAACAACAACAAACCAAACAAACCCCACTGCCACTGAGATTTTGACTTCTAGTGACTTTATGTAGGGTTTCCAAGACTGTAAGTCTTTAAGGGAACAGGTGGCCTCACCTTCCTCCGGAAGAGTGGTGGGTGAGTTTGCGTCCAGCGCCATGCAGTTAGCAAGCCAACGCTACCTGACAGTCAGTGCCACAGGGATATTTGAAAATCTCAGTGATCATTTTACATCCAGTGTAAAACATGCAGGAAGTCCTGGTGGTGAAATGGTTGAGCACATGAACTGCCAACCAAAAGGGTCATGATTTAAACACCCCCCCACCCCCCGCAGCTCTACGGGAGACAGAACTGGCAACCGGCTACTGTCCTGATTACGGCCAAGAACCCCTCCCGTCGAAATCCAGTGGGCTCGCCTCAAGAAAACTGACGAGATAGCCCTTGGCGACAACAAACTGACACTCCTCATTTTAATTTCTATTTTAACTATTAGTACAATCACAAAAAAGAGACTCTCCTCTTTCCCAAATGATGGGGGGTTTATAATTCTTCCATCTCCCCTAACATATTGGATCAAAATTTAATTTTCCTTAATGGCTAGAACTACACACACATGGGCGTAGACAGAATTACAAATTACACATCTATCTTTACAATGATAGTTTGATTTCTGACCAAGAGTGATAACCTATGTTGAACATGCTCTGAAACCACAAAATGATTACCAAATAAAAGGACGAATGAATGTATTTAATACATTGTTCTTATGGAAACAGACTTAATGAAATCTCTCGTTGGACTTTCAGAAAGAATAATTAAACTGTCAAGGATATAATCCTCTTCAAAATGGGCATGAGATATTAAGGAGACGCAGAATTCAAGTTAGAGAACCTTCCCTAGGCAACTCAACGGTGCCACGTACTAGCTGAGTATAAACAAATAAGGCAAAAACCATTGCTACAAAATAATACAAAGTTCCGAAACAAAACTGCCAAAACTGTGAAGCTATTGCTTCTCAACCTATCCTCCGTCTGGCTCTACAGCCTTCCAAAGGCTGTGTTAACCCCCTAACCCACCCTTCCCCGAAGAGTTAGTTCTGAGCCCTCTGGTTACACCGCTTCAGAACGGCATTGGGGGCCTCCTTGAGGACTCGGATTCTCTTCCTTGAGGGGACAGGAAGAAGTCTGAAATGACAAGATCAGGGCTGGAAGGTGCAGGGGGCCATGTTTTCTAACAAAATTCTCACAGGACAGCCCTCGTTCCTCTCCAAGGATGAGCCGATGCCTCGTCATGATGAAAACCAAGTCCTTGGCACACCTCTTCTGATCCATCTCTCACCGATTCCTGACTCTTTTCTTAAAACCTCTTTAAAATAAGCCTTTGGGTCTTGTGAGAAAATCTATCAAGATTGCTCCTTTGGGATCCTTTCCGCCACCTCCATCCTAACCCTTCCCCCATCCTACCCTCTTCCCTGACAAACAACAACAACAACAAACCAGTTGTCCTAACTTGTTAAGCTGACGTGTCTGCCTGTAGTTCAATGGGCCCAGCAGATCCCTTCAGGAGCCCTTGTTGATTGGACACTAGAGGTTCCGAAGGCATGCTAACAAGACTAAGTCAAGCGGATGGCTGAGCGAACTGTCTGGAGCCAGGCTCTGATTGAAGAGACGCGATCACACACACGTTGAGTAGAATGAACTCGAGCATATATGAATGGGAACTCTGAGAGCAGTACTTTTTGACTTCTCCTTCTGTATGAAGCGGAGACTTTCTAAATATCATTCATTTTCACCAGCTCTAAAATGGGGTTGAGGATACCTATCGGCAAAGGCTACTGTGGACATCAAAAGAGAGAGAAAATACAAAGGCACCTCGTGGTCATTCATAATGCATTTAAGGAGACGCGCAGCAAATGTATGGAAAACATGAACTGGAGAAAGTTTCCCTCTTTGGATTTGCTTACTCGTTTACCCAGGCTCTCATTTTTCTGTCACTCATCCATTAGCAATGACTTCTGGGTCATTTCTTTTAAACGGAAGTACCTCCCACAGTGTTAATAGACAAGCGCTCTATAAGCTTGTTTAAATTGGTGAGTTTTCAGCTAGGGGTGACATGTTATGGAAAGAAGAGGATACCAACCCTCATCAGGCAGAGGTACTGCACAGTGGTCTCTTTAGCTCAGAGGCAGATGTTCAACTTTTATAGGCAGGCTACTAGTTTCAAAGTCCACAATTTATTAAACAGGTCTGAGTAGGTCCTGAAATTAAGCCATGGCTCTATTTCTAAGTGAAAAGCTTGCATGAGATTGTTTATCTATCAGAAAGCTGCTCTAAATTGCACACCATTTTTATGAGGGAATGGGGTCCTCCAGAGGTAGAAGAACCTACAGATGAGAAGTTCGGCCACGGGCTCCTGTAGATACACGATAGCCCCTGTATTGTTAGAGGGAGACACAATTACAAATACTTTCACACTTACACTGAACCAGGCCGTTGATAGCCATTGCTTGAAGTGGTGTCTAACCTGGACCTCCTGCACATTTTTGGAGGTAGGTCTGGGTTTGGTGGGGCTTTAGGCGACTCTTTGGAACCTATGGAAGTTAAACTTTGAATGGATCCACTGTAGCTCTTGTTTCCTAAAAAGAAAGCCCAAGGAAACAGGCAAGGCGCTATTAGACAAAAGCAAGGCAATAACACAGTACATGTGCATAACAAAAGGAAGCATTTTTCTCTGAGCCCAAATGGGAAGGTACAGAATGTTCTTTGAACACAGCAGCCCATCACTCAGGGAGATCACAATCTACAGTAATTACAAAGACATCACCCAACGGAGATGGAGGGAGCGATCTAGGTAAAAAGTCACAGCCCACAGGAGTTTTAGAATTCTTAGCTTGGGAACAAAGCAGATAAGCATCGATAGTTTCTCCACCATTTAACTTTTTCCTGCTTAATCATGCTGAAAAATAAAGCCAGTGGCACTGAGACAATAACATCAGGCACAGACGTACCTTCGGCGGCGGAGATGGATCTGAGGGAGGAAGCCGAGGACCTTTTCAGTCCGGCCAGCCCATAAGGCCCTTTCTTGACCAGGTCTATGGGTGGGGACACGTCCCCGGGGCTGGTGACTGAGGCGACACTCTGGCAGTCCGATTCCGCATCAGTTTTGGTTGCGTCTTCTCTAGAACTCGATTCGGGACTAGTAGTCCAGAGACCAAGGCTTTTCTGCCCATTGGCAGGCGATGGGGACGCGATCCAGGGAATCCCACTGGATTTCTCCCTGGGCTGGCAGGGAGTGGACTTTGGCGTGCTGTTTTGTTCCGATGAGTGAGAGGAGAGGGATTCGATGCTACCCATGGGCGTGCTGTCCGGGCTGCTGCTGTACGAGTCACCTGAGGAGCAGGAGGAGAGGGACGAGAAAAGCCATCGCTGCGACCACTTGATAACAGCACCGCCCCGACCTCCTGTGCTCAGGGAGCTGCCTGGCCCACCGAAGTGAGGGTCTTTCTTGGGTGGGGAGAACTGTCCGCGGTACTGCGCAGAGGTTTGAAAATAAGCAGGAGTAAAACTCTGTCATGGAGTCGATGCTGTCCCGTAGAGAGCCCATAGGATGAGGCAGACCCGCCCCTGGGAGACTGTAACTGTTTACGGAAATAGAAAGCCTCCTCTTTCTCTGGGGGACCTGCTGGTGGTTTTGAACTGCTGACCTTGTGGTTCGCAGCCCAACACGTCACCACTACGCACCAGGAGTCTTCAAAATAAGCGTTACGATTCAGGATATACAGCTTTCCCCCAGTACTAGCCTAGGAAGACTTTTTTTTATATGCACTCTGTCCCTATACAATAACTTTACTTCTTGAAGTGTTAATGGACTGGCTTGAATTCTGACCAAAATTTGCTTCCAAAACAGGACATGGCAGTAAGAGAAAAATGATTGGGAGAAGGATGTGAGAATAGGTGATGAACCTGAAGAATGTAATCAATCTTGCTGAGATGCACGGTAGAAACTGCCAAAATGGTGCATGGATGCATGTATTTCCACCCTTCCCCTACAAAGAAGTCAACAGACGGGGATAGACTATAGGGATGTTACTGCTTCTTTTACTTTTCTGATCTTACTTGAGTCTGAGTTATAATCACAAGAGGCCTCCTTCACTCAAAGGCCCGTCTCAATGGCAGTAGCAAATTAAAAGCTGCCCACAATGTCCAAAGAGAGCATTTTCCCTCCCCCTTGCCCTGCTGAGACTCTAACACCTAAACATTGCCTACATAACTGAGTTTACTTATTTTTTAATATACTTGAAAAAAACATTGGAGAAGCTGCAATAATAAAATATGCTATAAAACATATCTAAAACTAAAAAATGATCTACTCTATTTTTATGAAATATTGACTGCTGGGGGAAAATTGGGGGATGGAGGGCCTTCGAAAGGGAATGGCCACAGTGTCTTCCATGGCGTATGGGCGCCTACTACCCACATCATCTTGTGGTGTGGCTCAGAACAGGAGTTAGTGATAACGTGAAGTGCAGCTTTCTACTTCTTCCTTCCCTTGGAGACCCAAGAGATGATGTCTTAGGACACAATGTGAAAGGACAAAAGAAAGTGCCTGCTTTAGCCAGACCTCCTTTTGCTTCTTCTCTACCACTTTGACAACAGGACAAAACCTATTACAAAATCGTACCCGATGCACTGCAGCACAGCTGCGGGGG
>NW_022111321.1:10359938-10362080 GCF_000313985.2 Echinops telfairi | reverse complement strand
GTGGCATTGGGAAAATGAATTTTTTTCCTTTTGTAATAACAATAATGAATTTGTTTGCCCAAAGAACCTTGCAACTACACAGACAGAAAATACATAAATGTTAGGGGAGGGGTGGTTTGGGAGTGAGGATCACTGAGAACAATTTTCTATTTCTCCCTAATGACCAGTAGGGTGAGGGGCGGCTGGATTAAAGGATGAAGACAGCAGCTCTCTAAGGCCCACTTACTATCTGGTTCCGCCAAGCATGGAGTATACCTCCCTCTGGGCTTCCGGGAACCTGTAGAAAGGCAGATTGCACGTGCCCTCCGGGACCCGGATCGGGACTGGGGCTGAGGAAGAGGAATGTTTGGGTCTGGGGCAGTGTGAAAAATCTACACAGAAGAAAAACGGAGAAAGTCAATCAGAGGGTGGAATTACCAGCATCATCCTAAAATAGGCTTCGAAGGTTATTAATAATCTAACTAGACACTACTTACTCTGCTGCACAGCATGAGCTACTTGACATAGAAAAATAAATATCCCATAGCAATTATAGCTTCCTTGCCCATTTATAGTGAGCACCATTTCTTCTCTTGGTTGTTGTATTTTTCGGTTTTACCTTCCCCCCACCTTTTAAAATTCTCCTACACAACCCTCGAACCGTGAAATTCAGTTTCCAATCATTTTCAGGAAACCTTTCATATATGAAAAGATGTTCAAGGCAAATGCACTGGCTACTTTTATCACAATGCTCTCTCTGCCCTTCATGCTCGGAGGCACATAACCTGTCGGGCACAGGCTCATTCTGCATCTCCTCCCAAAGAAGAGGCCAGCTTGCTCTTGGCGCTAAGCTGGCAACGAGGCCATGAGCTGCTAGCAGAGCTCTCACAAAACTGCAGTCTATCAGAGACAGTCCCTCATTATCATTCCAAGCCCTTCCACAGGCATGAAGAACATTCTTCTGCAGACACTAGGGACAGACCGGAGGTAGGAAGGAGAATGGCCACATTGTCAAAGGAACTAACTCAACATGAATAGATCACAAACGGTCAGGTCCTAAGTGGCCTCATCCGCTTAAGAAACCCATCCATCTGTGCTCACATTTTCCCATTTCCATGGTTATTCCTTGAAAGAAACTCTTCTTTGGGAATGGATAGGGGGAATCCATCAACATAGTTTTAATCTTTCACTGTATTGAGAATATCGCTTGTACTCTGTAACTAAGAACCTAATTCCTGAGGCTAAAAGAGACAACTGAAAAAGATTTAGCCACAAAATCATTTAAAAGTGTTCTGTGAACAGAAAAGAGGGAACTGACTACATAAATGCCCAAGAAAGGCTCTTTGAATCATAAATGATGTAGAGAAGGGAGAGGGGGGCATGAAACCCTCTACCTGGAGGATTTTGAGAAACACGACTTAAGAACAATCCAAGAAAAAAGGAAAATCAAAGTTCTCACAAAGAAGTGGTTTATTCAACATGTAAATATGACTACTAAAAAAACCAGCCAAACAAAAACACTACTATTTAATAGGAATCTATCATCGTAACATAAAAGCTCATACAGATGATTCGAAGGCACAATTCCCTTTTAAACCCAACACCACAAATGTGATACTTCCCCGTGAAAATCCAGCCTACCTTTTCATAGTGCTCAATCAAGATTTCAACCACGATATTCTGGAACTTAATATTCATCATGGCCGCCACGGTTTCTTCCTGCGCTCTCATCAGAGTGGGGCCGAAGATGACGCCCAGGTTTGAGACCGTCATGAGGTTTTGTTGGCTATGTAGCGATACTCTGCAAATGAGCAGCAGACATCGTAACTTCAATGCTGAACACGTGGGCAATAGTCTTGCTTATCAAATCTGTGCTATACGTCACATGTGCCAGGGCAGGCTAATTTTCTAAAAGGGTCAATTTGAGTCACTTATCCCCCTACCTACCCAATCTAACCATCGTAGATATGGTCTAAAAATGTGTCAAAAGTTAACATAGTCTGTGTACAATATAAACTGAAACATGAACATATAATAAAATGTTTAATTTATTGGAGTGAAATATTTCTTGACGTATTTTAATTCAAGTACAATTACCCTAGAAAGATGATTAGCTATTTGGCACTTGACATCTTCTATGGCATTGCGCTTCTATTAGAATAG
>NW_022111321.1:10354473-10358737 GCF_000313985.2 Echinops telfairi | reverse complement strand
ATGAAGTAGCAACGAAAATAATTTTATGGTTGGGGGATCAGCACAACATGAGGAACTGTATGGAAGGGTCGCAGCATCAGGAAGATTGAGACCCACTGCTATAGATGGTCTTTTCTTTCAATGTGCAGAAAATGATTCTTGTGAGGAACAGTGAGGAAACAATGAATTATACCAATTAGTTCTGATTAGTTACATAAGATCTAATTAAAGAAAATTTGGAATTAGCCCTTTGTTCTTTGTATTCCCAGGCACACCACCAGGGACCAACAGTGTTGATGATCATTTTCAAGAGCAAATCACTGGTGAGGTGGCCACACACCGCACAGCCATTTGCCCTCTCAGTGGGACTTGACTTTTTTTGGTTCGAGGAAGGACCTAACATTAGAGCAGGATGGGCAGGAGCATCCCTAGCCTTCTTCCATGGCCACATGCTCTTCGCTGATATTCCTACACGCGGTCTCCGTAAGGCTGTCTTCTAATGTGCTGGAAAGTGAAGCAAAAACATTTGATTTCATATTTATATGGCTTTTTAAAGCCATGTCAGAGGCAGTGCTATCAAGTCCACCTGAAGTTCAGCAGGGTAGTGACCAATGAACACAGTGCTGTTAAAGGCTGCGAAGAGCTCACACTATTCAAAACCTTCTAATTCAAGACAAAGCCAGACCGAGGTGGGTGGATCTTTGTTACTTAACTGATGAGTCGCTGCCCTAGACCAATAATTAACAATACACTTGAAATAATGCCATTCTTGTGGCTTTCTTTCTAATTCAAGATGCTGGGGTCTCATATTACCTCACCATTTACAAGTAAGATTATATTTATTAATATGTTTATATAGCACTATTTTAAAAGTACATGGCTTAAAGTAGCATAAATTGGGTTATTACTGGTAGCAAAAAAAGAAGCAATCCCATTTGATGGTGAATCATGTAATAGTCTTGGCAGTAACTGCAGCTGTAAGGGAAATCTTATGTACAAAATCTGGATTTGGATATTTGTTGCCAGGAGTGTGACAAACATGGGTTTGGTCTTAAGTGCTCACATGTGTGCATGTGCGTATGTGCATAGACATGTGTATCTACCTACCTAGCTACCTACCTAGCTACCTACCTACCTTCCTACCTATCTTATCTATCTATCTATCTATCTATCTATCTATCTATCTATCTATCTATCTATCTATCTATCACAATCTCTGAATAGATACATTGAAGTGAAAGACAAGAGAGATCAATCTTTCCTTCTTGTCTGTCTGTGTGTGCCTCTTATGATCTACTGATCTACGGGGAGACGTAGCAGGAATGTCCGAACAATCTGCAGAGACAAAGGGATGATGACTGCAGAGGGGGAACTAATGTTGAAGGAGTACTTTCACCTGGGAAATCTTTTGACCCTAACAGTATAAAGCACCAGTTTCTAAAATCATCACTTACAAATGTACATATACGAATCTGTGGGGAATACTATGTGATCCTGCAGATTTCTCAAGTTGACATGTACATTTAAAATCTACAAAGAATGTCATAAGGACATATAGAAATACAGACATACATACATGTATCTCTCTAAAGTGACTTACACTATCACGGGCCTTTTAAAGCAAATTTCGTGGACTCTAGTTATAATAGCAAAATGACAGCACCAGCCTATATTTTTAAAAGACACAGGAAAGCACTGGGCAATTCTGCTGCACAAGACCTCTTTAAAATGTTGACGGGCACAGGTGTCGTTCTGAGGATGAAGGTGTTCTTGGCCCAAAGTCATGGTATGTCTATCATGTCCTCATATGCGTGTGAAAGTTGGACACTAAGTAAAGAAGATTGCAGAAGAATCAATGCACTAGAATTATGGTGCGGGCTGAAAGTATTGAGAGTACCACAGACTGCCAGAGAACAAACAAATCTGTCATGGAAGAAGTACAGCCAGACTGCTTCTTAGAAGCAAGGCTGGTGAGACTGTGTCATGGGCTGTGCCCATGTTAGCAAGACTCTGGAGAAGGACATCATGCCTGGTAAAGTAGATAAACAGGAAGAAACTCAAAGAGATGGCCAGACACAGTGGCCGCAACAATGGGCTCAAACATAACACAAACATTATGAAGATGATACAAGACCAGGCAGTGCCTCGTGCTGCTGTGCACAGGGTCACTATGAGTCAGAACCAACTTGATTGCACTTAGTAATTGAAAAATGTTTCGATAATCCATATATATTAGATAATTACATAGCTGTAAATGCCTATCTATTGATAATTACACTGAATGTAACTAGATTAAATGTATCAGTCAAGAGACAGAGAGTAATAGGAAGGAGAAGAAAATAGGACTCATCAATATGCCATCGACCTAAAGAGAGGGTTTAACAGGATATGGTTGTTAATTTCATTTCTTGAGAGGGGCTGTGTAAATATATACAGTATGTTTCTCATATATTCAAAAGAAATCCCTCCAGATGCCTTATCCCTCAACCCTAAACCGTGGTCTGATTGAGAACGCTTGGGAAGGGGAGCAGGAAAAGGAAAACCGAAATAATGGATTTGGAGTCTGTAGTTACAAAGAAGTTCATCTCAAACAAACAAACAAAAGACATTCGAGACGCAGAGACAAAAATAAACTAAAAATCATTTAAAAAGCCAATGATAATAAAAAACATGAATGGAAAATTAATTTATGATTTAACAGATTTTAAGGCAACAACAATATGAGACAAGACTGGACAATATAATAATGCTTAATGGATCAAGGGAACAAGAGGACACTGTCATAATAAACATCTAGCAACCAAAAGAAAAGCTTGAAAATACATAAGCCAAATTCTAACAGAATTAAAGAGAGAAATAAACAACTCTACAATAATAGTAGGAAACGTTAATACATTTTTAACAGTTTTGATAAAGGACATACCAAGTAGAAAACAATTCAATAAAGACAGAAGAGCTAAAGTATTACAATCAGCCAACTTAACCTTGTAGACACACAGAATAGATTATATGTTAGACCTGGAACGTTCTTCAGAATAGACTGCATGCTAGACCACAAGAACGACTCAAAAATTAAAAAAAAAAAAAGCACATTACTTGACCAGGTGCTTTATTAAGATGTCCAGCATCTCTCGGTTTTTCTCTGGTAATCTGTGCACCAATGCATGGACAGCTTCTACTCGGTAGCTTTGGTCATCAGATTCTGTAGTGTACAAAAAGGTTACCAACACTAGAGCCTTAATTTAACTCACACATATATGTAAACATTATCACTCTAACCACTAGGACAACTCCATCACTGGTGTCCGACAAACATTACTCTATGCATTGTCACCATCATTCTCTAAGACTCCCAAACTTACTCGGTCTCCTGCTCTCTTTTGAGATAAAAAATTACTTGGACCACCAAGCCATTAAAGACTTCTATACTACAGCCCATAAGCCAGGAAAACATATAGTATCTGCTCTGGCAGGCTTTCTGGATCATTCCATCTCCACCACCACCCTGCCCCCATGGGATAGTAGCTCACATTTTGGGAAACATGGCTCTAAAGCTTTAGTAATTTGTCCATGGCTAATCCAGACATGTGCTTTTAACAAGTGGACAAAGGACAAAACTCATCCCTTGCTTCAAGAGTACATCATCAAATGTTTGGAACTGAGTGACTGTAGTAACTATTACTGAATGGTTAATGGACCAGGCACTTAGCATGCATTATCTCAATGTAATCTCCTAGTGACCCTTTGACGTAGGCATGCAACTCCTTATTTAAAGGTTTGGAGACCAAAAAGTCAAACCATACCCACTTACTGTCAAACAAATTTTCTGTAAAAAGGAGTTCCAATAAGAGTCCAAAAGTGGGGCTTACAATATCGGCATTGCCATGGTAATACTTTGGCCTTTAGACGAATTCAGGAGCTCGGATAGTCCAGTGGACTAAGCCGTGAACTGCTAAGCACACAGTCAAGGGGCTAATCAGCCATCCGCTCCCTGGGAGGATGGTGAGACGGTCGGCTCCCATAAAGGTTTATGGGACACTGTAAGAGCATTTCTGCTCTGTTGGACAGCATTGCTAGGCATCACAATTTACTCAATAGCAGTGGGTTTGGCTTTCTGGATTTTACCAAAATGTACACAATCAGTAAAGGTAAAAAATCTATGTAATAAATAACCAAAGCGCCTGATTGATGACAAATTTGGTTTCCACAGAAACAGGAAGTACTTATAAGGTCTTATTAAGTGATATATTATTTTATTCTAAAATTAGTTATGTGCAATTTAATT
>NW_022111321.1:10334898-10353468 GCF_000313985.2 Echinops telfairi | reverse complement strand
CATACAAAGCACCAGGTCTCCAGCAAACAGAACCTTAGCCTTATCCCCTTGTGCAACTGAGGTCCATATCAACAGCACGCAAGAAACACGAGGTCCCTGCCCAGGGAGGTGAGTGAGCATGCGGATCTGGAATCCCGGGAGTCCGCCCTCCTCACCTGAGGTAGTTCTTCAGTCCACTTGTGATGGTCTTATTGTCCCACAGTTCAACATCAATATCAATATCCGGAGGAGATTTGGGTGCTGGGAAGAGAGGAAACAATCCAAAACAACCAAGTCCCAAACATGCAATTCCAAACCTGGCTAATGCCATGAACAGAATGGATGCAAACATATGTGCATTAAAGAGGACGGCATTATCTCTTAGCATGCAGACGGAGCTGAGTTTAAGATGGTTGTTTGAGCTATGGAGCGGGGTGGGGGTGGGGAAGCCAAGCTCCTTTTGACATTCTACCTAAAAAAGGCGTGAGACTACAGCCTAGGAAATCAAATAACTGCTGATTTTGAACATATGTCTGGCATGCTTCTAAATTACTTAAATGGACTGACAGCTTCTCTTAATGACAGAAGTCCTATGGTTATCTCCATTTTACAAATGAGACCAGGGCACAAAGAGGCTGAGCAAATTACCCATCACAAAGCTTTTCAGTGGCTTCGCTGAGATTCCAAGCCACAAAACAGAGCTCCACAAAATAGAACACCTATGTTCTCATTACACTATATTACACTGTCCTTCCAAGCTAACCAAAGGACATGAGACAAGTCTGACACGAAAAAACAAAAAATGTCCACATTAAATTCCAATTAGTCATCTCTAAAAACAACATGGGCTACAAATATATAAATGTTAATTTTAAACATTACTTGGTTTTCCAAGTAATACTTAAAATGACTATTTATATAAAGGTTTCTGTATTCAAAAAACCTATGGTTTGGATTATGTATAAGAGTAATTTACAACAAGATTAATTAAAAAATCAAATTCATTCAGAACTTACAAAATGTGGTGTTCATGAGTTTCTGGACTTTGGAGTTCACCCCTCCTATTCGGTAGAGGCCCAAAATGGTGATGCCTAATGGGAAGGGAAAATCACAAGAAAATGACTTGAGACACACATTCCCAGGTACAGAATGTTAAAAACTCAGACATGTGCCCACACAGAATTTGAAAACTACTTATCCAATTTCACAGTCTAACTTTAGCCAACTTACCCCAGAAATACCCATCAAACATAGATTCCTCAGATCCAATACTGAACAGTGATTTGAAGGCTTTGAAGATCTTCAAAGGAGCAAAGTACACCTGCCTGTTCACATTTATTAGAATATAGAAAAGCTTTGGAGATGAAGAAGGAAGATCAACAGTCTTCATCACGGAGTTCTTCAGGCAGCACCAGGTCCTCCAAGGAGCTCAACTTCCGCCCAGGGCTTCTGAGGCTGCCTGGAGCTCACCAATCCGCAAGTCTCTAAAGTCAGACTCCTAACCTCACTGAGAAAAGACTTCCTGAAGAATGCCACCGACTGAGGCAAGTACTGCTCAGTTTCCAGCCTCCTTGCTTTAACTAACTGGTCTCATTTGATCCTCACAAGAGTCCCAGGGCACTGTATTACCATGTACAGGTAAGGGACCTGTCTGACATCTTAATGTTTCTAAACGGTAGCAGCAGGATTTGAAGATTTGAACTTCAAAGCCATACACAAGGTTTCTTATGGACAAGACTCCCTAGGAGTAAAATAATCTAGGGGGAAGGGGTTTCAAGAAAGAGGCTAGAGCAGTGGTTCTCAACCTTCCTAGTGCCGCGACCCTTTAGTACAGTTCCTCATGTGGTGATGACCTCCAACCATAACATTATTTTCGTTGCTACTTCATCACTGTAATTTTGCTACTGTTATGAATTGGGCGACCCCTGTGAAAGGGTTGTTTGACCCCCAAAGGGGTCGGGACCCACAGGTTGAGAACTGCTGGACTAGAGTGAGGGAAAGGGTGGAAATTATGGGGTGGGCTGCAATCACTAAGGAAAATACTACAGCAAAAGAGGAAGAGGAAGAAAGAGAAGGAATCTAGTTGACCTCTGATGCTGGAAAGACATTCAAGAATAAAAGGCATTGCGCAATAAAAGGTGAAGAAGAAAAAACAACAACGAAGAAACAGGAACTTCAATTTTTGGCAAAAAATTCAAAGTACTTTTTGTACTTTATGTGTGTCTATAACATCCATAATTCTTAAAATTAATATTTCATCTTCATGATTCAATACATGCTCATCTTATAAACAAAGGGTGGAAGAGCGATGTTGAACATACAGTGATGATATGTCAGACAATACGAACCTCTTGTTTCCACAGATTGGATGCACTTCCTCACAAAGTTGAAGCCAGCTTCATTTAAGTACACTGAAAAGAAAAGAAAGTCATATTCGTGTCTGTGCTGATCCTACTGGACCTACCACCCCCCTGCTCCTTCTGTCCCGTCATCACTTAATGGACAGTCAGGATTCCAAAATTCATCAACTATGCTTGCTTGAAGTTTTATTCCGTGGTGACAGTGGGGTCGTGGGGATATACTCACCCAAGGTACAACATCACTCTGCTTACTTAGAAGCTCAGCTCCATCACAGAAATTAAGTATGTTACACAGATCCGATTCCCTCTCCTAAAATTAGCAATCCCCTCAGCTACACCTTTTTCCAGGTAATAGGAACAAATGAAATAATAATAATAAACTTTGACTATGTGTTAAGGGAGGCTTTCATTCCCACGGGATTCTCAAAACCACATTATGAAGTGGACAGAGAAATTTCCAGTCTTAAAATGATTCACTGGCTGGCTGAACACTGCATTTTTCTCTGTTCTAAACCCTAGACTCAGATTTCTAACTCCAGCTTCCTGATTCCAAGACCCACCGTCTCTCTACCGCAATACTGTGATCATATTCAAAGTCATTTAAACCCTGCTCAGAGAGTTCACTAAAAATCCACAAAAGCACTTAAAGTAAGAAACAGATTTATTTCCATTTTTTTGGAGTACATTTTCTTTAAATTTGTTCTAATTTTCTGAGGGCTTCAGAGTCCGCTCAAATTAGGACACTGGTTAAAAATAAAGACTGATTCAAAAATACCACACAGCACTCAAGAGAAACTTTTATTTTTTTGGGTACTGCAATAGATGTTTCAATGTTTTAATGTTCTCATAATAATAATGGATGGCTATTCAAACAATGAGAACATTACAACTGACTTCCATTTAAAGATGGTAAATCAACACAGGCATAGAATTCAACATAGACAAATAATTGGCCAAGGAAAAAACTAATCAAGAGATGGTGCCAGTAACAGACTGAAAAGCTGAAGAAAGCTTCGACTGAGAAAACCAGGGAAAGCACCAGGGAAAAAAGTCTGAGGACCCAGTGGCCAGAGAAAGCGGAGGAACTCGCATGGAAGCGTACTTAGTGTGCGTTCTTAGTTGAAAAAAGTAATCTAGTGGATAACGTGGTCCAGACTACGGACAAGTAAACATCTCTGAGCACATTCAGGTTTCTTGAAAAAGCCTCGATGAACTATTGATAAAGAGGAAGTGGGAAGGCGGTGCAAATCATCATTTTTGGAATTATTTTAGGTTTTAAAAAAAATTCAATACTTTTGAAATTAAAAAAAAATCACGACATTTCAAAATGTCGAAGTTAAAACACGTTAGGCCACCCACAGGAACTGGCTCACTTGGGTCCAGGCTCCCAGCGCCCCGGTCAAGGAGAACAGCGAGAGCTCAGTGCATGCTGAGGGGGAGCTTAACATTCAAGCAGGAGAACTCACTCCTTGTGCTTTCAGAAACTCTGAACTAGTCTTCTAAGAGCGTCAACGGAATCATATCAAAAGTGAACCGAGTCTTGCGGTTGCTGCTGGGTAGATGCTGACTGATGGTGACCCAGGTGGGCATAGTAGCACTGCTCATTAAGGTTTTCCCAGCTGTGTTCCTGTAGAAGGAGATCTCCAGGCCTATCTTCCTAGGCATCTCTGGGAGGGGTCAGACTACTGACTTTTTGCAGCTAATAGTTGGTACCTCTTGTGCCCCTCAAGGGCTTGCAAACTAGTCTTAAAAGAGAATAAAACAGCAGACACCAAGAAGTGATTGCCTGTTTCCAACAGGCCAAAATATCAAACATTAAGATTAGACAACAATACACGTTAAAATATTTATTGGGTATAAGAAAGGGAGGGAATAAAGAAGCTAGGAACTGGTTATTAATTTCCATTTTTTTATCAATGGCAACAAAAAGCTTAGCCAAAAAATGAGACACTAGCAGATTCTAAATCAATTAGAAGGACGAGCGCCTAACATTGACAATGTTTGGCTCTGGAGGTCACAGTGTTCAGTTTTTCAATGAAAAAAAGAAAAAGGAAAAACATTCTTAAAAGGAACAAAAAAATTATATTTAAAAATTCCAATAAGGCTGGCCTTTGGCAAGATGAATGAAGATAATGATAATGTGTAAAAACAATTTATTCCTGAATATCCATTTTGAGAAAACCAGCAATAACCAGGTCATGTATCTTGAAAGTTACTGGGTTCTTTGACAGACACCCTAGTCTATGGTAGGAAACTGAGGTCACAGTTCATGACAGAGAGTAAAGCCTCCAGACAGTCGGCCTGCCAGATCATTCCACGATGCCACTGTCTGTCTCAGGGGTGCATGGACCCTGCACTTTCCTCTCTTCAAAGAGTAACTGCCACACTTTCAATTAACTCAGAATATACTGTGTTGGGAAAAAATTGCCAAGCATTTTTGGGTTGTTTCCTTTGAAAGCCCTTTGCTGTGGCCTAAATGAGGACAGGCAAATTCCACGATGCAGAAATACTTTGTTTAGAGCCAAGGAACCCTGCTGGCATTATCAGATGAGCATTGGACGGTCACCTCAAGGTTGGTGGTTCAAACCCACCAGTCGCTCCATAGGAGAAAGATGAGGTTGTCAGCTCCCACAATGATTTACAGTCTCAGAAACTCTGTATCAGATTGCTATGGATGGGAACTGACTCGATGGCAGTGAGTTTATTTATAGTCACACGACTTTGGATTGAGTTCCAACTCTAGTGCTAACTGTTGGGACTCACAGGGGACTCAATGGGAGCATGCTTAGTAACTTTTATAAACTCTACTCACTTCATTTCTAAAATGAGGGAACCAATGTGTCACATGTTAAAGGTCTGTAGTGAGATTTAGACAAAGCCACACAAAGCATTGAAGAACACTTAACAATGGAAAAGCCTTCAGTAAACACGAATTTCCTCCCCCTTGTGGGAATGCCCACTGTAAAATGAAGGAGAACAGAAAAAGAAAGAATAAAAGAAGGCAGTCATTTGTTCTAATCTGATGGAAGAAACTGTGGCTACTCTTCTACTTACTAGTCATGGGTCCTGCAAACCTGAAGATGCCGACAACAAGGTGGGTATTTTAAAATGCCCCTTCATTACACATCAGGCCAGGTTTTCAATCTTTCTGTGCTTCAGACCCCTCATCCATGAAATAAGGATAGTAATAGAATGTTGTTTTAATGAAGTTGATTAAAGCTCAAATGAGTGGCTATTTGTAAAGCTCCTAGGATCACACCTGGCATGTAACACGTGGTGAGTAAGTGTTGGTTATAATTGTCGTCATTGTCATCATCATCACTCTTGGTTAGAGGAGACTTCAGCTATCTGCATATGTAAATTTTACAAACCAGCTATTCTTCTGGCATGATTGGTATCATGTCGACTGTCTACTGTCGGTCTAGGAGCATTGTCTTTAGAAGTGGTCCCTATGTTTAACTTATTCTAAAAATATTTTGGATCAGAGGTTTGATCTGTTTCTTTAAACAGGGATCAGGCATAAATGGTCCCTGTGAACCAAAAGACGGCAATGACTTGGATATTTTAACACATCCCTTCATTAGACATCAATAAGTCACAATGAACAAAAATCCCCTTTCACTGGATTAGAGCGTATTGGTGTGAATAACCCTGTGATCTATGAGGACCATTACCCACTCTTCCTGTTTCTAAGGGAAAGTTCGATGTCTCAGCACCCCTGAGTACCGTGAGAGGCTCCAACCTATAGGTTCTCAAACTTAATTGGCCTACCACCTGCTTTGCAGAAAAAATGTTACTGAGCGCCCACCCTGGCAATGGGAAAGGTTTGTACCACAGTCCATCGTCTAGGATAAAGAACAGGTACCTGCTTTTTCAGCCTCCCCTCCACCCCCCCCCGGGATTGTTCCAGCGCCCAAGGGGTAGAAGTGCCCGCTCTGGCACACGCTGCTCTAATTAATGGAGAGTGAGTGGAAATGGCAGAGCCTAGGAGCCAGTGGGGGCCTTGTTCTCGTTTCCTCTCTTGCCCCTGGTCCGAAATGACACAGCTAGAAACTATTCCATCGGTTTGGGTTTCAGAGTGCCGGCTGTGGACAGGAGAGCCATAGCTGACCTGAATGGGCACGCGGGATAAGAAATGAACCCTTATTGTTGTAAGCCTCTGAGATTTGGGGATGTGTGCTATGAACGCATGACTCTGTGGCAAAAAGTCTCCCTGAATAAAGTCAAACTCTATACAATTAGATCTGCCATCCATAACTGGGATACAGGGGCCCTGGTGGCATATTGGTTATGGATAGGGCTGCTGACCTCCAGGCCAGCAGTTCAAAAACCTCAGCAGCTCCATCAGAGAAAGACAAGGCTTTCTACTGCCATACAGAGTGACAATCTCGTTAACCCAGAAGAGCCATTCTATTCTGACCTCTAGGGTCGCTGTAAGTTGGAATGAATTTAACAGCAATTAAGTTTGGATTTTAGTTAACTGTAATATGTCTTTCTTCTTCCTCTTCCTACAAAGACAGCACAGTGTCAGAGGCAACTGGTGGTTGCCTTGCTAAGGATGATTCACTACTGCCTTCATTTGCACACCCAGCAGTGTCTGCTGAGCTCTGAGCACAAGAGGACAATGTGGCTTAAGCCAGCTGGATACAACACATTGCATCTCCCAGACATTGCTATATCAGATGCAGTCACAAGGAGTGGTACTCCTGAAACCTGCAAGAGAGAAATTAGGGGCAAACTAATTTTGCAAAAAAAAGTGAGAAATCTCCCAACGCCATGAAAACAAAATTAAGTAAGAAAATGCCACTGCCATCAAATCCATTCCAACTCATAGTGACCTGTGACTGTGTGTGTGAGGCTGCAAACACTTTTGGAAGCAGGGGCTCGTCTATCTCTTGCAGAGTGGCCAGGACACGTGAATGCTGACCTTGTGCCTAGCCCACAGTGTCACTAGAATTCTTAAATGCATCAGGGGGCTACTATATTCAATATGTCAGCCCGAAGGAGAATTTAACAAAGAAAGGGTTCTCTGTAGCTTCAAATGAATAAGAAAGGCCACAGAAGAATGTATGCATCATGATGGTGTTAGTGAACAACATTGAAAGACCCATGGACCGCCTGAAGAACAAACACATCTATCCTGGAAGAAGTACAGTCAGAATGCTCTTACAATGCTCCCTAGAAGCAGGGGTGGCAAGACTTTGTTTCCCACACTTTGAACACGTTAGGAGTGGAGACCCGTCCCTGGAAAAGGACCTCATGCATGGACAGGAGAGGGGGAACAAACGAGAACATCCTCAAGGAGATGGAGGGACACAGTGGCTACAGCCGTGCGCTCAGCCAGAACAGGCTGTGAGGATGCTTCAGGCCAGGGCAGGGTTTCCTTCAGGGGCGGGTGGCTTGGGACGGACTCAACAGCACCCAACAACACAGCTCAGAGCAGGTCCGATAGGGCAACAGGAATGCACTCCGCAGCTAACTGAAAGGCTGGTCGATGGAACTCACCCCGCAGCCTCAATGGAGCTGTCAATCGATTCTTTCAAGTCGACTCTGGCTCCTTACAACCCTATTGATCTACCCCATAGAGTTCCCAAGGCCATAATCCTTACGGGAAGCATACCTTCCACCACATCTTTTTCCCAGAGATAGGCCTCCACCATCAACTTCTGACTAGCAACCACAAGCTTAACCAGGACTCCTTTCCAAGAAAATCCTCAGGGCAGTCCGAGTCTGTCTTCTGGAGTTGTTATGAATTGGAATCCACTCGACAGTGGCTAACAATAACAACACAGTTTACAAAAGGAAAGCAAGAGGAGAGCGAATGAGCGAGCACGCCTTAGTGTTTCATGTAAGTGTCAACAAAAGGGTCATTCCTAAGTCAAACCAGACACATATCCTAATGCGCCTTTAGAGAAGGACAAGGCACCTGTGTCGCAGCAGTGTAAAGTGGAGCATCCCACCCCACGGGAGAAACCTGTGTTGCAGAATCAAGGCTCGATGACGGAGAACACTGGCCAGCAAGTGCTTACGGAGTCATGGCTTGCCGGGTGTTAGTTTGTACCAGGCTAGCTCAAGAACCTTCTTCGAGTGCGCCTCTGAGGCTGGTGTTCAGGAGCGACGAGAAGCTATTTCTGTGAACCCGGCCCAGCTCCAGTCCAGACCCCACCGTGGGGCCATCAAATGTAGAGAGGATCAGAGGGCTACTAAGAAGGCAGATACAACCAAGTTCCCAGAAGCTGAAATCTTCCTCTATTAATGATGCCGGGCCATCAGGAGTAGAAAGCGGCAGAAGCCAACCTAACTTAATTTATTCAGTTGAAGTTTAAAACATATATATATATGTATATATATAAAGTATTTTCCTTCTGAAAACTGTTCAGGACTAAAGCTTTCACGGAAATCCAAATAAAGTTTCCAAAAAGCAGTTTAGCAGCACAAAAGCTATTAATCTCAATGGAAGTCAAACAGCCATGAGGCAAAGAATAAGAATTGTCTTACATTCAGTCAACAAAGCAAAAGTCCTTGTACCTTCAACTTCCTGGTAATTAAAAACCCAGCATGTCCTTAACAGACATAATCTACATCGCCTCACAGTACATTCTCAGGTTGGACAAAACAAAGCAATACTTGTCTTTCATTTCAAATTTGCTTTTCTAATCTGCCAGTTCCGATTAAAAGGTCGCCAGTCACAGACAACACCCTCCCTCCACCCGCTTAATATCTTACTATAGGAATCTTGAAAGAAATAGAATAAAAGAATGAGCGTATTCAACGAAGTTCCTGGGTGGTGCCAACAGTTAACCACATACTCGGCTGCTAACCAGACATTTAGAGCAGTGGGTCTCAACCTTCCTAATGCCGCGACCCTTTAATACAGTGCCTCATGTTGTGGTGACCCCCCTACCCATAAAATTATTTTCACTGCTACTTCATCGCTGTAATTTTGCTACTGTTATGAACCGTAATGTAAATATCTGATATGCAGGATGTATTTTCATTGTTACAAATGGAACATAATTAAAGCATAGTGATTAATCACAAAAACAATATGTAATTATATATTATGAAATATTTATTTCTAATTATAAATCAATGAAACTTTGTCTTGAAGCATGGTGTAGCATGGGTACTCTTATGTGGGTGTATCTGCATGTGGGCAGACCCACCTGGAGACGGTAGAAGAGCAGTGTCTCGGTTCTTAAGACCATTGGAAATACGTGTTTTCTAATGGTCTTAGGGACCCTGTGAAAGGGTCATTCAACCCCTAAAGGGGTTCTGACCCACAGGTTGAGAACGCTGATTTGGAACGCTGATTTAGAGGTTCATATACACCCAAAGGTGCCTCGGAAAAAGGGGCTTGGAGATCTATTCCCCCCCCCCCCAAAAAAAAAGTCAGCTTTTGGTAACCCTATGGAGCACACAGATGGTACCTCCATGAGTCAGAACCCACTGATGGCGACTGGTTTTGTTTTCGATTTTAAGCTGGATGATGTTAATGACACCCAGGGGACGTTTCCCCTGTCCCTGAAGGAGGAGCAGTAGTTCTGTCTCTATAGCGTTGACCTAAATTGTTCTTTCTCCAGTGCTGCCCTTAAAGAGAACTTGAGCTTCGACCCTCTTCCTGTGTCTCCGTGTCATGGAAGCAGAACAGTATTTGATCAGAGCCCGGGACAGGATGCGGTGATGAAGGAGGCTACAACCTGGGCTCGTCTGAGAACTTCCAGAACTAAACTATCTAAACAACAGGAGAAAGCTCAAAAACATCTGGGACAAATGGCCATACCTAGGGCAAGATGAATGAGCTTATTTTACTTATTTATATATTTTTTATTCACTTTGTTTTTTTCTGGGGAAAATACAGTCTCTGGGTGCTTATATAAGGGGAAAGTCATAGTGGTAGAAATTCAAAGTGCTGGAAAAATAGGAATTTTCTTCTGCTCTACTTTGTTTTATGATACACATTCTCTGTGTATCAATAGTATGTCTCTTAAGACCTATTGTAGGACATTAGATAGTCCTTGAAGAATGCTGGTGACGTAATGGATTATGTGTTGGGTTCTCAACTGCAAGGTCAACAGTTTGAAACCAGTAGCTTTCTACACAGGAGAAAGGTGAGGCTTTCTATTCCGTTGGAGATAGACAGTTGTAGAAACCCACAGGGGCAATTCTACTCTGTCCAATAGAGCTACAGTAAGTCAGAATTGACTCGGTGGCAGTGAGTTTTGCTTTTGAGAGATAGTTCTTAAGGCCCTAGTGTTGCCAGTGTTAAGCACTCAATTATTAAACTAACACTTGCCTGGTGAACACATTCCTAGTGGCTCCAGCTTTGTACGGGAGATCTGGTAGTCTGTTTCCTAGACTGGAAGACCCACCCAAACCAGGGAGCAAGCTGCCTCATCTTTCTCTCACAGGGTGGCTGGTGGGTTTGAAACCCTGATCTTGTAGTTAGCAGCCCAATGCTTAACCCACAGGCTGTGAGGCTTCTTTAAAGATTACAGCCTAGGACACCTTATACAGCAACTCTACACTGTCACACAGGGACAGACTCGACAGTACCTAACCTATAGTTCCCATTCTATCCATACTTTTTAAAACCTCCATGACAGTACAAGCATTATGTTTTTTTCCTAATGGATGACATGAAAAACATTTTTAACCTAAATCCTATATTTTACCACTCCAGGCCATATCATTATCTTCCGCTGTTCAAACGGAATACCCAAAGAATAGCAAGAGTATTTGAGGATGGACAAATCCATCTAAACGATAGGGGCTATAAAGAAGCCCTTATCGAGGTGACAAAGGACTCGAGATTAGCATGGGTTCCAACAGCACTGGTGAGAGAAGTCATAGACCAGAATTCGAAAATGCCACTTTGAAGGAAGTCCAATGTCAAATGAAAAGAGCTCAAAGATTGCAAAACCAGGATGAGGGGCAGAAACGAGGTAGGAGGCCGGACATACAGAAAGCTAAGCTGCTCTGAGCTCTGCACGATGAGCTCAGGATGACTCATCTGAGACGTAAGAAAACGTCTCTACTTATGACGGGCAAACAAAACTGTGGTCTCTGAGTCTCCGGCTAAGCTCACGATATCTGCAATACCACAGGGCTTGCAGATACGGCCCATGAGGCAATTCACTATAGATGATGGCTGGTAAATCACTGTGATGTAGAAACGGGGGTGCATCCACACAGTCTGAGGACGAGATGCTCTATTCCATTACTAAACTTTAGGACTTGGGGTTATAGTTTCATAGTCTTGAAATCTGTGTATAACTAAACAACATCAATAAGAGAAAACAAACTCACTGCCATGAGTCGATCTCAACTTTCACTGACTGGCCCCCACAGGGCAAAGAACAGCGCAGCTCGGAGGGTTTCTGAGGCTGTCAGTGTTTCCAGGAGCATCTCTCTCCCTTCTGACCTTGCGAGCGGCCCAATTCATAACCCACTATTGCTACCAGGGTTCTTTCAGATCAAAACACGCACACATGTGTGCGCACACACACACACACAATCTGTGCACCTAGAAAGCTCTCCAACCCATTTGCGAGGTGGGCCACTACCAGGAGAGGCATTTCGTTGTGTGTTGGCTGTGAGCTGGAGAATGTTTAGAAAGTCTCACTCACGAGAGCAGGTGGCACCAAGAAGCCCACTCCAGTCACCTGCAGCAGCCTAGTTCTGAAACTCAGGCATTTAGCCCAACCCTCAGGCAGCAGACCTGAGTTTTTGAGTAGAGCCGTGACTCTTGTTGCATAAACATACTTGAATCTCCACAAAGCATAAAAATCCCTCATTGCCATCAAGTTGATGCCAACGCACAGCAACCCTGTAGGACAGGGTAGAACTGTTCCTGTGAGTATCTGAGACTAACTCTTTATGGGAGTAGAAAGCACTGTCGTTCTCCCAAGGAGCGGCTGGTGGTTTTGAACTGTGGGCTTTATAGTTAGCAGTGTAATGCGTAACCACTGTGCTATCCGGGCTCCTAGAAAAGCATTAAAGGTGACCAAAACCATGTATAATTCTGAAAAAGTTGGGTTGACACCAATGTAGTCATTAAGACCTTCTGAAATCATTAGGTGCTTAGGAAGATTTTATGTGTCAGAAATGAAAATCTGTCCTATTATGTTGACATAATCTTCCCGGATCCCTGACAAAGAAAGATATGTAGAGTGAATGGTTCATCAAAAGTGCGTACATACACACAATGGAATATTTCCCAGCTACACAAACGGATGAGACATTGATTCATTCTGTTACTTGAATGAAGCTCCAAACACACGGTAAGTGAAAGAAGTCAGACAAAAAAGCTCACATGATTCCATTACATGAAAGAGGCCCTGGTGGCGCTGTCAGGTAAGTGTTGGGCTGCTAACTGAAAGGTCAGCAGTTCAAACCCATCAGCTGCTTTTAGGGAGAATGATAAAGCTAACTGTTACCATAAAGATTTACAGCTTCTAAAACCCAATATAAGGTTTGCTGTGAGTCAACCCTGCATTAACGGCAGTGGGTTCAGATGAAATATTCAGAATCGGCAACAGCATCGGGAAGGAAGCCGCTTAGTGGATATGCTTAGTAGGGTAAGAGGGGGGCAGAATGGAAAACGCATGGTCTGGAGCGTTAAAATACGTTTTGCAACAAGAGCCAGGTGGTGGTTAGTTAGCACTGTGGATACACTGCTGTCAGGTGCCGTCAAGTGGTTCTGACCCATAGCTACTTTTTGCTCAACAGAACGGAACCCGCCCAGTCCGGGACCCCCTCCTCATTGTCCCCATGTGTAACTTCATGGTTGCCACCACTGTGTCATTCCTCTTTTGCTGCCCCTCTAGTGAACCAAGCATGAAGTCCTTCTCCAGGACGGCTCTCTCCTGACATGTCCAAAGTGTCTGAGATGAAACCTTGCCACTCTGTACACATTTCGGGCTCCAATGACACTAAATGTATGCATGAAAGTGTCAATGGAATATTACGTGAATTTTACTTCAACTACAACTAAATGGGAGAATAAAACCGGGAGTGTTTTAAAAATATCTAACGTCGAACATATTTTGTCGCATATTTTTTCTTCATAATCTCCAAAATTAACCATTTCGAGGCATTGGATTCAGTGTAAATGGCATGCCTTTCCATTCACTCAGTCTGACTTTCAAAGGGGTGCTGTCTCTAGGTCTTTAGATCTGCTCCAAACCCACATTATTAAGTGTGTTTCAAACATAAAATTAGGAATCCAAAGAAAAAGTTTACAAATAAACTTAAAAACTGCATTTAAAGCATATGAAAATCAGCCTAGGAATAAAGACACAAACGGATTTTAAAGCTAGAATAATAATAATAATAATAAATCCACCGGCACCTAGTTGATTTGAACCCGCAGCACTCTTAGATAGCATCTTCTAGGCTATAAGTCTTCATGGGAACATGCAGCCTCATCTCTTTCCTGCAAAGGGGCTGGTGGGTTTGAAAGACCAACCTTGAGGTTAGCAGTCCAATGGCTACCCAGCAATGCCACCAGTGCTCCTAAGTGTAGAGCCTATGTAACTGCAGTACATATGAAAATGCCTTAAGCAAATTAAAGATAAAAGGCGGCAAGACGTTGGCAAATGGTTTGGGAGGTCACAGGACATAATGGAAAACACATAAAATATGTTTAATACAAAGAAGGGTTTCAAACCCAGGATTCAGTAATAATTCAGTGAAAACATACTTCTTTACATATACACCATATGTCCCTGACAAGGTCCTTATACTTTGCATTCCTTAAAACATCACAAAATGTTGCTGCTTTCAATCTTGCACTCCTGAGAAAATCGGAGCAGGGGAAATAAAATAAAGTCCTCTACAGTTATGAAAATAAAATTAAGTATCAACTGCTTCACATATTTTTCTAGCACAAAATGGGGCAAATACTTGTCCCATTAGTAACTAAGCACCCAAGAGATAAAAACTGATTTCAGTTACTCTCTCATAGTTCCTGATTATAGCATAGGAAAAATCTTTTTTGCTTGAAGACTTCAAATTTGCTGCATCAATAGATCAATGGTATTGTTGTGAGAACTGTGTCCCTTAAAATTAGATTTTTTGTCCTCATTTCTGGTCCTTGTAAATGTAACTTTATATGCAAATGATTTTTTAGGTTAACATGAGATCATGCCGAAGTTCCATTCAACTAGTGTTCACAAGTGGTAATGTGAAATCAATGACAATGGGAGTGTGCAAATAAGGTGCAGAGAACTCTAATGTCGTGTTTGGACAATTTGGCCACTCGATCGGGTATAAGGTTGGCCTTCTCAAAAGCAGGAGGGGATGACCCTCGAGAAAGAAGAGCCACGGGCAGAGGACATCCCCGAGCCCCCCATGGGAGTGGCATCTGACCTCCTCTGATTTCAAAAACAAGGAGGGAGAAAATCCCCAACCCAAGGCTGATTCCGATGAGCCACACATCAGACTTGCCTCCATCCTCCCACCCCCTTGCCAATTCTGACATCAGCCATCTCTCTCACAGCATTCTCCGCCTCTCTGCTGGGTTCACTGATCGGTTGCAATGAGCACGCAGATCTCCCAGAGTACTAATGATTATAGAATTTATTAGGGAAGCTAAGAGGTGTAAGTCAGTATCAGAAGTGGTCACGATACAGTTGTGCTCCAGCCAGGAAAGCGTCTTCTCGCTCGCCTGCAGGCATGTCTCTGATCTGTGGCTTCTCAGCCGTATGGCCTCTAGGCCTCTGCTTTGGCCAGGCTAGTGTCCAAAGCTTCTCCTCTAGTGCTGGGGATTACACACAGGACACTGCACTCTGAAAGTCTGCCTCCTCCCCCAGGCACTCAGCTGTACCCATTCTCTAGGCTGGAAAGGCCACCACCGCTCAGCCTCATGCTCTGGGTGCTGTGGCCTCTGCTAAGCTGCGTCTAAGTAGGGGGAGGTCAGGGTCCAAAAGACAGACCCTGTTCGTGGCTCTTCTTTCTCGGTGGCTATGGGGTCCTCCTTCATCGAAATGGCTTAGCTGTACCAGGGAATGGCACAACTGGCCAGTCCCCACTTTAGGGTTTGGTCACCCTACTTGCATTTGCATTTTGCTGCCGGAGATGAATATTGGAAGTACCACGTCAGGCTAACGGGACAAAGATGCATCTTGGAAGAATTATGGCCAGAGTGCTCCTTACAGGCAAGGCAGGAAAGACTTCACTTTACATACTGTGGACATGTTGTCAAGAGAGACCAGCCCGGAGAGAAGAACATCGTGTTTGGTAGAGTAGAGGGGAAGTGAAAAAGAAGAAGAGATGGACCGACATGGCTGCAACAAAGGACCCCAGTGTAGGAACCAGATGGCGCAGGACCGGGCAGTGTTGTTGGGCACGAGGTGTCTATGGGTCGGAACCAACTCAATGGCACCTAGCAACAGTCAGTGGAAGTCACAAAAGGTCATTCTAAGTCATTTCACTCGACAGCAAATCCCTGCGGGGACTGTCTACCCCATCACGGTTGCAAAGAGTTGGAATCAACTCAACAGCACACAATAAGAACAAGGGCAGCAGGGTCCATAAAACCAGTGGTTCTCAACCTGTGGGTCACGACCCCTTTGGGGGTCAAATGACCCTTTCACGGGGGTCGCCTCATACACCCTGCATGTCAGATATTTACATTACGATTCTTAACAGTAGCAAAATTACCGTTATGAATAGCAACAAAAATGATTTTATGGTTGGGGGGTCACCACAACATGAGGAGCTGTGGGAAAGGGTCACGGCATGAGGAAGGTTGAGAACCACTGATGTGAACAGAGAGTAAATATGGAAAAAGAGGCACACACAGGGAAAACAACCACATGAAAATGGAGACTGGAATTTTGCTGCCATGAGCCAAAGAATGCCTGGCACCCTCAGAATCTAGAAACAACCAGGAAAGAGGCCCTCCCCGGGGTTTTCAGTGCCGGCCGAGCCCTGCTGACACCTCGATTCTGGCTTCCAGAAAACAGAGAGAGAATGTGTTTCTGCTGCTTTCAGCCACCCAGTCTGTGGTGCGACATGGCGGTAACCTCAAGAAATGAACGCAAGCCTGTTCCTGTTTGTTCCCTGGAGCCAAGGCCCATTTTATGAAATTAATGTCACATAACAGCTTTGTGATAAAAATAGCTGCGTGATAAAATTAATAATAGCAATTAGTAAAACAACTTACTTTCTTCTTTTTTGCTGATAATAGCAGGCAGGGTGTAAATCTGAAAAAAAATAAAATAGCACAAAGGATGTCAATCAATTATGAGCAGTTAACGATCAGCAAGGTGATACACACAGGGAGGGTCTTGCTTTCAAGGTCCAACAACTGCTATTGCTACACAGCACTATTTACTTTGTCACCCAGCCTCCTTCCTGTAGTGATGCCAGCCTGGCCATCCATGTCATCTGTACCTGGCAGCCCTGCCCCAGGCACAGTTCTAACCCTGAACTTGGGATTTTTGCATCCCCAATATGATTCTTAGTGTATCTTCTGCACTAGCTTGTTAGTTTTTCTCAATGTGCCCAATTCTATCTCGTATTTGTCTACGTGACTCATTGGCTTATGCATCTCTCTGCTTGGGAGGTCAGGGCTTCTCAACTATCGATGAAGAACAGATGAGTTGGTTGGGTGCTTTTTGTTTTTGTTTTGTTTTATCTCTTTCTTTTTCAATATACCACATACTTCTGATATAGACAGCTTTATGATAATAGAGAACAGATGCAAAGCCTGATTTTTAAAAATGATTCAGTTCAACAGACTTATAGTAACTTTGTCAAACTGCTAGTTTTGAAAGGCTGGATCTCAATTTCTGTACATGGACTGGACAGTTTGCTGGCGAGCCCACAAGTGTCGTGCACAGGGTTGGGGGGTGTCCTCACTCTGGTCAGCACAGTGTAACAGCCCAGAAGTCTGCTCTGGGTTGTTCTCAAGTTATTTTGTCTCAGGGGACGTTTATGCCGAGTGTGGACCGGTCGACCAGTAGAGCTCAGTGCTCTTCATGAAGGACGCAGGCATTGATCCATGGCCTTTTTTCAGCATAAGCCACCCTAATCTAATATTTGTAACTATGTTACCATATCAATGTAAAAACAAGGACTAGGGAAATGGGGGTAGGGATGGAAGGCGAAATGGAACGTTAATGTAGCTGTATCAAATTATACTAAAAAAACCTTGCTCAATCTAGACTCTAGAGCAGTAGTTCTCAACCTTCCTAAGGCCGTGACCATTTAATACCGTTCCTCATGTTGTGGTGACCCCCCAACCATAAAATTATTTTCATTGCTACTTTCTAACTATAATTTTGCTACTGTTGTGAATCGGATGATCCCTGTGAAAGGGTCCTTCAACCCCCAAAGGGGTCGCGACCCACAGGTTGAGAACTGCTGATCTAGAAGATCAGTTCTTACTCTGAAACTCATTCAGCACCCTGGTTATAGGTGTCTGACATTGTTTTTGCAAACAGTGGACTTTCAATAGTTCCTTCTTGAGAAATGTAATCTAATGGATGCCACCAGAATGATAGTTACAAGTAATTAAAAAGAGAAAGAAAAAGGTAATCCCTGAGGAATGTTTTTGAAAAGTTTGGGCCAATGAGCCCAATACTAGGAAAACAGTGAAAGTTCTCCACTCCTTTGATTAGCTATTTTAACATTTCCAATTACTTTACAGACATGTATAGGAAAAAAATCAGATATACATTACAATTGTTAGAAACGTAACAATAAAATTTGAATTCAAGTGACAATGATTAGAAGTAACCACAGAACTTGAATTCAAGAATGTGTCATATTCTTACCGGTTCCTTGCCATCCATAGCTTCGAGCCAGAGTTTCCTGTTAGCTTCAGAGAAGGCCTGCAGTGTGATGATCCCATGCCTAGGAAGAACAAATAGTTTATAAGTTCAATGTATCCTATAATTTCAACATTTTTAAAAAAATTCAACTTAAAACTTTTTATTAGCACAACCCAGAATAAAAACGAGGAATGAGAAAGAATGGAAGGAAAACTATTGGCCTATAAGTTCCTTTCACACACATCACCAAGGATGCATACCCCGAAACATTTTTACATCTAATTATTGAAAGTCATAAAATCGTTATATTTTTTGGATATAAGACTGGTTCAATGGCCAACAAACATATGAGGAAATGTTCCAGAACTTTAGCCATAAGAGAAATGCAAATTAAAACAACAATGGGGTACCACCTAACACCCTCAAAGACAGCCCAATTAAAAAAATCA
>NW_022111321.1:10330250-10331341 GCF_000313985.2 Echinops telfairi | reverse complement strand
CTACAGAACCAAGCAGAACTTCCCCCTGGGTTGCTGAGACGATAACTCTTTACAGGACTAGAAAGCCTCATCTTTCTGGTGGAGTGGCTGGTGGGTTTGAAATACTGACCTTTTGTTCTGAAGCCCAAAGTGTAACCCACTGTACCGCCAGGGCTCCTCATAGACATAAAGGGGAGGTGGTGGTGGCGGGGGTTGGAAGGGGGCGGAATACCTCATGAAATAAAACAGAGATCCAGAACCTATCTGAGTTTACTCGGCCTTATGCTGATACCTAAAGGAATCCCATTAGATTATAAAACTCAGATGTACAATATTTATGTTTCTCCCAACATCCTCTAACTAAGAAGAATACCCAGAATAATGTCATGCACACATTAGTCTTCTATATCACACTGAACCTCAGCTGGCTGAAGGAAGTTTAGGCTCCTCCCATCTATGCCTTACTCTTCCATAGAAGCACGCCCACCCAGCTCCAAAAGTCTACAAAAGACGCTAGAGATCCTGTGAGGATTAGAGCAGCCCCAAGCTAGTGGAGAAGAAGCACTAGGAAGTGGAAGAAGCGGGGAGGTGATGGCAGGGCAGGAGGGAGCAAAAGGAAACAGAGGCAAGCTCTAGGAAGCAAAGGCATGGATAGGGAGATCAACAGAAGTGTGCACTTATGCAAATACACTAATCCATAACACTACTGGTATGGGCCTATGCACGTATATGTATAAGGCTGTAGAGGGGCCTTGGGCCTCAGCTTATACCTCCCCTCAATACAAGAACACATTGTTCTAACAAATTGGCATTCTGTGATGCTCACCCCGCCTCCCACTACAGGATCGCTGAAGACAAAATGGGGGGTGCCCGAGCGGAGACCCAAAGCCCATCTATGGACAATGGAACATTCCCCCACAGAGGGGTCACAGGGAGGGGGTGAGTCAATCAGAGTGAAGTAAAGCACTAATGGGTCACACAATATATGTCTGTTTACAGGAGGCCTCCTCCCCCCGCCCCCCACCTATCACGACCTTAGTGCCGCCTCCTAATCCAGACTAGACGGGAGCATGTACATAGGTACAGGCAAGAAATAAAACTCACAACCCATG
>NW_022111321.1:10328028-10330046 GCF_000313985.2 Echinops telfairi | reverse complement strand
CAGGGGGCCATGAGGGTTGGGGGATGGGGAGGAAGGAGGGAAAAAAGGAGGCGTTGATACCAAGGGTTTAATGGAAAGTAAATGTCTAGAAAAGAACGATGGAATATATGTACTAATGTTGGATACAAATGATGTATGATTTATAACAAGAGTTGTAAGAGCCCCCAATAAAATGGAGGCGGAAAAAGAGAAAACTTTTGAATAGGCTTGATTTGAATTGTACTAACTAAAAATAAAGTAGTAATATTCATATTTGAAAGGAAAAAAAAAGTTAGCCCTTGAGCTATGAAAAGTTGTCAAGTTCAGTGACAGGGACGTCAGATCCAGCGGAGGTACGTTCCTCTATTACAGTTGTTACACTGATTTTCCAAATTCTTCTTCAAGTGATTGCACATTTACCTCGCTATCCTGTGTCATTTGCCTTTTGTAAGCACCGTGCTTTAATATCTGTCCACTAAACACGTGGAGCACTCACATGCACACACAGACTGTTTTAGAAGACAGAGGCTGAAAAACAAGAACGCGATGCTGTTTCATAGCTTGCTAAAGAAATACAGTGAAAAGAAAAGCCCAAACCTTTCCACCACTTCTATGTCAAAGCAGAATCGCTTATCAATGGAATCTGTCTTCCGTCGGATACAAGATTTTAATTTAAACATTTCTGGCGAGCTGGTAACAAGGCCATTCTGAAATAAAAAGAGCACACATTATTAGCATGATGACAATTCATTTAAAATATATTAAATCTACTAAAATTAAATATATTAAAGGTGCCGCATGTTAACTGATGCTAGCTAATGTTAACTCAGATCATAGAATGCTCCAATAGTCTATTAACACAAAAACTTCTTTCCCAAAGTCGAGTGACCAATTTTCATATTTCTTCAGATCTATATGTACTTGTAAAATCCATGACATGTCTCTGTTTAGTATTCTGATATTTACTTACTAACAGTATTAAATTACATTATAATATAGCTGTAATCTCTTAGGACTTTAAACTGAGACTTGTGTGAGTTCTCCCCATGGCGTCCCTGCTGACTCATCACAGCCCTCTGTTGGTCTGAGGTTGTAATTGTTTATGGGAGTGGAAAGCCCAGTGTGAGCGAGAGGTCTATGCTGCCATAGTTCAACATACAGATACAACACTCATGTAATGAATTATAATTCCCAAAGAGCACATATGTGTGCAAACATGTCATGCCTACATGTATGCGAAAGCCCTATATTAGAGGCTGGTTCAAACTCTCAAAAAAAAAGCTTCTAGAACAATACTCATGTACACTTGTTAGATTGCTAATACTATCATATGTATTATGTAATATGATTGCCTTATTAGCATCTGCTACTCTAGTAATAAACTAAAATTATTTGAACAGGATCCAATATAGACCCAACACATGGGAAGTTTCTTCTATACCTCAAATATACCAGTAGATTTTATAGCAAACATTTCACTAATGGTAATACTTGGCTAATTCTACTTTTAATTGCAAGCCTCAGAGATTTAGCTACAGAATTTTGGCATGGTCTATTTGTATTATTAACTTAGTGACTGTTACAGAGTCTGACTTTCTGGCAATATTTATTATTATGAAAGCCAGAGAGTAGAAATTAGGCTTGTGTCTAAAACCTTAATAACTTCTTATGCGGGCAACAACCTAACATTTCTCTGGTATGCTCTATTTATTTTACGTTTCTCAGTTTGAATTAAGAGAGTCTAATGAATGCCCCTGCACAATAAGTTTCAGCTGGTGTATTTGAGCGTGTGTCTAAGTTAGATCAACAGTCATCTCTACAACAATCTATGCTACAAATCAGTTGGGTGAGTCACATAGTTTCTAAAAAAAATATTTCCTACTCAAAAGATGGCCATACTGAATGATCTCTAGGGAAACTCCTTGCTCTTAAGATTCTTAGATGATTACTTAGTTAATGCAGAGGGTCAATCGCTGGCCGTTCATATTTTAACTCACAAAAAGGCGACAAACTACCTGCAGCAGAGGTATGGAGCTCTC
>NW_022111321.1:10326105-10327197 GCF_000313985.2 Echinops telfairi | reverse complement strand
ATGTAGATCCTTGTAATCGGTTCCCTCTTTCCAACACACCCTCCCCTCTACCCTTCCAGTATCGCCACTCACACCACTGGTCTTGAAGGGATCATCTGTCCTGGATTCCCTGTGTTTCCAGTTCCTATCTGTACCAGTGTCAGACGTAAGTTTTTTTTAGCCGCCTTTAGTTAAATTACAAATTGTTTTTAAAAAAATAGGTAAATAAGCCAACTCACCATTTTCCCACTGGATTTCATTTCTGAAACGCTCATCGTAAAGGTTTTACTCCCCTTATCATATGTGCAGTAATGTTTAATCCAGGTAAAGCCAAGTGGGCCTAAAGAGAGAAAGAAACACAATCTAATTTTATGAGTGAGCCATTTGCATGTCAGTGTGTATACCGTTCTATGCTAAGGTGAGTCCTGGGGCATCTCCATGCAGCGAGGACATCTGGATCATTTGCTGTGTGTGGGAAAGGGCCTCGCGGAAGGAAGGGGACAGAGTGTCTTGAAATATGTCATTTGCAGCTCTCCCATTTACTCTGTGAACTCCAGAGAAAGTGCTGTAGATGGGAGCTGCCTTTCCTGGGAGAGTGGCAGACTTACACCCCGGTGAGGTTTGAAGGATGAGACATTATATATGGAAAATGCCAAGACAGCTTCTCACGGCGCAAAACCAGCTCATTAAATGGCACTTTCATTGTTCCAGGCGCTCAGGGCCGAAAACTTAAAAGTCTCTCTTCACTCTGATTTTTTTCCTCGCATCCCAGTCGATCCATCACCAAATCCTGTTATCTGTACCGTCAACACATAGCCAGAACTCAACCCCTTGTCACTACCTGCCATCCCAGCATCCTGGTTTATAACCCATAAGCCACTTTTAATATGAAAGATTATTCACTTCTTCCTACTTCAAATCTTGACCCCCTATTCTCAACAATGCCAGAGAGATTCTATTTAAACCATGATGCCAGGATATTTCTCTCCTTTGTTTACAACCCTCCGATGGCTTCCCACTTCACGCTGTGTAAAAACCAGAGTCCATCATAATGCACGAGGCCCTCCATGGTCATCCCCTGCTGCCTGCTTGCCTCCTAAGTACTTTCTGCCT
>NW_022111321.1:10324351-10325507 GCF_000313985.2 Echinops telfairi | reverse complement strand
AAAATGAAGATACTTCCAACTATTTATATTTCTCAGAAATGAAGATACTTCCAACTATTTGTATTTCTCAGAAATCTGAAAATGTGAATCATCCACATTTTCCCTCTTTGCACATGAATACCGGACAATCCTTTCCCATAGCACACCACTTCCTTGGGCATCACTCTCCCTGAGGAGCTGGGTGCTGCTACACCAGAGCGCATTCAGGACAGCCAAGTATAGATTATACCCATATGCCACAGTGTGGCACAGACTGACAAGGTGCTGTGTTCCTATAGAGGAAACAGGGCTCAATCCTGCGCCATGCCTGGATTGTTCAAACCAGTGTAGACAGTGTTACTGCTGGCTAGATATCAGAACAAGGAATCACTTTCCAAGGAAGGAATTATGATTTCAAAAAACTGCACCACCAGAGAAAAATGTTTCATCAGCCATTTGATGGCTGTGTCTTTCCCATTAGTACCAGTGTTCTGGGTGTCAGCCTGAGCTTTAATATTCAAATCATTCCAGATTTTAAAATTATGGGGTATAGCCAAATACTTTGCATTGACAAAGGATTACTGCAATTAAATTCAATTCCAACGGGGGATCATTTCACCCTATAATACTTAAGTTCTTATTGATAATTGCTACTGTGGTATAAGACACTTAAAGGCTTAGAGTTGATTAAAATGGCTAGGTGGAATTCCTCATAAGACTTTGCTACTTGGGACTTGATCTATAAGGTAACATTAGCTGTAATTTTTAAGCTGCCATCATGCTCTGACGACATTTCAGACCAAAGCCGTGTCTTCTCTCCCAGTCTCTAAGTGCACAATCTCATGCACACACAACCTGCAGGTCTGTTGCACACCACTGACTTGCATATGCAGAAGTAGTTGGGCGGGTGTATATTCGGCCGTGTATAACCTCAGCAACAACAACCATAATGAGGTGCCCGCCTACTCCCACAAGAAAAGCTAGAATGAAAAAGACAACAAATCTTGGTGACAATGTGGAGAATAAAACGATAAAACTGTCGGGGTGGGGGTGGGTTACTGCATACACATGCTGTTTTCCTCAAAGTCGCCTGGCATCCGGTCAGGGCAGATGCTCTCAACAAGCCATTCTGAGGTCCCTTAAAAAGGCTGGGAAAATAAAAATGTAGTACAGCTCC
>NW_022111321.1:10313716-10323506 GCF_000313985.2 Echinops telfairi | reverse complement strand
GAAGGTGTACTCTCATCAGCAGGGCATGAGGCTGGAAGTGTTTTGCCAGAGGAGTACTAGTCTCTGAGTTGTTCTAAGAATTGAATTCGATCCCGTGGTCAAGAGAAAGAACGCTGTGATACGTGTGATGGCATGACTAAGCCTGGAAACGCCAGGTAACAAGCCCAACACAGAGAGGCAGGCCCCACTAGGGTGAAGTACCCCCAGAGGCCAACAGCCACACTGAGGCCCAGCTCTTCGTGCTTACCCGGGATCTGCAAGTGTCTGCACGGACTCGGGGGGCGGCAGGCTTGGTCTGGTGGGTCTTAGGAGGGCTTGGTGTGCAGTGGAAAATTACTGCGTATAGATAAATGGCTCAAGTGTCCCTTTTTGCGTGTTATCACAATTAAGAACTTTTTATAGAAAAAGAATTCAATGAGCTTATTATACAGAGCACAAGTTAGCAGGAACTCAAGGCAAGGATTGTATTATTTTTCAATAGGAGTAATATAGACATTGCACATACTTTACGTCTAATTCTTGCCATATCATTATGAGTGAAGTGTAAATACCCTCTAGGAAATGAAGAGACTGAGCTTAGACAGTAGTGTCAGCAAAGTCGCACGGCTCAGAGAATGCACAGAGCAGGCGTAGAATTCCGGCACTGCTCCGCCTGATTCTAGACTCTACCTCCTCCCTGGGTAAGCTTGAAGTCACTCGGAAAGTTAGTAAGTGCATGTCGAGAGGTAAGCCACCCAAACACCACATATCTTAAGAAAGTGGGCTGGGCATCCAATTTCCAACCCCCCGGGACTATGCCATCAGTCCTGCTCTCTGTACTGATGACCACCTGTGGCTATTGGCATGTTTGCTTGTGCCTTTAAGTACAAGGAAAACAATGTGAAGTCATATTCTTTACTTTCATCCTGGCCCCCTCCCCAGAATGGTATCATGTCCCCATTCAGTGATTACAAGTGAACAATCATATATTTTTGTGGTCTGATTATATTTGATTTTCTTATCATAGATGTTTTCAAAGATTCAAAGTTTCCAGGGGCTTAAAACAATTGTCCCTCATGTAAAACTGAATTGAAATGATTCCCCAAAATATGCACATTTATTCATGGTTTTTTAAATACCGTATATACTCAAGTATAAGCTGACCTGAATATCAGCCAAGGCACCTCATTTTACCACAAAAACGGCACTAAAACTCTGCTGAAAAACTTGGCTTATCCACGAGTATATACGGTAGTTGGTTCAGGAGAAAGAGAAGGGTGAAAAGCGGAGAAGGACAGGAGGGAGGGGTGACACAGAGAAACACTTGCAGGTAATGGCTCTGTTGGTGTTGATGGTGATGACAGTCCCATAGATGCACACATACCCCAACTTATCAACCTGTCTGTTTCAAATGCGCAGTTCATACTATTACAAGGGTTTTACGATGTCATGAAAGAGTTGGGAGATCTCCCAAGAGAGACGATTTCCATATATGGCTTTATGGTCACTTCAGACTGACCCAGAAAAGAAGTCAAGTATCGCAGAACTCAAAATGCCAACAAGAGAGCGGTAAATACAATATTGAACTTAGTCCACCCCTGCAGGCCGTGAGTGATTAAAAGGTGTGTTTCCAAACAATGCTTGTAGATGGATCGTCTTAAATGACCAATAGCAAGGAATGTGTAAGGACACACCATAGACAAACTCTCACGCAGCCAACGAAAAAAGATCTATCTCAAGATAATATAGGAAGAAAATGCTAAGTAAGCCAAAGCTTTTTTGTTGTTAACAAAATATTCTGTCTACACAAGAGTTTCAACAACTGTGTTCCACTTGGATACGAATTCACAGAAATAAAAGATGATGAGGCCCCAAAGAAAGTTTTCAAAAAGGCAACCACCCTCTACCGCTTGCATTTTGAACTTCTCTCTCCCACCAGCAAATTCTTCTGATGGACAAAACCCCACTCTGTACTGAGGGAAAATTCCAGCTCTGCTCACAGAGCCTCTCAAAACTTAAAAGGTGTTCCCACCCCCACCCAGTCCTGGGGCTTTGGGGCTCGGCTCAGGGGGAGTCCCTCTGGGACATGGGGGCACAGTGAATGGTGTGACCCTTTGCTGGGCCTGCCTACACAGTACGGGATGCTGGGCCCCTCTAGGGTTTCCCGTATGGGCTCCAATATATTTCTTCCCCTTTGCTTAAAAAAACAAAAACAAAAAAACCTTTAAAATGTATATTCAAAATTGTCATTAGGCCCTGAAGTCAAATCCAGACACACCACTTACAACCAATGAATAGCCCATTTTCCATACAATATGGGTAAAAGCTCATTGTGATGGTCTGAATATAGAGTAACTGGGTAGATCATTAGATTTGTAGTTTTAAGACCTGATTTAAAAAAAAAAAAAAAGACAAGCAAAGTATCTCATCATGGAAGACAAAATCCTGGAACCAATTTTGTAGATTAATGCTGCCTCATTGTGTTTTTTACATAATAATAAATACTTGGTGAATTTTTTAAGTCAAGTCTTTACTGGCCGAATCCTCCCATCCAACAATCCAATCATCAATATTGGTGATTAAAATGCAAAGGCTGGGAACAAAGAGTGAGGTACACTTGGTGGAAAATATGATCTTGGTGATAGAAACTAAGCTACAGCTTACATGATAGAATTTTGCCAGATCAACGACTTGCTCACAGCAACAAATACCCCTTTTGAACAAGATAAAATGACGGCTTTCCGTGTGGACTTCTCCAGATGGAACACTCAGAAACCAAACCGACTACATCTGTAGAAAGAGACAGTGGAGAAGCTCAATGTCCACCAACTAAAACCAGGCCAGGACGTGACTGGGGAACAGACCATCAATTGCTCATCTGTAAGTTAAGGTTTAGGTTGAAGAAGATTAAAACAAGCCCCTAAGAGCCAAAATACAACCTTGAGTATAACCCACCTGAATATCAAGAATATCAAAAACAGAGTTGTGCATTGAACACTATCGACAGAAGATCTGATGAGCCGAACATCAAGAACATTGTACAGGAAGAAAGCAAAAAGTCACTGAAAAAACAGGAAAGAAAGAAAAATCAAAGTGGATGTCAGAAGAGACTCTGAAACTTCCTCTTCGTTGTAGAGCAGCTATGGCACATGATGAAGTAAAAAAGCTCAACAGAAAATCTCACAGGGCAACTCGAGAGGAAAAGTAAAATATTCTAATGAAATGTGCCAAAAACTAGAGTTAGAAAACCAAAAAGTAAGAATACACTCAGCACATTTTTAAGTGAAAGAACTACTGAAAAAAATTCAAGCACTGAGGTGTAATATTAGAAGATTCTACAGGCAAAATAGTGAATGATGAAGGAAGCATCAAGACATGATAGAAAAATACGCATTGCCACTGTACCCAAAAGAACTCATAGACATTCCACTATTTCAAGAGGCAGCATATGAGCAAGAACCAATGTATTAAAGAAAGACGTCCAAGTTGCAATTTGGGAAACCAGTTACTTGGCTAACTGATTGGAAGATGTCCATATCTGTACCCATTCCAAAGAATGAGAACTCCACAGAATGCTCATACTAGAACAATAACATTTATATTGCAGGCAAGCCAAAGTCTGCCTAAGATCATTGAACCACAGTGGCAGTAGAATACTGTCAGGGAGCTGCCAGAAGTTCAGGCCGATTTCAGAAGAAGACAAGGAACAAAGGATACCATTGCTGACGTCAGAGGGACCTGGGCTGAAAGCAGAGACTACCAGAAAGAGGTTTACTTGTGTTTCATTACAAATGCCAAGGCATTTGACTGGACAGCCTTGAGGAGAACTGCAATTCCAGAACTCTTCATTGTGCTCATGGAGAACTGCAAACAGAACAAGGGAATACTTCATGGTTGAAATCAGGTAAGGTGTGCGCCAGGGTTGTATCCTCCCACCATCTTTTTTTAATGTTTATGCTGAGAAAATAATCAGAGAAGGTGGATTATATGAAGTAAAATGGATCATCAGGTTGGGAAGACTTATGAACAACCTTCAGTATGAAGACACAACTTTGCTTGTTAGGTGGCCCATAGCTTGGGCCCGTGCACCTTAGTCCAATTTTTCTAGGTTCACACTTCATACATTCCCCATTCCAATTATTACTGGATGTTTGCAGCCATTTTGGCTCATTTTGAGTCAGGCAACAACAGTGAATAAAGGTCCTGGAAGATCTGCTCCATCCATGTCATCAAAGACAACTCTACTCTTCCCGTCTATTTGCGTTTTTGACCTGCTGGCATGATAGCCAACAGTGTTTGGATGTTATTCATAAGACTTTGAGTGGCTAAGTTTTCCGAAGTAGACCACCTGTACCAATGTCCTAGTCTGTTCTTAGCCCAGCAGCTACTCTGAACCATATGTACCTGCTGGTGTTTGAACTACCAGCGGCACCGCTTCCAGGAGGACCTGCAGGCCACCAGCGCGACTCCGTCTCAGGTACTTTGGATCTGTGGTCAGGAGACAGCAGTGCGTGGAGAAGGGCATCATGCTGGTAGAAAGGCCATTAAAAAAAGAGGAAGGCTCTCAACTAGGTCAAGTGCTCTGTGGCTGCAGCAATGGGCTGGAACACAAGAGCAGTTGTAAGGATGCCCAGGAGCAGGCAACGTTTTGCTCTGCTTTCAGTAGGGTTGCTCTGAGTCAGCATTGACCGGATCGCACATAAATGACTTGGGCTACACAGAATACAAAGTGTGTTGCTGCTTTTTATAGACCATGTTGCGCCTACGCCAGAAGACCTTCCTAGTCAACCCAACACCTCAGATTCCCCTTCCCCAACCTTTCACTAAAATCTCTCACCAACTAAAACAACGTCACTGTTCTGCTGCCTATCGACCCAGAGGCTTTTGGAGTGGTGCGCCTGTAGGTGGTTTCCTGGTCTGTGGGAAAATCTCAAAACTGGAGAACACATATTTAAAAACTTTTATAACAAGTTGAATTTGACATGGCTGCAAAATCCAGGCTCCTGATTTTGTACTTTACAAGCACTGGTCTGTGCTGTGCTGGAAATAAAACAAATGCTCCTTCAGCACACAGCTTGAGAAACAGGGCCTTAAGCAGACAGATCTACTTTGATCGAGTGTTAAGTTAGTCAGAGCAATCAGACTTCTTGTGCTTGGTCAAGTAACGCGCAGAAAGGACCCTAGTTACAGACAAGTTTGAGTATCTCTATTCCTTTTGGTGAGGAAAAACTTTTCTAGTCTGCGGTAATTCTAATATTGGGTCGGACACTTATTTCCTAACCTTAGGAAGTGACGAGGGCCAATTTGACATTACATAATTGCCATTTTTGCTTCTGAAAAGAGGTGGAGCTCAGAACTGAATGAAACGATGCTCCTGGAGGGGGGGGGGGTATGAAAAACAATTATAAGAGTTGCCATGAAAATCCATCCTTAGGCTCTGGTTTTCAATTTTCCATGAAACTTTAAGGTTCAGTGGCGCAGATGCTACAACTGAACTTTTAAAAATTCTACTTAGGCAAAGGCCATGAATTCCAGAGTCAACAATGTAACAACCTGAGCAGTCTTGCTGACAAAAACTACTAACATTTTCTCCCTTATTGAGAGAGGGGACTTAACTGCAGAAAGCAGTAAGGGAAGACCTGGTGGTATAATGGATTTAGTGTTGGGCTGCTAACAACAAGGTCAACAGTTTGAAACCACCAGCTGCTCTGAGGGAGGAAGATGAGACTTTCTCATAAAGAGTTACAGTCTTGGAAACCCCACAAGGCCAGTTACAGTCTTGGAAACCCCACAAGGCCCGTATCCTATGGGACAAAGTGTGCACTTGGAGTTCAGATGGTATAGAAGTTACATCCTCTGCTGGTTACGTCAAGGTTGGTAGTTTGAAATCATCAGCCTGTTTCATGGGCGAAAGGTGTAGCAGACTGCTTCTGTAAAGATTTATATCATTGGAAACCCTTTGGGGGCAATTCTACTATGTCTTAACTTGGTCTCAATGAATAGGAATGAACGGGCGGCAATCCGTTTTTTCCGTTATAAGGAATTTGTTTTGCCATTAGAAGGAAATGCCGACCAGGCTACCAGCTCACAGAAACAATGCTAAGGCATAGGCTGCATCCTATGTCTTCTGACTCACGTTTTTCCTGGACATACAGGTAGCCCTCCATCGTCCACTGGCTGGGTGGCCTGTAGTCTTGGTTGGCAGATTTCATTCTTTGCATCAACCGCTCCACCTCTTGACGAGTGCTTTCAAAATTATTCCTTGTCTGAAGGAAACAGACAACAATCTCATTTATGTTTTTATATACAGTGAACCCTCGCCACTTCGCGCTTCGACTTCCGCGGCTTCACTCTATCGCGGTTTTTGCGTAACAGCGCATGCTCTGTCATTACTGCCACTGATTGGCTCATACTGTACACGCTTGATGCCATAAATAATATAATAAATAATAAATGATAATTGTAACGTCCAAAATGTTTTACTGTATTTTCCCTTTTTCGTTTAATAAATTGGGTAAAACGAGTGTAATGGTGACCAAAGGGTGTTTTTTCATGTCCTCTATGCTCTAACTACGAAAATATTTGAATTACAAATAAGGAATCCTACTTTGTGGAATTTCATTTATCACGGTAGGGTCTAGAACCGATTAACCGCGATAAACGAGGGTTCACTGTAGATGTGAGAAAGCTCCAACTTCAAGTATCACAAGTGTGTGTGGTGTAATGAGCACCCTTGCTTCTAGCGACACTGTCACCAAATCCAAGACACCACAGTGTGGTGTCCTGTCACCTGACCTTTAATTGTTTGGGGGAAAGTATCCCTCAATGACCTGCACGCTTCTCTCCGAAACCCGTGTGTGTGTGTGTGTGTGTGTGTGTGTGTGTGTGTGTAAGAGACTTGCTCCTGATTTCATTACTTAAGGTGTAGACTACTTAATGTTTAATGATATAAACTTTATTAAATAATATCTGTATTCTCTAAAGATTTACCTTGAGGTTTTTTAAAAAAAATTGTTTTTGTTATTTTATTTTATTTTTTTTCTAGCCTAGGGGCAGGCTCATATTTAAAAACAAAACAAAACAAAGAAAAACAAACAAAACACCAAAACCAGATACATAGGAATTTATATTTCTTTTAGGGGGGCTGGTGGGAGACAAAATAAAATTTATATACTTTTGAAATATTTTTTATTTTGAAATAAGCAAGTCAGAAGTACATGACATGACAAGAAAAAAGTTTCCCACATGTGTCCAAATATATTTTTCTAGGAACTATTGCCTAATTTGTTTTCCAGAAACCCCTAACATCAATAGGTCAGTATATAAAGCAACTCACAAACTGTGTCAGCTTCTGTGTATGACGATATAATCACAGACAGATGAGATCGCATGGCATAAATCTCCCAAAATTAAGTAGGATGTTTTAAAAACAATCTTCAAATTTATTATTTTAAAACCACAAATATGAGCTACGAATGACAATTTACACATGGGCTCCTACAGCATAACATTTTCATTTCCCAAATCAGACTGGCCATCTCCTCGGACACTTGCTCCAATTCACCCCGTGAAATAGGCTTGTTGTGAGTTTCCAAACTTCTAGATGTCTACACCTCTGTCACGTTTGAGTTAATAAAATTTGCCAGTATAGTTTTTTTTTGGCATAAGGCTTATTATCTCAGTGTACCATCAACCCACAATTTGAATTTGCTTATTTAAAACTGTAAATTGTAACTGAGTTTTTTTCTAAGTTGGTTAAAATCACTGAGGTTTGTGACACATTTTTGAAAGATTCCAGGTTTGATGCGGTTTTAATTTAGTTGCCCTTGTTCATCAGATTTGCTAAAGAGAGGCAGGGAGGACAGGTGTAGTCTTACATTCTGCAAGTTGAACTGCAGCTGTTGCTTATATGGTGCGAATTCCTGTGCGAGTTCATATCCCTCGTGATAAAAAGTAAATAAGCCCTGAAGGAATGACAAAAGCTGCAAAGATAAAGAAATGAGAATGTTAAAAAACGAAAACTTTGCTTGAAATTTCTCTCTCATCCAATCTCCTCAAGCTCATAAATCTTCCAACGCTTTGGCAAAGCAGGCATTCCAGTTTTAAATATCAAAATCATGAAAGTTACTTTTTTGCTCTCTTCGTGGCAGACAGTGATTTTAATGTTTGAGTCTTACCGTCACCTTGTCAGGTTAAGTACTATTCAGATGCAAGGAAGAAATAGCTCATTGGGCAACTAAGTGGGAAAAGACCACAGTGGCATCGGTCCCCCCTATAAGAACATCTAAGGAACACGGTGAGCTAGAGCACAAGAGAATTAGCAAGAAAGAAGAACTCGAAGCAGAGGGGAGCACACACTGCTGGTAGGTCTGTAAACATATCCAACCATTTTGGAAATCGGTGATGCTCAAACAACTGGGAATCGAATTTCTGTATGATCCAGCAATCCCTCTGCTGGGTATATGCCCTAAAAGAGTCAGTGCCATTCACAACAAACAGACAAAATCTTTCCCAAGTTCATTGCAGCACTGTTCATAAACTGGATTCATTTTGTGGATGTGCTTTACTCTTTTAACTTTGATGATGTCAATGAACTTATTTGAAGGCATTGTCATAATCATTTTATGAACTCTTGCTTTGGGGAAAGTTCTTTGCTGCTTCAGGACTTGGCTTTCTGTGTGCATTTGTCTACGCAATCTCACCTCTGAGCAAGGTCTGTGCAGGCCTCGGGTCATTCACCTGGCATGCGGTTACAGTGATGGTCTTTAGGTGGTAGTGTGGACAATGTGAGATGGCTTAGCTGTGACTAGGGCTGCCTTCATAGAGTTCCCTTCCTTGCTGTTAAACATGTGTTATGAATTTGCTAATGTGTTTTTATATCATTCCCATCATTAATAAGAGTTGGATTTGGCCCTAACTGACATCGTCAATTTTGATGCCTCTGTGGTTTTTCAAGAATGTAGCTTTGTATGGGAGTAGAAAGCCTCCTCTTTCCCCAGTGGAGTGGCTGGTGAGTTTCAACCGATGGCCTTGAGATTTGCACCCCAACGTGTAACCAGTTCACCACCAGGGCTCCTGACATTGGCAAAATGTGCCCATGACCCTCAGATGATGCCTAGTCAATTCCAACGCATGATGACTCCATGCACAGGCAAAGATGTTTATAGAGAGGAAGTCCTATCTAAAGCATCACTCATTTCATTTCCATTTTTTTCCTTTAATACACTGGGATTGTCTCCCCCATTACCACCATGGCAAGTTCACTCAATTTAACCCTCTTGCAGTTAGTTCTAAAATAAAGTTAAAAAATACTTTGGGAGATGTTGGTAATAGTTTTTAATTCAAAAACATATTGTCTGTAAGATTTAAGATTTAGAAGGACGTATAATTTAAAACCATTTTCATATGCCATTTCCTCTGTCTGCGATGTGTGTTATAATTTTCAACAAGTAAATTCTGGTTCTATCTGAAAGTAGACTTTTCTTCTATAAACAAGCCAGTTTTTAAAAGTTATGTTCATTTCAAAAACCGGATCCTTGTACATTGTGTTGTTTTTGTTAAGTTCTTGTGTGGTAAGGACTTTTCTCTTATTGTTCAACAGTTCCTGATAAGGTATCAAACTTCACTGTTTGGTTATTTTAGGATCATTTCACATTGTTGATTATATATTAATTGTTAATTTTATCAGAATGACAAAATTCATTACTACAGCACCACTAATAGAATGATACTACAGTAAAATTGTCAAATAACCTCGGAAAATATATAGTCTGCTTGCGTCTATCAGGGGTCCTCAAACTTTTTAAACAGG
>NW_022111321.1:10310613-10313616 GCF_000313985.2 Echinops telfairi | reverse complement strand
AAACGGGGCAAAAACACCCGGCAGGCCGGATAAATGTCCTCGGCGGGCCGCAGTTTGAGGACCCCTCGTCTAAATATTGTGGCTTATAAAAATTACAGTTTAAAATAAAATTAAATGGTATTTTCAACAAGCATTTAGATAGGTAGATTTAGAGCTTTTCAAGGATAAAATAAGAAAATACTTGAAATATATAAAGAATACTAGCCTTGTAAATATCCCCATATTCATGAAGTTATTAAAGGGAGCGTTGTATATTTTACCTTCTATAATTCTAAAAGATTAGTTGCTGTTGCATTGATTCGAACACCGGGCAACCCATGCATGTCTGGCTAAAAGTGTACACCATCGTTTTCAATGGCTGATCTTTCAGAAGTAGAGAGTAAAGTTTTTCTGCTGAGGCACCTCTGGGCTGACTCAAACTTCCACCCTTTCAGTTATCAGGCGAGTGTGTGAATTATTTGCACTACTTAGGGACTCATGCCTACAACTAGATCACGGGTAAACTGTCTCTTATGAATGGATACGACACAAGACAGATACTATCTTCGTATCTTCATTTCTTGAGTAGGAAGAATTTCATTCCCAAAGAAGTACTCTGTGACTACTTTTGGTGGAGGATCCCTACTTCCCCACTATTCCATTTTCCTACTGCTTTGCCTGATCAGAACCTGGCAAATGGGCAAAGCGCACTAATGTTTAAGACACAGGAAGTAAGGCATTCAGAATCACCCCTAGGACACAGTGAAAATGTCTAATGAACGACAGTTTATAATACTCAGGCCACAGAGGCCTGATGCTACACAACACGTCAAAAGAGCGACAACCGGAGAGGATGATGCAGGCTCCGCTTTCCACTCCCAACACCGGAGCATCTTTCAGTGGGACTTCTTACCCTGTCACCCCAGTACAGCTTCCTCGTCACACGTGCGCGGTGCACTGACTGCACAGGAGCCCGCTCACCATGGCAATCTGACGGCTCAGTTACGACAACAGCATCCCATGAGTTCTGCTTTAAAATTTTCACCAATATTTTTATCAGTGACTCTGAAATCGTGAATTTATTCAGATTACTCTGAATACTGTCAGCACTCCAATTATGCTAAAACCAAATGAATTGGCATTTCTGGAAAAATCCAGATTTGCTAGGTAGCTGACACGTTTGCTTTACACCTTTGCAACACATGCTGAGTACATCCTACAGACTGTACAATCCCTGAGAAGGTATCAGAACACGACACACAAAACCACCCACCTTTCCCTTGAGCAGCTTTAGTAGCGTGTATTAAAATAACTGCCTGCAGATGGCAGCAAAGTGCAACGATTTCGGGCTTGATCATACAGGCACACACCCAAGTCCACGCTACACTCAAAAAAAAATGCATGATGTTGTACTGAAGGTGGAGCCCCTGAATGGTGGAAATAATTAACACAATGAGATGCTAACTGAAAGGTTGGAGGTTCAAGTCTAGCCAGAGGTAACTCGGAAGAAAAGCCTGGGAATCTATGAAAAATTAGCCAATGAAAACCAGAGGAGCACAGTCTTGCTCTAATACAGACTGGCGTCACTATGATTCGGAATCAAGTCAATGGCAGGTGGTACTGGTTGGTACCAAGTATGCTATGCTATTGTGTTGTCAGGCGCCCTCGAGTCCGTTCAGACCCACAGGGACCCTGTCACACAACAGAACGAAACACTGCCCTCTCCTGCCCCATCCTCACAATTGTTTCCAGGCCCGAGCCCACGGATGAAGCCACTGTTTCAATACATTTCATGGAGGGCCATTTCAGGCTTTAAGATGTATGAGAAATAGAGCTTTTGATCGAATAATTTCACTTACATTTTAAGTAGGACAGAAATTTCATCTTCTGAGAAAGTAAAAAATTCTTTTAACATTTCAAAATTAATCAGTCCAAAGCAAGCATATAAAGATCATTTTTGTTTATAGGTAATGACTTTTTATATAACATGTTAGTTTAAAATGAAAGACTAGAATGACGTCTGAAACAATACTCTAAGAAAGCCCCTTACAAAACGTATTCAATATGTACACTCCAAAGCAAGATAAAATTGAAATGTGCTTTTTAAAAATTTATACCCAGCCTTACTGTTGCAAATAATAAAGGGTTTGACAACTGTTGTTTATACTTATTTGGTAAAAATGCAAAAGTGATGTCTTCCACTAAAGTAGAGCTCACTGTCCCCAACACTGGCTGATTTACACTGGGACCTGCATGTTCCTTTTACCTCCAATTTACAGATGAGATCACTGAGGTAGACAGAATGAACAATGTACCAGGCAGTCATTAGAAGTGACCTACATTTAACCTTTCTCCATTGCACCTACTTAATCACAGTATTTCTCTGCCTCTACGAACTGAGAAAATATGAACTAAATTATTTTATTTTCTTCTAATTTAAAAGAATTAACATCCCTGCACAACAAATACCAATTACTAAATCCACCCTTTGTATCTGGCCACAGTGTGAGGAGGACTAACATTTGCGGTCTTGTAGCTACAACGGTAATAGGTGTTACTACATCCCAACCTCAGATTTGGTTTGTGAATACCTGGCTACCTGGCTCTCCTTCTAATTAAGTTCACGAGCTCACATAACCAACAATCATTCTGTGGGCTAGCTAAACACAATGTTATACTTTTACATCAGCAGTTCTCAACATATGGGGTCAAATGGCCCTTTCATAGGGGTTGCCCGATTCGTAACAGTAGCAAAATGACACTTAAGAAGTAGCAATGAAAATAATGTTATGGTTGGGGGGTCCCCACCACATGAGGAACTGTATTAAAGGGTTGCGTCATTAGGAAGGCGAAGAACCACAGTTCTAGATGAAGCAGTAGGACCTGGAGATGAACTGAAACAATGTTAACTAATCTAAAATGAGGCATCAGACATTAAGAATGCCATTTCTTTTTTTTTTAAACATTTTATTAGGGGCTCATACAACTGTTATCGCAATCCATACACACATCAATTGTGTAAAG
>NW_022111321.1:10309526-10310259 GCF_000313985.2 Echinops telfairi | reverse complement strand
ATAGGCTGTGCTAAATAGGGTTCTTTCCAGTAACTGAGTTCTCAGAAGTGGGTTAGAAGGCCGGACTTGAGGCGATACCTCACTAACAGTTGTACCATTTAGGGCCTTCTATACTAATTACGAAACCTTTTCACGTTTTCTACTTCAGTGTACGAAATAGATCCTACTCATCTCTAGGGCATTTTGCTTTCATGCTTGCCACACGCATTCTTCAAACAACTCTGGATGAACACTGGAATACGCTAAATAACCAAACACATTGTGCTTGGGTCACAGTGACTCTGCAGGGCAGAGAGGAACTGTACCCTCGGGTTTCCAAGGTGGTCAGACATGCGCACGCACACCAGCACACTATCCTCCTGGGGAGAGGCTGGTCAGATGTACCCACGCACAAGAGCACACATTCTCCTGGGAAAGGGTGGTCAGACGCATGCACGCACGCACACACACGGGCACAGCATTCAGCTGGGGAGAGGGTGGTCTGACATACGCATGCACACCAGCACACCATTCTCCTGGGGAGGGGGTGGTCAGACATACGCATGCACTATTGTGAGGAACAGAAGGATTTCTCTTAAGTTGTCTCCCCAAAATATGTACTAGACTTAGCTGCTTAAGAGTGACTGTATAATAGGTGATCAGCGAAAGTAGGTCAGAGGTTATTCTCCTTAACATCAGCCATCTATAGTGGCTAGACTATTAGTCTGACTCACCCTAAATAAGACCCACTCCC
>NW_022111321.1:10306509-10309278 GCF_000313985.2 Echinops telfairi | reverse complement strand
CTGTGACTTAGGTTATTGTCTGCTATCAGGGGACTTGCATGCCTCCCAGAATAGTAATTGTCTGCCTAATTGTATGAGACACCAGAATGATCAAACTTGTTCAAGAATGAAATGTATTGCCCCTTTCTGTGATGTATGACTCTGTAATCAGATCCCCCTAAAGTGATATGATGCGTAGTTAGCAATAAATAATGAGGCTCCCTGGTTCTTGAGAGGAAGGTGGCTGAAGGTGGCTAAGGAGGACAAGGCAGCGGCTTCTCTGACGGCTAAGTCCCCTCCACGAGGACCATCAAGCGGAGCTGAGGTGAGCTACGCTACCATGAATTGCGTCTGACTCCATTACTTGACTCCATCTTTTACCTCTCATGCTCTCTATGACTTGACTATAATCTCTACTTATTATCACTGTACAATTGCGCCTACCGAACCTGTGATGTTTTGTGGGGTTCCCTCTTCCCTTTAACCCCACACATGCACGCACACGAGCACACCATTCTCCTGGGGAGAGGGTGGTCAGATGTACGCATGCACGCACACCAGCACACCATTCTGCTGGGGAGAGGGCTGGTGGGCTCCCACACTCATCTTTTTGGTTGGCAGCCAGGTGCTGAACCACGGTGCTAGGGAGGGTTTCTAAAACTAGATCAGACTGCTTGATTTCTGCAATATACAACAGCAAACAGAAATCGGGTTTCTGCTAAACAAAAACTACAGAGATATTAATCCTCATGTGGTGTTCACTTGATAGGTCCTGGAAACGTTTTTCTTGAAATTTTCCCAGGTTTCCCCCCTCCAGATTAATTTGTCAATGCATAACCTCCACACCAGTGTGGCCGTGTTTCACTGGGCTCGTTTCTATTGCTCTCACCGTTGAGGTGGAAATGAAGTAAACCCGCTGGATGAGACTTGGAGACGAGAAATGAAAATGAGACGAAACTGACAATCCTATTTAGTTTGGCCAGACAGGCTAATGGGAAACTATAGCGGCCAAGGACACATTTTGGAAAGAGGGCAGTTTGCACATTCATTTCGATCGTGCTGTCACTAGGAAGGTATGCAGTTCGGACGACACGTGAGAGCACCCCAGCTTGGCCTGAGCTAGAAAAAAGGAAGAAAGCGCATTTCAAGGGAACGACGGCTTCCACTTCCTTCACTTACACCAGCACCAGAACTCATAAATTCTTCCCATTCCTTCTGTCATCTGGGAGCAAACAATTTTACATCTGACTTCATCTCCCAGAATGGCCTACTTTAATGGGCACACCAGGACCGGAAAGGCAGAGGCCACCCTGCACGGTCCTCCAGAAGTGAGAAGGTGCACAGATGTGGGAGGGTCATTCCAAATGCCAGGACAGCATAGAGACCAGCACAGCACTGGAAAGAAACGGGCACAGGTAAAGGTGATGTATGGTGGGGAACTGTCAGAATTAATAAGGGTACTTTCAGGGATCGGGGTCAAGAAATTGTTTAACATTCGGAAACCCCCAGAGGCAGATGTTAAGCAGGAAGTTTGACAATTTGGTATGGAGATTACAAAAGCCATGGCAGGATGCTGAGGCTGGGCTAGTCCATGAGAAGGAGAAGAGGCACAGTAACTCCTGGTCATCTGCCTGGAACAGGAGTTGCCACGGTGACTGACTAACCACATGCTTCAGAAGCCCTTAGAAGTCATAGAAAGCTTTACGGGAGTCTCCACACAGCCAATATGTCCATAGGAGGTGCTGAGTCTATTCGAGGGGATTGACAGCTTAGATGGGGGACACCCGGAATGGGAGTTAATTCTGCCAGCCAAGGTCAAAACCAAAAGTCCCAGTCTTGAGCCTGTTTGGTAGCCTTGAGATCCGAAAGCTCCTCTCGCTTTAGGGTTGCCGTCTGCCTCATGGACAGGAAAGAGTCCAGGGACCCCAGTTAAGAGAGAGGAGCAGGATCCTGGGAGGCACCCAGGGCCAGATAACTGTCCCCATCTCCTTTCGACCTCAGTCTCGCATTATACTTAGAGGGTCACTATTAAGTTGGAGTCAGAAATGGAATCATATCAAACAGATTTAAAAATGTGTCATCCTTTCATGTTATCACCTCCACTAGAATAATAGCAGAGTACTTTGTTTCTTATTACAAATAGGTTATATTTTTAAAAGACTGGTATAGAAGGAAAAGATGCCTTAAATGAGGTATTTGATTACTAATGCATTTACGATCCCTGTCCTCTCCATTCATGGGAATTGCACTGATACAACACAGATCATTGGACTCTAGACTTTTCATCACAGAGCTTCGACGAACCCTCAGGAGGATGTCTCCCGAGACAACAGCAACAGGGTAACATATTAGTTAGTATATTACTGGGGGATGCTAAGACAATGATGTAAGCTTAGAAAGACCAGCCACCTGTCCTTTTTTATAATATTGTTTACATGAAGAAATCCATGATTTTTACACTGATTTTGGAACATAAGTGACTTCATGGGAAAGCCATGCCAACTGTCCAGCCCTGGAAGGAGTGGGTGGGACCGAGGAAGACCAGCAGCTGTAAGTTTTCACCCTTTACCTGAAAGTTTGAAACATGGCTCCCTTTACCATTGCAGTGTCTTCATTTACATATATGCAATGTACATCCTTTTATTTTTTACATGTAATTTAAAAATAATAGACACACACACACACAAGTAGGATGTTTGAGGGTTATTGTCTTATGCAGAAACTAGGACTTACCGGCTCAACAAATTCAAACTTCTTTTTTTCTTGAACCTCTTGGATTTTAAAGACATA
>NW_022111321.1:10303979-10305701 GCF_000313985.2 Echinops telfairi | reverse complement strand
TTCGATGACTAGTGCCATCCGCGGATGCCCTCTTTCTAACTGACTTTGGCTCGGCACGGTTTGCTACTCTCGCCAGCCTCACACTCCTCAGTGCCAGCTGATATTTCTAAAAGCAGATGAAACGAATGGACTGTCCAGAGGACTGAACCTCTGCCAACAGCAATCTGGGAACAGGAAACTGCTTTGAAGCCATTCTACTATGGTAATTGCACAAACAAAAGAAAAAGGAAAAAAGAATGAAATTGAGTTTGCTAGTTTGGACCTCACAGAATCATAATTTCACTTGGAACGCCTTTTAAAATACCAATGTCAATATGTACATAAACATCAAAGCAACTCACTGGGGATTTTTTTTTTAAGACTGAAAATGCTGTGTTTCATCCTCATAATACACGAAGAGTATATAAACCAGGTAAGGAATGTGGGCCCCAAACTTCTGTGTCTCCAAAGATATTTTGGCGAATACAATTTTCCTTATGTCTTGTCTTCGTTTCATCACTTAGGGGCACACACAATAAGAACAAATGGTAAGTTGATAAGTGAGGCAGAGGTAGTGGGGTGCTGCTGTGTGTTTAACCACTGGCCTCTAATTTTCCTATAAAAACCTGATATGCCATTTTCAAATACCTGGTTATTTGCTGGTTTCAGGGGGTCAGTTGCAAGCTATAAAGTCAACATTACTGAATAAGGGAGTTGGAAATAGATACACACACAACTAGAAATCCCGAATTTGTTCCAGTACAACATGGGGCCTAAGGGAGGCAATCACATTTTCAGGCATTAAGAAAGTATTATTTTATAAAGTTCTTTCTGTAGCTTTGTCATTGATTATGCTCCCCAGCAGGTGGGAGCAAACTGGGAGGTAGAGGCACTGTTAGAACTTCAATAGAGCTGTGTCCAAGAGTTAACACAGCAGGCCTGGTGGCTATCAATTACAATTTCTGCTGCAAAGGTCGACCTTTGACTAGATTCAGGGTTTGAGGAGTGTTCCTACCAATTAATTAATAATTATTAAGAGTGGCTCACTATGTCTGAACTGTGCACATAATATAGCGCAGGGCGAACACCTGTTCTCCTCTGGGAGTCTGGACTTTTGGGATGTGCCAGGCAAGTGGTAAGTGCCCAGCACAAAGAAAATCCTGGTCATTGAGTCTCCAGGGATCTTCCTAGCAGACAGCATTGCACCTGTGTTGTCTCTAATCATTGCCAAGCGAATTAAGTGTTTTAAGTGAGTCCACTAGGAGAAGGCTCTTAGCAGCTTGTGGTTAGTTTTTTTCTGGACATCACTCTGTGTGCCTTTCCCCTGGGCTAGCTCTACTTAGCATCCCTTCTCTGTGGACACACTGACCTATGAATGAATCGTTGTAGCAGCTTTCAATATACCGTATATACTCGCGTATAAGCCGACCCAAATATCAGCCGAGGCACCCATTTTTACCACAAAAACTGCATTAAAAATGGGCTGAAAAAACTCGGCTTACACACAAATAAGTACAGTATCAAGCTCTCTGAATCCTCAAGAGGAATCATGGAAGCTAGGGTGGCTTTGGAGACCCCGATGAAATAGCATAAAGTATTTTCTCCAGAAATGTATTTGCTATGCCTAAACTTCCTGCGCACGCACGCACGCACGCACGCACGCACACACACACACAGAACAAAAATGGGATACAAGGAGAAATACTAAATCTTACTGTTTGGCACTAATAAAACATTTAAACA
>NW_022111321.1:10301297-10302557 GCF_000313985.2 Echinops telfairi | reverse complement strand
CTTACTTACAAAACCCCTTACGCTCCTCTCTGACCGCGTGTCTTAGTTCAACTCCCACCGAGAGAAACCACCTCATTTGCAAGTCCTGGAGGAGGTGGAGCCCGATCAGCCTCAAGGGTGATGGCCTCCGATTGCTCTCCCCTCCGAAGAGAAAGGCGCGGCCGCTTTGCTTCCCTAGCCTGTGCTAACAGCGGATATGATTGTAAACAGTTAAAAACAGCAGTGTATGGATGCTTTTAGGCTTGTTATCTTTAGCATTTATTATGACAACATTTATTATAGCTCAGAGTTGTTCTTTGCTGAATTGCCCATAATGTCCTTGACCCATTCCCCCACTGAGTTCTTTATTTCATCACTCTGGGTTATGAACATGTTTTCATCTAAGAAATAGCAACGCTATGTCACACAGAACAGAAATCCCTGCAAGCTTTTTGCCTTTTATTTTAGGTTCCTGTCTTCCATATTTTTAGGCATTCAGATCTCTCTACATTTCCTTAAAATTTCCTAATTTCATTGTATGCTTTTGAGGATTGCTACATCCAAATATCAAATAGCATGTCTTGTACAGAAAGGAGGGGGAGACGGAGGGGGAAGGGGAGGGGGAGGAGAGCTTCTGCATGTTTGTGTGAGAGAGAACCAGGTAGGGCTGATGGAAGATGTTTGAGAATTAGAAATGTCAGTACCTAATATATGGCTTTTCCTAGTCTCCAACTAAGCACAGAACAGGAACCAATATTGTAGTCTACCAGAGCCTAAGGAATTTTGAGCCATCAACAATGAAAGTTTTAAATATTCAGTTATGCTTTCAGGTAAAATAGAGACACATCCTTCAGAGGACTTTACAATAAGATAAGAGTTATCATTTGCTTGAGATGGTTGAAGCAGGAGGATCTTGTCTGAAGTTGGACTCTCATATGTACCAAAGATCTGATGAACTTTCTGGGGGCTCTAAGCAACACACTTGCTGGGGAGATTTTTTTTTTTTTAACAGCAGTTGGCCACAGCACTCAACTCAGCAGATGACACATATACATATACAACTCCACATATACAACTACACCCTTAGATTTAGTCTAAGGAATGTTTGGTGAGAAATATAAACTTTTAAGATGCTTGTAGGAGTGACTGTAAGATCAATTCCAACAAGCAATTGTAATGCTCGAAAGAGTTTCCTTCATTTCACTTTGGCCACAGAAGTTTTCTGTAAGCACAATTAAATGATGGTGTTTTAACAGCACGTGCTATTAATAGAAAGACATG
>NW_022111321.1:10296384-10300456 GCF_000313985.2 Echinops telfairi | reverse complement strand
ATACAGTTCCTCATGTGGTGGTGACCCCCTACCATATAATTATTCTCGTTGCTACTTCATAACTGTAATTTTGCTACTGTTATAAATTGGGCGACCCCTGTGAAAAGGTTGTTCGACCCCCAAAGGGGTCACGACCCACAGGTTGAGAACTACTGAACTAGCGGGTAGTGACTTTGGGCTGGTTGATTCCACCCCTAGAGCTCTGTAGTGGAATGGCATTCATCTGCAGTAAAGGGACGATTCCTGATTTCACTACAGTTCTGACACAACCAATGGGAAGAATGGCTATTTTAGACAAAGGGAGGGAAAGAACAGCTTAGAAGGATCTGTGTTAATAAAACAGCCACCGTTTCAAAAAAGAAACTAATGTAAAAGAAGCAAACGCTTAAACGTTTCTCCTAATGTCTTACATGTCACAGGTACTTCTGTTTCAAGTTAAAATCATATAAAAGCACTCACATGACTAATACGTTTCTGCCATTTAAAACACACCTAATATCAAAAGTAATCTTGCTGAAACGTTTGCCTCATCCTATCCCTAGAGGCACAGTGCTTACATATTGGGCTGCCAGCTTCAAGGTCAGCAGTTCAAAACGACCAGTTGCTCTGCGGGAGGACGGCGAGGCTTTCAGCTCCCGTAGAGAGCTGCCCTCTCGGAAGCTCAGAGGAGCAGTTCTACCCAGTCCCACAGGTCGCTCGGAGTAGGGACAGACTCAGGAGCACAGTTTTTGTTGTTGGTTTTGTTCCCATAGATGCAGGAAATACTAATCCTTCTTTTGAAACTGTTCGCATTAACTTTGACAATGTATGTCAAGCGCTTAGCACAGTGACTGTCAGTAGTAAGTGCTCAATTAAGTTAGCTATTGTTATTCCCATTATTTCATTAAAGCGTAACCTAGTCTGGATATTTGACTTCACATGACTTTAATGCTGAATAACCTTGCCACGTGTCAGTTGAAAAGCTTACCTCCTGCAAATGCGACTCCTTTTTCTTTGCAGATAAATTTAAATGCTTGTCAAGAATAGAATAGTATTTTTCACTCTCCTTGTCAAATTTCTTCTTTCCATCCTAGAAAGCAAGTTAACAACAATAGCAAAACATGTTCAAATCAAATCCAGCACCAAGAAAAGCTGGATTTTCACCATTCCCACAAAAATTTCTTTAAAATTACAGAATAAGACTGAGCGAGTTTCAACTCTGTGCAAAGCCTGATAGAGTAGGCAGGAGGATTTCAGATAAGTCATTTGAATATGCATTCTGCGCTCCAAGAAGCTTTGCATCTTTGTGTGGGGGTAGGGGGTGGGGGTGGGGGGGCTGACAGACATTTGTGCAGCACCACTGTCATACTCCTTGGAAGCACAGGTGATTGAGCGAGGGAAACCACCAGGCCGGGATAGCAGAATCCCTGGGAGAGCTTTGGAAAGCTGTGTGAGGGGATCCCCAGCAGCAGATTTGGATCTAGCAAGTCTGGGAGGAGACCAAGGGAAAGGCTCTTCCAAAGGCATTTTAAAATGATAAATGAATTTTTAAAAATAGGGGGGAAAAAAGGCATTTTAGTGAATCAGATGAGCTAACATATACCCAGTGCAGAAAACCACCCACATATATACTCTGTCGGAGAATCATGATCCCCAAGTTAGTAAAGCCTGTGATATGTCAAACAACTTGTTCTCAAAAGAGAAGGAAACAGATTTTGAAATTCTGGTAGCATCACATAATGAATACAATCCAAAGTAAAAATTAAATAAATAAAAAGAATTGTCCATATCTGTATCAGACACTCTGAGCATAATCTATTAAGTGACCTTTGCTTGTGACTTAAATGGTGGGTTTGTTGAGGGGTGGGGTCCCGGTAAACAGGATGGATTTGCGGGGCAGGGAGAAAAGCTGGAAGTTGTCAGGGCCTTCAATTTACTTGAACCCACAATCACTGCATATAGCAACATCAGGTAGCATATTGCATTGGGCAAATCGGCTACAGAAGATCGCTTGAAAGTGCTCAAGAGCAAAGATGTCACTGCAGATTACGGTGTACTATGGCTCAAGCCGTAGGATGTCCATTCACCGTCAATGCATGCAAGAGTGGGACTGAGAATAAGGAAAACCACAGAGGAATTGATGATTTGAATTATCGTGTTGGTGATGAATACTGACGTACCAGGGGCTGCAAGAGGAACAGACACTCTGTCTTGAGAAAGTGCAGTTCGGATGCTCCTTAGACATGAGGATGAAGAGGTGGTCTCAAGGTGCGTTATCTTTAGACGTGTCATCAGGAGAGACCAATCCCTGAAAAAGGCTATCGTGCCTGGTAAAGTAGGGGGTCACCAAAAGGAGGACGGGCCCCAAAGAGATGAACTGACACAGTGGCTCCAGCAATGGGCTCCGCCGTCCGACCTAACAACCCTGTGCGGATGGCGCAGGGTGGGGCAGCGGGCCCTTCTGTTGAGCGTGCAGTCGCTATAAATCGGAACCAACTTGAAAGTACCTAACAACAATTCAAATTCCTTATTTTTTCGATCTCTCTTTTCCTCTGGCATAAATGCTCATTTTCTCCCAATTTCTACATACATCAGAAGTCAAGGACAACCTATATTTAAATTGTATCTGTTGGTATCGTTCAGACCAAGCCGACTTCAGTCACAGCCCCTGCCATCAACGCTCTCCTTTGGAATGAATGCTCATGTAGCTTTATAGGTGAGTCGCATAAGGTTTTAACGCTCAATATTGTAGCATAGGAATTTATGGACATACCCATCCTCCTTACAATTCCATATTGAATGCATCCTCAATAAATATTAATGAACACATGAAATCCTTCCTCTTATCACACTGGCCACTGGCACCACAACTCTCCAAGAGATTTTATTTGTTCCACACACTAATACCCATAGCACAAGGGGTTCTGCACAAATGGCCTTAGCTTAAACCCGGTGGTGCAAGAATATTTGTAGACAGCCAGTTGCAACACAGCAGAGTACATAAAACGGGTTCCCTTTCATCTTAGAGCAGGGGCTGGAAACTCCTCACTGCCCAGAACAGGAAGAAACAGGCTCAAGGAGACGAGAACACAGCCTGTCTTCAGCAGGTGTTGGATGGCATCTTGGGTATGTGAACTCAAAGCCCGTACATCAGCATTTGGGCAACACAAAAATCATTCCCCACAGCATTTCCTAGACCCCCATTCAGACCTTGGCCCTCTACAGGGAAAAAGAATAAATATACATACATTTTGTTGTCCATGTCAGTGGAACCTTTGTGTGTGTGTGTGAGTGAGAGTGAGAGCGACAGCGAGCGAGCGAGCGAGAGAGAGAGAGAGAGAGAGAGAGAGAGAGAGAGAATATGAATAAATATTCAAACCCTGTCCCTTCAAAGGAAAAAAAAATATGTACATGTTATATATACATATACATAAATATGTATACTTTTTTCCTGTTCCTTGTTACAAAGCTTCCACGGCTACGGACAACAAAACATTGAATTTGAGCATACAATTAAGAAGCTTAGTGGAAAGATGGGGACACACGACGGACAGTTATGTAGGGAGCCATATTGCAAAACAGGGGTCGGCAAACTTTTGAGATGGAAAAGCCAATCCTGTCCCTCACAACCATTTAAATATTATTTGAGACTTCAACCCGGTGCTCAAAGATGTGAATGCGACGTACCGGCACGAAGCAGGGAACCAATAGAGAGGTCTGAGGGGCTGGTCCCAATCCTGACTGTGGGGACAACCTCCCTCCCCCCACCCCCAGAAGAGTTCACTTCAGAGGACAGCACTGAAGCTACAGCTCAAGGAGAGGGACAAGTCAGATCAGAGCACACGGGAGCAAATGAAGGGGGGAGGGAGAGAAAGTGGAGCACATCTTGGCCCACCAAGTCCTGGGGATGATATTCCTGCTCAGAGCAGCCAATGCACAGAGAGGACCATATGGCCAGCCCCACCATGAGACACAACATCCCTCACAGACCCATAGCGCCATGGGAGACAAGTACAGGGCGGGGACTGTGCCTGATCTGACCCCACCACACTGAGGTGAAACACTAAGGGCATGCAACAGAACAGCAAGGGGA
>NW_022111321.1:10257583-10294909 GCF_000313985.2 Echinops telfairi | reverse complement strand
ACAATGGATGGCTATATGGATTGTGTAAGGCCCCAATAAAATGATTAAAAAAATTATTCGAAAGACAAAATTATATTTTTACAAACACCTCAAATCACCATTTGATTGTTCCAGAAAGTGAGGGCACTTCTACTTGTACACAAAGAGCCCGGTGGCTCTGTGGCTCTGTGCTCATCTGCTCGTCAAAATGCCAGGGGTTCCAGCCCCCCAGCTGCTCCTCCGCAGGAGGACGATGCGGCTGTCTGCTCCCATAAAGAGTCCAGCCTTGGACACCCTGTGGGAGAGTCCACAGCTATCCCATCTGGTTGCTATGAGTTGAACAGACTCATTGGCAGTGGTTTGTGTTTTGTGTTTTTATCTATTTCTCACTCCCATCTACCATAGGTTCCCATTACGAGTCGAGTCTTATTTGGCTTCAGTAACTTCACATCACGCAGTTAGCTATCATTCGTTTCTTACATTACTTGCTGTGGATGAGGAGCTCTGGGTTCCTTTTTAAAAAACAAACAAACAGTATAGCAGAACGTTTATTAAAAATAAAAATTTTGGATCTGTACTGACTTGTCCCAGGTCATGGCTTTCTGACTGCCATGGCTGATTCACAAAAAGGAAACTCTAAATATTAACACTATCTCCACCCCGAAAACCCACAGTAAATGCCTCTGAATTAGGTGAAAATAAACTCAAATTAATATAATCATAATTATGTGACAAAAAAGAAGAGGATGAGATCAAAGGGGGTGTCTCTCAAAAGAGATAAATGCATTGTAACACGTGCTTGCGGTCCCGAGGTGCTTGTGCAGAGAGACACAGACAGACTAACGGAGGAAGAGAACAGACCCAGAAGCAGACAGAGCACAACTGTATAAAACAGAGCATCCTACGTTGGAAATTAGGCCCCAAGTCCAACAAGCGCTGACAAAGGGGTAAGCTAGTTTCCGGTCTACAATCACTTTGGTTTTTATTCTATGCTGCATTCGCTCCAAGCACACTGGCCACATTAGCTAACATTTACACAAACCAACTCACTGCTTTTGCGTTCATTGACTCACAGCCACCATACAGGACAGAGCAGAAAGGCCTCTACAGGTAAATCTTCGCATGTTAGGAAACCTCAGTTCTCTCCGATGGAGACCTCCCTCTTGGCAGCACCTGTGCCCCTGGGGCCCCGCCTTGGCTTCTAGGACAGCCTCGGTGGCCCCGCTGCACTGTTGCTGTACACACTGAAGTGCGGAATGTGACAAGACCATTACAGCTCATACATCAAACGTCAGCCCTACACTTGATACTGTTCGCAAACAAAAATCGCCAAGTATTTTTAAATGCTTTTTAACAAATCTGTTAGGTATATCAAGCAGATAAAATATTGAAACGCACACAATTGTTAAAAATAAGGCCAAAACAAACAATGCCTCCCACTGACCACAAGAGGGTACCAGAGACCGAGATGAGCCTCTCCTACACCCTTTAGAAACCAGTGATTGATCATCTTTGTTTCTAAACAAGACTACTATGAAGTTAAGCTACTGGAAAGTTGGTCAAACTTCATTTTATTTTTAGCATTAAACCCGCAAACCCACTGTTATCAACGATTCCGATTCATAGCGCCCCTATGCAAACTGCCCCCTAGGAAAGTGGGTTTCCCAGGTGGAACACCTTTATGGGAGTAAGCAGTCTCCTCGTTCTCTCCTGGAGCAGCTGGGGTTTTGCAGCCCAAGGCACAACCCACTGTACCCTTTAAAAACTTAAGCAAGCAAATCAATGTGCTTTCTATTTCTTACAAAATACAGGGAATAGATTTAGAAGGTTTGCATCGTATTTTGGAGACTGTCACAAGGTTATAACTCTCACACAGGATATTGCACAATGTCCCATGCGACTATTTATGTCACCATGTTAATACAACCACTCTCGAAGTCAGCACTGCTTGTGTATTTTGAAAAGCCCTCTAAGAAATAGTTCCGAAGAGGAATGATGCATACATACTAACAGCTAAGTTTCTATTTCTAAACAGCGGAGCACATAAACAGGTACTGTGCCAGGCCCGGAAACAACAAAGGCAGAGAGAAGATGTAGCCCAAACCCATGGTTGTACTTTTTCCTCTGATGATGGATACGCAGCCCCTGTCCAGAGAGGACACCTCAGGTGGGCATCGCCCCTCTCTGAGTGAGTGTCCACTGCTGGGGCATTCATAGGGTACACTGCTTAGGGCTTTGCTTAGGCTCGAGTTTCCTGGTTCCCAGAAGCCTACTGCGTGGAGAATCTCAGTAGAACTTATAAAGTAACGTCCCCTTTGGGGTGATTCTACACACAAAAATTCCAGCCCATGATCTATCCATTTTTGTCTGCTTCTACACACACGCCCTGCGTGCACACACACCCACACCCAACTCAGCTGTACTATACATATTTCAAAGGGGTACCTTTCCTGGGTGGCTAGGTCAACTTATCTTCACATCTCCCCCTTCTCAACTTCCATACACCATCAGCAGGTAGTAAGAGTCATAGGAATTAAAAGAAAGGTAATTTCATGTATAAGGAACTCTTACAGCTGGCCAGAAGCTACGACCAACAGACAGAAAGCCCCGGGGAAGAACTGAAGGGGTGCCCACACCAACATCCCAAAGGACAAGAAGCTTCTGAAGAGTCAATGTCACTCAGCAGTACATGCAAAAACTGTTAAATTGCCCAATCTTTTGCTAAAGGTATACTTACAACAACAACAACAACCCCAAAACAAAAGCTACAGTTCTTCACGTTCACATTGCCATCAAACGGCTTCTAACTCACAGGGACCCTACAGGGTCCGGGAGACCTGCTCTTGAGAGTTGCTGAGACGGACCTTCTTTACAGCAGGAGAGAGTTCTGTCTTTCTCCCAAGGAGGGGCTCGTGGCTTTGAACTTGGTGGTTAGCAGCAAAACATCGAATCGCTACAGCCCCTGCACTTCCTTTTACATCCCAAAGAAACCGGAAGGAAGGAAAAAGAAGAGGGAACGAAAAAGGACAAAAGCAAAAGAAAACGGAAAAGGGTCTGGGGTCTTGTACTGCTACCTTGGACCACCGGTGGGTGGGTGGGTGGGTGGGTGAGGGATGCTGTTGAAAAGGAAAGGGTGCTTTCGGGTGGTCACTTTTCTCTCTGGGGGAAGGCGGAGCTGACAGTGTCTGGAGTGACCACAATTCGATGCGCTCTCACACGACACACTAAATAAAACTGCTACATCACTGTCCCAGGGAGAATATGTGGAAAATGACCCTGATGCATTTAGGGATTTCCTGATTAAAGCTAACAGGAAGCTTTTCTTCATGCCAGGAAATCAACTGTTTCTCCTTTTTGGGGGGGATGACAGAGAATGTAGAAGATGTGAAAGGAGAAACAGATAAGGAGAGATCAAAGATGAGTCCAGACTAATTATGACAAACAGTCTGTCGGACTGGAGTGGCCGAGCTAGCTAGGTCTCCTCCATTTCTACCGTGAGAGCAGATTCGTTTTAGCCATCATGTATAATACAGTGACTATTACAGTTCAAATCTTGCTGGAGAAGTTTGGTTGGCAGGGACGGGAGCACCGGAATGAGAGAAAAAGGGAAGGGTGGCATGCTGTTACGGTTATTCGGTGCGACCGAGTCCACTTCCAACTCACAGGACACCTTCTTCACCGCGACCTTGTATCCACACCCAGGAGAACGTGGTCTGACTGGTACGTCAGAATTCCCTGACCGCTTCCTCTGACCTCTGGGTAAGTTTCGCTCTGACCAAAACTGATTCCCCACCCCCATTGCACCCCAAAACTTTTTTTTTTCTGCGAGGAGTTTCAGGACAATGGGTTAAGCTTCAAAGGGTGGAGGTTCAAATCTATTTAGAGGTATCTCAGAAGAGAAGCCAGGCGATCGACTTCAGACAAGCCAGCACTAAACAGCCGAGAGCTGAATTCTACCTGACACACCTGGGGTCCCCGTGAGTCAGAGCCCGCTTGCTGACAACAGGTGATGGCAGTAATGCCTATCATCTGATTGGAGAGAAAGAGGGAAAGGAAAGAAAATGAAGCGAGATGTACCCTTCCCTCAATGTCACCCATGGCGGAGAAATACCTGGCTAGACTGTAAGCTTCCTGAGAGCAGGGGTCCAAGATCTTGTCCTCAGGATCCGACATGATACTGCTTAGACTGAAGAAGCTCGGTGTATAACTAAATGAAGGCTATCCAGCCAATGCTGTAAACATCATTACACTGAGCCCTGAGTCTCATCTGCATGTTAACAGACACGGGATAGTTCACCCTTCTCGAGCTTTGCTGACCAGTCAGGAAGAGTTTCATGACTTTTCAGCTTAAACATTTTTATTCTATGAGTCACGATAGCCTCATACCTTTGCTCTGGAAGGATAAGATATGAATAAGAAGTTGATTACTTATATCACAACATGGTTACTTTGTTGGTGGTCCTCCATAGCACATACCAGGAGAAGCCTCTGGGAGGAAGGCTGCCAATGACCCTGAGCTCATCCAATGACCTTGGATGCAACAATAGAATCAACTCGTAACCATTTCAACAGGTAGGGAGGTAGAGCTTGTAAAAACATATCTACTCTTGCACTTTGAACTACTGCTAACTTAACTGCTGCTTTGCCCCGTGTAGTGTGGAATATTGACTCCAAGGATAAAATCCCGTTTTCAGGGTTTCATAGGAACTGACGTGGACAATGGAGAGCTTAAGGGAAGGAGACAAAACAGCACAGGCTGCTGATCTGTACACCTCTCTGCTACATAGATCAATGTGAAGGCTGGGTGGTATGCTGTTAGCTCCTTGAAAGCCAAAACCTCAAGGATAATTCTCAGTTTTCATTCACACATGCACACGTGCACACACACAACTTTAAAAAAACCAAACAAACTCCACAGTGTGATTTCAGCATCCAGGTGTGTTTTCTCTTAAAGTTTAGATCAAGGAGTGTAGTAGCTACGCAAGGACTGGGCTGCGATCTGCAAGGCCAGTAGTTCAAAACCATCAGCCAGCGCCGCTAGAGAGAGAGACAGTGTTTTGAACTCCAGTACAGACTCACAGTCTTGGAACCTCACAGGGGCAGTTCCACCCGGTCCTCTAGGGCTGCTATGAATCAGCATCACAGCAATGACAGGGAGGGCCTTTTTTGTTTTCCAGGTACAGTTACACATCACCATGACTACAATCGAAAAGACCTTTTATTGTGTATGAAGTTGGCAGGCACACTTGTGAAATAGTACAGAACGGAGTTACCACCTTGCCTCTTGAAGTTACCCACGTTACCACACCCAGGTCTCTTTTAAGCAGTGGTTCTCAACCTGTGGGTCGCGACCCCTTTGGGGGTTGAAGGACCCTTTCACAGGGACTGCCCAATTCATAACAGTAGCAAAATTAAAGTTATGAAGTAGCAGCAAAAATAGTTTTCTGGTTGGGGGTCACCACAACATGAGGAACTGTATTAAAGGGTCGCGGCATTAGGAAGGCTGAGAACCACGGCTTTAAAGTCTAGACAATGTTTACTAGTATGCCAACTAGGCAAGGTTGGCCAGGCCTAACTCTATTAAACTAAAATACCCTAAGAAACTCCCTGGCAGAATACAGTCAGATACTTCTTTAAAATGTAGATATTAGAAAGACTGGAAACTTTCCTTTACTCTATTTTCACTGGAAGACGATCATTCTAAACTCCAAAGCCTTTACTCTCAAACAACTCCTAATCATTTTTCATATTTTCAAAGAATTCAAAAATAAGCTTTTGTTTAACAAATGTGGGGTTTCCATCTTAAAAGATGACTCATAACATTTTAATGCAGCTTTGAGATTTAAAACAACACCTTAATTTGTTTAAAACATTGAATTGCATAGTATGTGAAATAAATGTCAATGAAACTGATAAAATTAAAAATAAAACAACACTTTTGGGAAATAAAAAAAGAGAGAAGCTAAAATAAATGCATCCACCACATGTATAATACTTACTTAGCTTGAGAAATACAGTATTTCTTTAATAAGACATGTTCTTTACTAAGACACTGTTTATTAAAATTAGACAAAGCTTAGTTCTGCGGTCAGAAAACCCCCAAATTAATTATTACTCATAATGATAGTCTTTCTTCCCAATATAAAGAGCTCTGGTTAAACTCTGAGCTAGGCAATGGACTGGTACCCGCCCAGTCAGTGAGCCAAACCCATTGGCAGCTGCAAGGGAGAAAGAGGCGCTGTCTGCTCCCAACAGATTTCCAGACTCGGGATCTAGGTTGGAATGAGTTGGAGTGGACTTGATGGTAGTGGGTGTTTAACTTCTTCCCAATGCGAACCTAAAGTCAACACCAAGCTGTAGGCGTTGTGACTTTTATATATTCAAAGAAATCTCTGAAGATGCTACTTCATCACATTTCACTTTTATATTAAAAGAGTTGAAGTTAATAATTTGATAACACTTGAAAGTTCTAAGAAGCCTCTTAATTTATTTTAATTAAAGTGAGTACAGTGACAATTTGTCCCTTTAACTGGTTTTCGGTTTCTCTCTATTGGAATTGTTATTTCTGGTATTTGATCATTCACTGTGTCCAAATAAGTGGGTGTTATATTAATCTAGTTTGTTAATTGTAGCTGTAAATTCGACACAAAGTTGATTTTAATGCAAAGGTTAAGAATCGAAGTCACATGTCTAGCTCTTTTACATAATCTGAATACCGTATTCTTTCTCCATATTATGAAGTCCAACTTCAGCCACAGATTAGGAACATCTGAATGAAATTAAGTGGCAATACTACAATGTCACTATTTACAACTCTGTGGCTCAAAAGTTCTAATTGAAGTCTATCACAAAACATGCACACACACACACACACACCTTTAAATATTTCTCTAATTAGGCAGTGGAGTCTGTACAGGAATTCTGTCATTTCTCATAAAATCTCCACGCAAGTCTCCATGGAAATCCATTATCCAAATGCTCCAGGCATTCTCACAAACACATGCCGAGCTCAAGAAGGAAATCCAAGGCGAAGGAAAATGCCCATGTTCATGTAGGTGCTTGTAGAATACGAGTTTATCACATGGTGACCACCTGTTCTCCACCCCCACCGAGAAAGCAATGAAGGAAATGGACTGTCTTGGAGATATTTAGGTTGGTCATAAGTAAGCATTTTTAAACGATGTAGTATACCTCACTATGCTGGAAGACATGCAGTAATATTTGGACAAAGAGAAACCACTCGTGCCTCTCTTTTAAAAGTAGATGATATTTGATAGACAGATAATGCATGTGACAATTATGGGAACAGCCTATAACCTGGCATTTCCTTTGGAATTTTCTGGAAGCACCACTAAGGTCTCTTTCGTGAATGGCACTTTCTTCTTCATTTGGGTAAATTCAGGCATCACAGACGTGTCCAGTCACGTCTACCTGGATTGACCAAGATGACTTCTTTCTACCACAGGCCCCAAACTCCAGGTTTTATAGCTTCAATCCAGGTTTGAGTTATAGAGAACAATTCTATTACAGCCTAGAGTAAAACATTTTAGAATGTGATTTCAGAGAACACAATTTATAGATTGACTTGTGCAGTGACCCTCAAACAAATAAATAGAGCTATCTTCCGAAGTCCTAACCCTCATAGTAGTGAATATGACCTTGCTTCAGGAAATAAGGCTTTCTTGGAAGATAGAATCCATTTAAATCAATGAGTCCATACCAGAATAGAGTATTCCTAATCTTGTATGACTGGATTCTTAGAAAAGAAACCAGAGACAAGGTCGCACAAGAGGACAACGTCATGTGAGGAAGCCTCTATAACCAAGCACCATCAAGAAACACCGGAGGCTACCAGAAAACGAGAGACATGGATCTTACCCCCCAGTGGACTTGAGAACCTGGTCCTGCTGACACCCTGCATTGAGACGTCTACCCTCCAGAACTGTGCTGCAATAAAGGTGTGTTCTTTAGCGCGACACCCGCTGTGTGGTATGGCAGCCCCAGGAAACTAAGATAATACACAAACACAATACTGAAGAAACAGATGCAACTGGTTATAACTTGATCCTGATCAGGAACCACCTGATATACCTAGTTTCACACTCCCCTAGTTCTTCAGCTTTCTTCCAGAACCCTCTCCCCACATAACACAGAGAGCTGTTCTCAGCCCAGAAGTGGAAGTCTCTCCTAGGTACAGAAGTCTCTCCTGTACCTAGAACACTGCAGCATGTCCGAAGCCTGCCCCTGTTACACAAGGCTTGTGGCTCAGGAGACTATTTTTTTCAATATAGCTATTTGCTTACTGATTTTCTATTGGGTTGATTTGAGAAAAAACTACACACCCTGGTTTATCCATTTATTGAATACCGATCACCCAGGACACGAAAGATACCAGCATGTACAAGACATGTAGGTATTTCCTATGCCCTCATAGTTCACTAGGGGTGTAAGTGAAATGTAAACACAATAGAACACATGTGTCAGTAATGGTGACCACCTCTGGACTATCAATGAAAACCAGGATGGGACCTGGCCAAAAATTACTAGACCACTTCCATGTACAAAAGGGCAATTTGGGAAGGAAATATTAGTTGCTGACTAATCCCAGTTCTGTATATACAGTGAACCCTCGTTTATCGCGGTTAATCGGTTCTAGGCCCTACCGTGATAAATGAAATTCCGCGAAGTAGGATTCCTTATTCAAGTCGAAATGGCGTGCAACCTCCACGATTTTCTTGCCATCTTTGATCATATCCAAAAGTTTTACCTTTTCCTGGATGGTGAGCATCTTCCTCTGGCGCTTATTTTTATTGTCAGAAGGCTTAGAAGAAGCAGCTCGTTTAGGAGCCATCATAGGGCTTGGATAAAATTTCTTAAAAATCGCAAACAATTACAGTACACTGTACAAAAGCAAAAATGCATCTGATACGTAGCTCCGATACGTAGCGATGCAGACAGAAGCGTGTGCAGTATGAGCCAATCAGTGGCAGTAATGACAGAGCATGCGCTGTTACGCAAAAACCGCGATAGAGTGAAGCCACGGAAGTTGAAGCGCGAAGTGGCGAGGGTTCACTGTATTGAATTGTTCTGGATACTAGACTCTGCAATTTAGGTTTATGACATTTAGACATAGTCACCAAAGACAAATTCCTCTGAAGAAAGTTGATGAGATGTACTTAGAAAGAGAATTGGGGCTCGGAGGCAGACTTCCAAGAACCAGTACAAAGGGAGTGCATGACTCAGGAATCCGTTCATGGCTTGCTGACTCGGTGGACATGAGGGGTGAGGAGAAGTAACAAGGATGACTTAGGTTTATGACCAGAAAGACACGAGAGCATTTTCAAAGCTATATTACACGCCAAGATTTCAACTACTCCACCAAAGCTAACCCCACTGCCCTGCTACACCGTTCATTGGGCTGCTAACCACAAGGCCAGCAGTTCAAAACTATCAGCTGCTCCAGGGAGAAAGATCAGGCTTCCCACTCCTACATGGGCGATTGTCCTCTGTCCGCTAGGGATGCTATGAGTCACAACAGACTCAATGACCCTTGACTTTGGTTTGGTTTTGATAAACTTGGGGAGATAACCAAACATACCTTTGACCCTAAATATCCATGTCGATGGGTCTTGAACTCTCACATTTACCGCCCAAATATGTTTCAGAACTTTGGTCCACGTGTACATTGCAAAACTAGTCAAGTAATGTAGGATTTGTTGTCTCCAGTCAAACTGTATTCATTATGGCCCAACTGGTCTCCCTGCAAGGAGCCCTGGGAAAGCAGTGGCTGGGCACTCAAGTTACCGCTAGTCAGGATCCGCCAGCTGCCTCGTGGGAGAGAGATGTGGCAGTTTGCTCCCCACAAACTTTCCAAGCTTGGAAAGCCTAGGGGGCAGTTCTCCTCTGGTCTACAGGGCTGCTATGAGTTAGAACAGATTGGGCAGCAACAGGTTTGGTTTTGATCTCCCTGTAGGTCTTATTTCTTCTTCTCAGTCCTTATACATGTTTTACAGGACTTTATTAACAAAATTGTTCTAATTAAATAGATAGAATAATTAACAAAAAATGAAGATCTTACTGTCATCTTCTAGTACTGAAAAGGTTTCCCAAAGCTACAGAACAAATTCCAAAGGTCTTAGGTAAGCAAAGAAGGCTTTCCATGATCTCTTTGGTCTAATGTCCATAACACGTTGTGTGCTCAAGTAGCACCACTGTAACTTGAAGGCGTTCCCATGTACCACTTCAACCTGTTGCCTGCTTTGCCGATACTCGGTGTTTTGTCTCTGGCTGACGCGTATTCATTTAGACTTGCTTTGCACACCCTACTCCAGAGACTGACCACCCATGTACCAAGGGCCTTTCTGTGTCCACAAAGCACTGTGTACACCCTGTGCTGCTGCTGTTAGGTGTTGCTCAATCTTTTCCGACTTACAGTATCCCTCTGCACATATACACACGTAGTCCTCTAACGCAGCAACGATAACATTGGTTGGCACAAATCGTCAGCAGTAGGCTGCTAATGGAAAGGTTGACAGTTCAAAGCTGTCTGACAGGCCTCTGAAGAAAAGAGTTAAAACTATAGCCCAAGAAATCACGATGGTGTAGTGCCACCTGGGAACACAGGTTGTCATGAGTCAGAAGTGACTCTGTAGCACTAAGAAATCATAAATGATCTATCTCTGACCTCAACCACCAATAGTGGCTTACTTGAGTTATTTCCAATGACTTAGCGATCTTTGTACGTCCAGGATCAAAAAAGTCTACAGGCTTCCAATGTTTCTAAAATAGCCACATAAACAGAAACAGCTGGGGATTGATACTGAGTGAGAAGGACAGGGAGCCATAAGAACTTTTGTTCACGAGTGTTTGATCAACAAAAGCTCCGTGAAATATTCGCCTGGGAAGACAGACAAGCCATGTTTTCCTAAATGATTTTGTGTTTCAATTGCAGAGACAACCCTCCCAGAGGAGCGAAGAACAAGGATTAGCTGCCTAATTGTTCCAGAAAACCACCTCCGAGCGAGGAACTGGGTGAGCCATTTCCTTCATGCTTCCTGAGTTCAGGCAGACGTTGTAGCGAATTGCAGGGCTCTAGGACATGAGGAAAATACTCAGGGGAGGAGTGGTGGTTAATATGGGGAGAATGGAGTGGTATAGTATTTTGGAAAAGTGGAAAAGCACTTTGGACATTTGTAACATCTTTAGTATCCACCTCATTGGGTGTTGTCTCGGAATAAATTTTCTAAAATATTTTTTTGGCTCTTGTGCAATATAAACTTGATATATTAATAATTTCTTTTTGATAGAAACAATTGAATTAATTATGATCATAAGGTTCTTAGTGGCCATTTCTAAGAAATATTTTTGACCTTGACCTGCAGTACAGTGACTTACTTGACTCTTCTAGATACTGTTTTTATTTCTACCAACCAGATGTTTGCTGACCAGTCGGGGTAAGAGCAGGTATGAGAAGACACTGATAGGATTCAGTTGTGAGTGACGGCTGCCAGGGTTCTAACTGCCACTAAGAGGAGACTAATCAGGAACGGAGACTGTCATCTTATAGAGGGTTCCTGAGGCTATAACTCTTTACAGGAGCACACAACCTCACATTTCTCCTGTGGAGTGCTGTTGAGCTTGAACTTTCAGACCTTAAGTTTCGAAGCAAATGCTAACCTACCATGCTAGCTGGGAGGTCAAGTTCCAAGTCAGGAATTGTTCCTTAGTTCCTCTACATGTGTCTGTTGACTTTCCAATGGAGTCTGTGGTTTCTGTCTGTGCCCCCACTCCTTTTCATCTCATTCTGTCCTGATGTCACTTCTGCCACCCTGGTTCCTGGGGTACAGTCCCCAGAGCTGGCCTTGGTTATCTTCCACTTAGTGCAGATCCACGAAACCGGACTGTAAAAAATGCTCAGGACACGGAAAGCTATACAAGAAGGGTCAAGCATTGAACCAAGGAAATAAGAAAATAAGCAAGTGCACATGAATGGAGCAAAACTTGCTGCCAACAGCCCGACAGACTGGAGAGAACACAGTTCTGTCAGGATTTGCCTGCCTTTTGTCCTCGAGGGAATATTACTTTCCCCTCTTTCAACATCTCTAACCAGAAAAACAAAACAAACGCACCGCCATCGAGCTGATTCAGAATCAATGTGGCCTTACAGACAGGATGGAGCTGCCGCTGCGGGTTTCTGAGACTGTAACTCAGAACGCCTTATCTCTCTCCTGGCTTCAAACTGCTGCTTTTGAGATTAGCTGCCAGACTGGGGTTCCTACGACATCCAGAGGCTATCAGAAAAGGTGCATTGGACTCACGGAGAAAACCAGGTATAGTGGTCTGGTCTAACACTTATTAAACCTATCGCTTTGATCTTCACATTCATCGTTTGTAAAAACAGGAATGGTTGCCATCGTCTCGGCCAACACGTTCAACCCCTTCAGTGATTCACCAAATATCTGCTAAGTACTTACTATGCCCTCAATCATGTATCTGTAACTTCCGTGTCAAAGGCCCTATCTTTATGTAGAGGAGAGAATATAATGCATAAATACCCACAATGCAACATAGAAAGCACGGTGGCACACACCATACGATACATTTAAATAAAGTGCTTTTAAACTCAGGGGATGAGAGATTAGCTTCTTTTGGTATTGATGATGGGTGATTTTATGAGGGAAAAGATGAGAAAATATTTGGGAAGTACTACATTCAACAGATGCTAATCGATTACAATGTGTTCACACTGGAACCATATCACCACCCCCAACTCATCACCACCACCAGCATTTTATAAGCATGCTCCTACATATTAGGGAATGCACTTTTGTTCTCCCACAATGTTACGTATCTCCAAGGACCAGATTAAATCCCTCTTGCTCTACATAAAGCATTTGAATAATTATTTATAGGATTCTAAAAAGCCAATTACCTGGAAGTCAAGTTATTATTTTATGCCTTTTTTATTATAAGAATGGGAAATTGGTTTCCTTTGGTCAAAAATAGAACGGTATGTCATAAAATATATGACAATTTTTTCCTACATGCACTCAAAATATATTTTTGTCTCTGGCCAAATCACACACACACATATGCACACTCTTTAAGGTCAACTATTCCAATTCCTCCGTGCAACCACTTACAAATTCCACTTGTCTTTAAAATAAATCCTCCAACTTTCATTTTAAAGGCATCTTACGGGGAACACAATTATAATTTACTGACAAGCAGTAGCAGTTTGTCCAGGGCCTGGGGATATATGTCAAACTAAATTATGAAAAAAATATTAAGGAAAGATTGTTTTAAATGATTGTCAAAGGCATTGAAATTAAATGATATTTGGGGCACTGAGCTACATGTCCAAATGCACCTTCTTATCTGAAATGTTTGCATATCGTTGTGTATTTATCCTTGTTATGAAGGTTCTACTACTCGGAAGACAGTCTGCTTTTAAACAATGACTGGCACACTGGGTTTGAGCGGAGAATAAAGAGCATTCTTAGGAAGCACCAAGTGGTCTGAGGTGCTCTCTAGAACCAGGTGATGAGCAACAGGAAGCACATAAAGGAGAATAGGAGGGGACACAGGTGATACAGGAAGGCAAATCCATGGGAACCTCTGGAGCTAGAATAGCCTCTTAGCAGTGCCTGGCAGCGGGCCTACAGGGCTGGGCTTCTATGGACCTGGAACCCTTGAATCTTGCTGGAGTGCGAGACTGCTAAGCAGAAGGTTAGAAGAGCGGTCTGGCAATCTACTTCAACAATATCAGCCATTGAAAATCTCCGGAACCCAGTTCTACTCTGACACACATGGGTTTCCATGAGTTGGAATCCACTCAGTCACAATGGGACTAGTTATACACCCAGTCCTAGCATGCATAGACAGATGTCGGCTGCTTAGGCTATGGGCTGACTAGGAGGAGATATGCCACACGGGCAGCTCCTTCTTGACAGCTAAGTTAAATACTGAAGGAGCTGACAGGTACAGGTTGTCTGCTGACCAGAGGACTCCCAGGACTGTAGGGATGGAAATCCATCTTTGAATGGGGATGTTGGGGCTCTGTGTCCATTGCCCACAAAATTATATTGCATTACAGCTCACATCAGATGAATCAGATGAATCCTTCCCATGAAATGAAGACGTTAAGGCTACCATTAAAGAAACACAGGAAAATCCGATCATTGGACTCACTCCTACATTAGCCCAAAGAAGGGGAATTCTAACAAGCCAGAGCTCAGCTTAATATGTGCCTCGGCGGAACCATTCATGATCTAGGACTTTCCCTCATTCCTCACTGTACTTCCCAAACTCCGTGTAGTATTGGGTCCATAACCCACTGCCATGGAGTTGATTCTAACTCATAGTGACCCCAGATTATCAGTGGTTCTCAACCTTCCTAATGCCGTGACCCTTTAATGCAGTTCCTCATGTTGTGGTGACCCCACCACCAACGAAAAAATCTTTCCATTGCTACTTCATAACTGTAATTTTGCTGCTGTTATGAATCAGGTGACCCCTGTGAAAGGGTCATTTGACACCCCCCCCCAAAAGAAGTCACGACCCACAGGTTGAGGACTGCTGCTATATACGGTTTATGAGGCTGTAAATTTTGACAGAAGCAGACAGCCTGATATCTCTCTCATGGTGTGACTTGTGGGTTTGCAGTTAGCTGTGCAATGCCTAACCCGGAACGCCACAGGTCCATATTTTGAATGAGATGCTTATAAAAGAAGAATGATTTCATATTGCTGCGAAAGATGTAATGGCATTCACAGTAGTGAATTCTCTCTCACTGGCCAAGGATTATAAGACAAATATGAAACCAAATCAAAGCAAGTGCTATTGATGGAGTTGATTCTGACCAATGCCTGCCCCACCTGTAAAAATTAGAACGATCCACCCTAGGGCATTCCATGGCTGGTTTTCAGCAGTAGATCAATCACCAGACCTTTCTCCAGAGGCACCTCTGGGGGGACTCCAACTACGAGCCTTCTTGCTATTTGCAAACACACTAACTGGATCCTTATTTATTGGAGGGGTTATAAAGAGCTTTAGGTATCAGGTAGTATAGTATAGGACTCTCCCACTTAAGGGACTGAGTTTCTTTAATGCTTTTCTTTTACAACTACCTTAATTTCCTAAACTCAGGAAGTGGCTACCTCCACTTTAAATTGAGGATGGTCACCATAAAGTCTCAATCACATGCAGTGCACCTCCCACTCTATTTTGTTTCTCTTACAGAAGTTTAATACCCACAGCAATCTGGTAAATGTTTTGTCTCCTCGGTACTTTGAAATCTGATTTTAGAGTGGTCATTGCTTTTCAAAAGATGCACAAATGAATGAAGTATAATGTCTTAATTAGAAATATAATGCCTACATCACCACAATAGCATTTAAACCCTAAACTTGCACTTCCTTATGTTAACTATAACTAGTACAGCTGCAAAAGCAAATTCCTTGGGATTATCACTGAAAATGGAAGGAATACAATTTAAAAAAATATTTTCTTAACCAAGAAATAGCAAAAGGGAAGATCTTTCTTAAACAACTAATAATTTCTAAAATTAAGCACTCCCTAGAGTTTGAAGAAAATTACGAGGAAGTTATTTACTCCAACATACAACTCTATAAAGAGGTGCACTGTTCCACATCACTACAGATGCCTAGTCAAGCTCTTCAGGAATGTATTCCTCACTGATTTTTACGACAGTCTGTTCCCCGTAGGACAGCTATGCTTCCAGGTTGAAGCGAATCAAAGAAATGCTTGTGGAAAAGAACAAGCCAGAAATAAGTTAATTTATTGGGAAAGGGGGTAATAAATAACAAGTGGACGATGCTCTAGATTTTACAAAATATTTTCATAAAAGTGGTTTCATCTGACTACTCTCAAAATCCAAAGATGGACATGGACTGCAACCCTTGACACTAGTTAGTCCGGCATTACCCACATTATAAAGTGCTGGACTGTATGCTCAAGGATGCGCTCATAAGAAGGACACTAACTGTCCCCGGCAGGGAATACATGGAACAGGTGCCATCCTACTGGAGGAGGAAAATGACAGGCAACGTGCCCTCTTGGCTTTACTTACTCTGTTGAGGATTTTTTTTGGAAACAAAGCCCTTAGAGAGAAACAGTGCAATTTATTTTCCAAAAGTACTTCATTATTTTTGCCTTTTTTGGGGGGGGTGAGGGGTGGGAGAAGAGTATAGGAATGTAAAAGGCATTTATATATTATAACTGTGAGCATCTGTGAACTATCTCTGGGCCTTTACAGCTTGATTTTGCTCTAAAGGACCATATCCTGCTTTAAAGTATTGTATCGGTAATTCTTGCAGTTCCATTTGTACATGTGCAAGTAAATTAACAACAAAAATCATTCTGAAGTCAACTGAGCAACTGTACTCTTTTGACAATGAGCCCTTTGCTTTTGTTTCTTCAAATTGGCCAAAGCATTTATACAGACTAAATCAAAACAAAACATGCCACAGAAGTTAATACACATTTTGTAAGTAACACCCTCTTATGAACCTATAACTCCAGAGCAAAGTTTAAAGTTACATATCCATAACCTTAAAAGCAAATAAATGTGATTTTGTTTGTTTTTAAGGGAGGTGGGGGAATGCATCTGCCCTGCTAGTGAAAATGATGGGATCAGTTCAAAATGAGTCCATGAGCAATGGGGATGGACTCGAAGACACTTGTAAATAAGTACTGCCTCATTCACCTGTAGGGGGCAGTAGAGGTTCATGGAATGAGTTCTGGACTTCCATGGGGAGAGGAGGAGCCATACTGGGTTGGAGCCCCAGCAAAGTTAGTTACATGCACTACTGCTAATCACAGGACCAGCAGTTCAAGAGGTCCAGCAGCCACTCTGTTTCCATAAAGACTTACAGCCTTGGAAAGTTCTATTTTGCCCCTTAGGGTCACTATGGGTCAGAACAGATTCCACGGCTGTGAGCTTTGCGAATTAGGGAGAAAAGTAAAAGATGCAAACCCACTGCCACCGAATAGATTTCAAGTCAAGAAGAGAACTGTTCCTTTGGGTTTCCATCGCTCAGTCTTCACAGGCGAAGACAGTCACTGCGTCTTTCTCCATGGGGCGGTCTGAACTGCCAATCTTGTAGTTGCAGTGATGCTTAATGTATAACACTACCGAGGCCCCATGCAGGGGACAAGGTTCAATTCCCAGCCAATGCACCGTGTGCACAGTCACTACACGGTAGTCAGTGAAGAACTGGGTGTTGCTATGATACTGGACACATCTCAATGGATCTGTGAGCCTAAGGTAGGCTAGGAGCAAGGTCCGGGTATCAACTTTTGAAAACCAATCAATGAAAATGCAGCGATCTGATACTCAGTTCGGCACTGAGCAGTGCTTCATTTTTGTTGTGTAAAGGGCTGGGGTCCTGAAGAATTTGGGGCTGACTCCACAGCCACAACCAGCAACCACATCCCACTCGGACCAAGCCAGGCCACCTTTGGATGCTGCCAGTTCTGATCTGCCTACTGAATATGCAGAGAGCATTTAGAAGTAAGCCACTCCCTGCATCTGCACTTCGGCATCTAGTCAAGGAAGAGAGCAGGTCAGAGGGCAAGCTACCAAATGAGACTTACACCAAAACCAGCCTTGTACCCACCCCGAGCCTTGGTAGTGCCGGGTTGCGAATAGCAAGGTCAGCAATTCAAAACCACCAGTCACTCTGTGGGAGAGAGATGAGGTGGTCCCCTCAGGTAAAGAGCTACAGTTTCAGAAACCTACAAGCAGTTCTACTGTGTCCTGTAACGCTGCTATGAGGCAGAATTAACATGATTTCAGTGAGTTTTAGGATATTTTTTTTGTGAGTTCTCACCCAGGCGCTCTATCTATTGTCACATTTTTCCAGATCCCCTGCTTTGGCAGCCTTTCTGGGGGTAGGGCCCTGCACTAGAATTCAGCTCCTTTAGGACCCAAAACATCCCACATCCTCTCGAGGCCAGAAGCTGCGCCGTCTGCCAATTCGATGGAGAAGAGTGCCCAGGAGGGATCTGGAAATATTCTGAAAGAGGAAGAGTGAAGTTCAGTATTGTAAAGTCATAATGGAAAATGAAATTGGGGAGGAGATGGTGCGGTTTAGGTACTGTCTAGTCCTGTCATAATTTACACAGCTGGTGATGCACCACAGTGCTGGTGTGCTTCACCAAAACCATCTTCATTTTTGTGACTTCTACTCTGGCTCCTAGTTAACATGTTTGCACCACTTTCTTTCTATTAATACCAATGTCTGTGCTAGTCTGGGTAGAGTGCAGAAACAAATTCTTAGATACGCATATGTGTATAAGAGAGAGCTTTATATCAAAGAGCAATTGTATATTGAGGAAACTTCCAAGCCCAGTCCAGATCAAGTCCATAAGTCCTATAATAGCCCATATGTCCCACACCAATCTATAAAGTCCCCTTCAGACTCAGAAAACGCAGGCAATGATCACAGGAATGCAGGGAGACCACAGGCTAGTGGGTAGGGATTCTTGCGGATCCAGCGGCACTGTAAGCACTGGCAAGGGTCTCCACGTGGTTCCTCCAGCTCAGGGCACTAGGGTAGTTTCATGTGTCTTGTCAGCTGCAATGTCTCCCATGGAGTAAGCCTGCATCCTGCCTCCAGGGAGCTGTTTCTCTCCTTACCACTTCCCAATGAGGTCATCAAGCTGCTGCCTGATTGACAGGCTAAGCTCCACCCTTTCTCTTAATCCTCAAATTGACACCAGATTATGTAACTACCACAGTGTTTTAGGAGGATATTAGGTTTTCAGCGCTATTTATGAAATTAAGTTCACATTCCTACCTATTAAACTTTGACCCCTAGAAAACAAGCAAACAAGAAGAAAACAGAATAGAAGAGAGAGTGCTACAGCTAGGCTTCAGATTAGACTTGAGGACATTTAGATTAAAAGGCCCGATGTGGCTTATTCTAAAGCAATGACAACCAGTACAATTTACTGAGTTTAAAACAATTAAGTTTTAACTAGTACAGTTATAAACTTTGCTGAAACAATAATGGAATGACTTATAAGGAAAGCAGAACAAAGCAGCTGGTATCAGTGATATATTGGTGGGTTTTATATTGCTATCAAGAAACCAAACTACTTTCCATTTAGAGGTTCTGAAAACACTGTGAAACAGTGTGCGACAAAAAGGCCTGATTTGCAGCAGACAGGGACCCGATTTTGCCATCACAACAATGCACCTGCGCACATGGCCAGTTCAGTGTACCAGTTTTTGGCCAAAAAACAGCAATGCCTCTCTTGCACAATGCACCTGACACACCTGACCTCGCTCCATGCAACTTCTTTTTGTTTTAGCCAATTAATAGGGACACGAAAGGACAGCAATTTGATGTCTTAGAAGAGGTGAAGAAAAAAAGAGGGAGGTGTTATCAGCCATACAAGCTGATGAGTTTGAAAAAATGTTGGCAAAAATTGAATCACAGATTTGACAAATGTATTCAGTTTAATGGAGAGTACTTTAGTGATAAGGGTATTTTGTAAAAAAATAATAATAATTATAATACATAGCTCTGAAAAAAAAGAATGAAAGAAAGAAACCAAACTAGTACACAGGGTGTGTTAGGCTGGATTGAGTAGAGAAACAAATTCAGTGACGTGCATATATGTGTAAGAAAGAGCTTTATATCAGGAGTAGTTGTATATCAAGAAAACTGAAGCCCAACTCAAGTCCTTAAGCCTGATACTTGTCCATAATCCCCTCTTCAGACTCACGCAGGCAATGCAATGATGCAGAATGCAGGGAGATCAGAGGTGGGTGCAGTGGATCCAGTGGTGGTGGAAGCAGCACAGGGCTCTAGCAGGTCTCAGTGTGGCACATGGACAGGAAAAGTAAAGCAGAGAGAGGCAGGGAGGTTCCCGAGACCCTCCTTATGAGAAGGTCACACCCACAAGGAGGTACAATCAGGATATGACCTGATTGACAGGCTAGACTCCACCCCTACACTTTCATATCTTCAAGTTGGCATGAACTTGAAGTTCATGTTGCATAATTATGTAACTACCACACAGGGAAATCATGAGGCTCTACCAAGACAAGCAACTGGTATGGCCACATAATATAAGTAAATAAATGAGAAGGGTATGTGTTTGTGTGCGGAAGTGGAAATATTCCCTCCTTGAAATATTCTAATTATTACGAAGATAACATTACCCACAAAAGGAATTTTAAGGGCTAAAATCATGCACAACCAGTTGTGATCAATGTTAAGTTACTGTGACCAACTTTTAAAATTGTCCAGAAATGATAAACTACCTGTGAATGTAATTTCATAAAAACATGCTGTAGCTAGAGAACCACAGTCATCTCTGTGATCATTCAAGCACACCACAAAGACCCCAAGGGACTACCATTTCCCTTCTTACAGACTGCCAAAGACTCAGTCTAACTTTATCTTTCATTTCTATCTTGTCTCTATGTAGTTGCCCAAACCAAGCATCTAAGCTCCTTCAGTCTTCAGGGTTTTATTATGAATGAAGACACAACCATGCCAGATAGCAATACCAATGGTGATGCTGTGCTGCTCTGATCCAGCACCGGGGGCTATCAAAAGAATACATACAAGTAACATTTGTGTCTTGCAGGAGCTGAGTTCAGCGAGGAAGGCTGTCCTATCCAGTGAGATAGTAGCGCACAGCCCAGGAGCCGGGTGTTAAGAGGGATGACGGTTCAGTGACTCGTAGGGCCCACGGATCACAAGTCAATGGTCCACCTTGTAACAGTTTTCCCATCAAAGATCTTTGATTCAGACCGCAAACCCAAGGGGAGCACAGAGGAGAAGCTGGGGAACAGGAGGAGAGACAACAGTTCAGAGGGGGCAAGGATGGGCAGGACAGAGGAGGAGAGGATCTTATAGGTATAGCGAAGAAAGGAAAGCAAATCAGAAGTCACCAGTTCAAAGCCTGACGGGAATGTGAAGCAGGATTGGGCAGTGGAGGTAGGAATCAGAGAAAAGGGGAAAGAAAATCCAAATTCGGCCCGTTTCTGGTAAAGACGGCTTTTGTAAAGAAAGTGATGAACCCTAAATGAAATCAAGAGGGAAGTACAAAAGAGTGGGGCCAGTGAGGGGAATAAAAATGTCCTTCTCTGAAGGAGTCCCTGATTGAGGCAGTTAAGTGCTTGACTACTAACCAGAAGGTACGGGGTTTAAAACCAGCCAATGGCATCTTGGATAAGACGGGCCTGGTGATTGTTTCTGAAAGGTCTTGTAAACCCTATGGAGTGATTCTATTTTGCATGGGATCACATAGGATCACAGTGAGTTGGACTGGACCCAGCAGCCACTAACGATAATATTCTTCCCTGAAGGAATTTACAACCCAGTCTGAGAATGAGGCCAAGGCAGGCTGAAGAATTAACTGACAGGCACAGAAAAGAAACAAAGCTAGCATTTTAACAGTTCTCTTTTAGAGAGCCTCTGTGCGGCCATTGAAAAGCTCACTCACTGCCATCAAGTTGATCCCTAGTCAGCGACCCGATAAGACAAAGAAGAATAGGCAGCCCCTCTGAATTTCCAAGAGTGTAAAACTTTAAAGGAGTAGGAAGCCTCATCTGTCTCTCTAGGAGAGGCTGGTGGTTTCAAACTGCTGACCTGTGCTTAGCTGCCCAACATGTAACTCAGTATGCCACTGAGGCTCCATCTCCTATAAAGAGGACTTCATTCTTTACCAGGTCTGGAGGTTCCAAGGGTATGATAGAGATCAGGGCTTCTTGAGCCCCTGTGGATGTGAATCAGCTAGGAATCTTGTTGAAATGCAGATATTAATTTGCTAAACGGGGGTGGGTGATGTCAAAGTTTCTGCAGGTCTCTCTAATGATGTACTAATCTGTGGGTCCCTACCACATTTTGAATGATAGGAATAGAGAGGTCTCCTTCTTCCTGCCGGCATCTGGAGAAGTGGTGACCAGTGCAGAGAGGGCCATGTGAGTCATGGGACTAAAATTCATCTGAGTAAAATCCAGAGAGGACAGCTGGCAGTGAAGCCAAGTAAAAATAAGAATTGATTCACTGGCTAAAGATAAGAAGTGAGAAAAAGACACTTAATTGCTATTCTGCAGTGGGGACCTTCATAGACATGTGTTAACAATATGTGCTAAAGAGAGATATCTTTATTCTTCCTGCATATCAGAGAGCTATCCTGAAACCATCAGGTACACGTGGCAGGGCTGGGATTTAAACCAAGGTCTATATGACTCAGAAGAGGGTGCCCTTTCCTCTAGATGAACTACTTTCTCTGAAAAGCTCAGATTAGATTTGAGAAAGGGCCAAACCTTGCCTCAGGATACAGCCAAACCTGAGGCGAGATTTTAAAAAAGAAGCCCAAAGAAGTGGGAGCCTTTCTTTTCAAGACATGAAATGCTACACGGCATTTAAAACAAACGTAATGATGAGCATCTGTGACCAGAGAGGTACAGTGACGCTCAAAAGATTTTGCTTCCCAAAAGACACTTTGTCTTCAAGGCATACATTAAAAGCCAAATTCTCCAGGGGCTAAGAGAGGTGAACGACATAATAGAGCCGAAAATATACCAAGGAAATTTTTTAAGTGGCATTTCAGTGTCAATGTCTAAATGGGCCTCTTCTTACAGATTTTCATTAGGCCTCAGAACATCAAGAAAAGAAAAGGGGGGGGGACCCCGAACAAATACTATTTTTAATGAATTAAAAAAAAAAACCCACAACAATTTTTTTTAAAGAGACAATACATCTCACAATGAGCTCACCAGCAATGCCAGCTGGGACCAGTTAACCACATTTACCAAATAAGGCAAGTTTTTTCAATGCTTGAAATCTTTCTTCAGTGAGCTCACTTCACTTCCCATTGGATTTCTACAGTAATTGTAGAGGTCATCTCTCCAACTCAGTCAGTAAATCACCAGCCTCCCCGTGCAAATGTGGGCTGCAAGGTCTCTAGAGAATACGCCGTTAGGCTTTGGGCTATGACTGACTGTCTGTCTGCAGAAAGGAGAAGTTTGAGGTCTACGGTAAGACAGAACAAGAAGATGCTGTCTTATGTAAAGCCGGTGAACAGAATCCATGGGAGTTGACGACAGTGATTACAAGGCCCCATAAACTGCTCCGTGGAAACCGAAGGCGCAGTGCTAGTCGGGCCTATCTAGAGTTGCCATGCATTGAGAATGGTGGCTTTTACCTTATTCCACTCAATTAATCGGTCCAGCTGCAAAAGTACTGCTTATTACCTAGCGTTGGGGGTATAGAAATACACCCTAAGATTTCAATGTGAGAATTCCATCATCTGCACTATTAAAAAACTAAACAGAATACCTCCTTTATGCGTTTTCCAGTGACACCTATTCTGATAACCTTCCCCCAACCTTTTTTTCCAACCAATGCAATTGTAATTAATGAAGACATGGAAGCTGTTTGATATAAACATGTGAGCTCATTGATAAATACTTTGTGATACAATTCAGTGGTTTAAATATAATAAGAAGGTTGTAAAATCATCACCACAACAGAGCAAAATCATTTAATTTTCCCCATTTTAAACTGACTGCTTTGTAAAGTGAGAAATGGTAAACATAGACAAAATAAAACTAAATCTACAGTGAGATTTAGCATGTTCTTACCTAAATAAACAATGATGACACTGACCGGGGAGGTCACCATACTCACTAGTATATGATTTCAAACCTAAATAAATATGATTTTAGAAGACAGCAGATTAGGCAGACACGCTACATCGACTCTGTACAATAAAGACATGAGAAATCAAATGAAACTGGTATGGATGAGAATCCTGGAACCCTGAGCTTCGGAGGAGAAGATAGAGAAGTAGCTTGAATACAAGCTAGGAGTAGCCAAACAAAAGTGCTGTGAGAGGAGACAGCACTAATCCCCAAAGCAAAAAAGACAGAAACCACCTAAATGAGCATCAATGGAAGAACAGATACACAACTGTAGTACATATACACAATGGGATACTATGCAACTTGACCGAATAACCAGGAGGCTGAGAAAACCCTTATAACATGGATGAGCCTGGAGAACAACATGCTCAGTGAAATCAGTCAATCACAAAGAGTCAAATGGTGTATGAGCTCACTATTGCAAAAAGCAAAGAAAAAATTTCACATTGAAATAAACACATTTTGATGGTCATCAGAGGTCGAAGGGGAAAGGGGTGGTGGTGGGGAGTCACTAGCTAGAGGACGATATGTGTTAAGGTGGGTGAAGGGAAAAGCAATATACTATAAGAGGGAACTTGACAAAAAAAATGATAGAGTCAAAGGTAGACACTGGGCGGCATGCAAGAGTTACAGGTAACAGAGATAGTGCTGTACACATAATCTTGCTTGACTTGTTTCTCTAGTCAACCCAGTCTACAACATGTTGGTACCTTGGGAGTGGGGTCGGAGAGAAACAAATCATGAAGATGGAGGGGTATGCTTATTTGCCCTCTGCCTCATGGTAGTGTTTCTTCTTTGGCTAGCCAGAGTTCAGATAGAGCCATACTGTGTATTTAATTGTTTTCTGAAAAGGACATGGAAAGTGAAGGCTTTGATTCCAAGAAGTTGTTTTTGGTTATTCCTATCTGAAATGGTGAAAATGAATGAAATAAATGTGAATCTTGCACTCAGTGGGCAAAATCGCCCCTTGAATTTCTCAGAGAGCATGCTGCTTAGTGGAAATGGCTGACAGAAAAGCCTGGCCCTGGCTTGATGCAGTCAGAGGCCTAAGGCCATATTTGGTATCAATGGAATAGTTTAGATAAGGATTAAGTTAAGATAGATAAGGATTGAATTTGACTGTTTTAAGAATTGAGTTTAGGATCTGGCAGTACTAGGTTTATACTGATTTGTCTACTGATTTTTATTGATATTATACATATTAGAAATGATTATTGGGAAGTATGATAATAGAGAATCTTTAAACTCACTGCCTTCAGCCATTAAAATTGGATCTTTAAATGGGCATAGGGCAGTCCTGCAAAGAAGGCTCTGAAAAGATAAGTCACACCCACTGTCTTGAGTGCTGAGGACAGTTGAATTTGAAGAGACTTGCCCAGGGGGTTGTTGACAGACTAAAGAAAAGAAAAAATGGAACCCTTTGACCTGAATTTTGAATGAGTAGTTTGTGCCTGAAGCTGGAAAAATTTGGAGCCACGAAGAAACTCCTTTCTAAGACAGAATATTAAAGGGAGTCTGTGGGCAGCCTGAAATACTCCCTAGGTGACCACCTGGATACACTTGTTCAGTAAGCAAAGTGTGAGAAAAGCAACAAAAGAGAGACACTTGATCTGGCCACTGACACCTGTGGACCTGGTTCCCAGAGACTACAAGAGAAGACGAGAGCAGAATGGCTGGTTGGCTGGTCTGAAGCTCATGACCCAAGGGGGCTAGTATTATTGAGAACTATGACAGAGCCCATGATCAAAAGACTTCGTCTTACATACTTTGGACTTCTCAGGAGAAACCAGTATCTGAGGAAGGACAGCAAGCTTGGTCAAGTGGAGGGGCAGTGAAAAACAGGAAGGTCCTCCAGAAAGTAGATTGACACAATGGCTGCAACAATAAGCTCAGGCATAGGATTGCACAATGCCTTGTTTTGTTGTGCATAGGGTCGCTAAGGTTCAGAACTGACTGGATGGCCCCTAACAACAACACTAGAAGACTCATGGATAGACATACAGAATAAATGGGTGTGAGCAGGAGTTGGGAATGAGAGGTACTATTAATATGGCCATTCTATAGTTATACATTGAGCTGCGAACCCCAAGGCCAGCAGTTTGAAATCACCATCTGCTCCAAGGGAAAAAGATGAAATTTTCTACTTCTATAAAGAGTTATAATTACATTGATATAATTTTTTTGTTCTGGGTCTTTGACGCCTGATTACTGATCCCATCAACACTTCGTGATCACACAGGCTGGTGTGTTTCTTCCATGTGGGTTTTGTTGCTTCTCAGCTAGATGGTCACTTGTTTATCTTCAAGCCTTTAAGACCCCAGACACTATATGTTTTGACAGCCAGGCACCATCAGCTTTCTTCACCAAGTTTGCTTAAGCACCCGCTTTGTCTTCAGCAAACATGCTCGATTATTAGAACAAAGTGCTCTTGCATTGAGGAAGTACTTGAGTTGAAGCCCGATGTTCATATGTCCATCTTCTACTACCTTAATGCTTAACATATGTATATAGATCTACTTCCCTATCATTATACATAAATATATTTACATATGTACATGCCTGTATTTATACCTCTATACATGTCCTTTGCCCCCTAGTTCTTTCCTCTATTTCCTTTTACTTTCCTCTTGTCTCACTATCATGTTCATTCAGGTTTCAGTAATTCCTCTCGGCTACACTGCCCTTCATGAAGCCCCACAAGGCATCCTATACCGTCCTCACTATCGATTTTAGATCACTTATTGTTCCCTTGTCCCTGGATTAGTTGACACCCCCCTTTTCTTTCCCCTGCCTCCTCCTCTCCCATGTCCCCCAGGAACTGTTGGTCCATAACAATGTGACTGAGGGGGAGCGCAGAGTGGACCCAAAACCCATCTGTAGACAATTGGATATCCCTTTACAGAAGGGTCATAAGGAAGAGACGAGCCAGTTGGGGTGCAATATAGCACCAAAGAAACACACTTTCCTCTAGTTCTTTAATGCTGCCCCCCCCCCCCACTATCATGACCTCAATTTTACCTTAAAAATCTGGCTAGACCAGTGCATGTACACTGGTACAGATAAGAGCTGGAAACACAGGGAATCCAGGACAGATAAACCCCCCAGGACCAATAATGAGAATAGAGATACCCAGAGGGGAAGGGGAAGGTGGGGGAGAAAGAGGGAACTGATCACAATTATCTACATATAACCCCTTCCTAGGGGGATGGACAACAGAAAAGTGGGTGAAGGGAGACAGTAGTCAGAGTAAGGCACGGAGAAAAAAATATATAAATTTCAAAGATTCTTGAGTGAGGAAGGGTGGGGAAGGGGAAAATGAGGAGCTGATATCAAGGGTTCAAGTAGAAAGAAAATGTTTTGAAAATTGTGGTGGCAACACATGTACAAATGTGCTTGAAACGATGGATTTATGTATGGATTGTGATAACAGCTATAAGAGGATAAAATGATTTTTTTTAAAAAAGAGTTATAGTCTCAGAAATCCATGGGGACAGTTCTATCCTGTTCCAAAGGGTTGCCATGGGTCTCAGAATCAACTTGATGGCAGTGCGCAGCCTCCTTTTTGAGATGTACTGCACATTGCATCCTCTGTGTCCAGTGGTTATAATCCTGTTTTGGAGGGAGCTCTCAGTTACATGAATGGTATAAGAATTAAGGTGTGTTGTTCTCTGAGGCTTCCCTTATTAGAGAAGATGAACCAGCCCTTTGTTTCCCTGGGTGTATGGCCCACTGGAAGAGAGAAACTGTACCTCCACGTACGAGGTCTGTCTCAGAAGCAGGAAGAGAGAAGTCCCAGGACGATCGAGGAAGACGGGAGATAAAGGAAGATCAAGGTAGAAGTTTAGGTCTGTGTCTGAAGTGTGGAAATCAAGACAAAGGCACTAGCGGTTGTGCCAGGGGGACTATTGGACAGAGCCGAGCCGGGACAAGATTGTGAAGCAGGCGGCTTGCTGTCTTCCCCCAGAGGCTAAGGCAAAGGGTCCGCATGACTGAGAATCTGAGGGCTGGGGAGAGGCTTGGCTGCCTGCTGGGAGAGGTGTTGCTGTGGACCAACATCTGTGACCTTACTGTTCTCTGATCATGGCTTGTGGTCAACTGTGTCCTCCTCTAATAAGCCCTTTAATTGTGAGTACCACCTATGTCTTCTGAGTGGCCATTGCAACAGTTTATAGAACCCCCCCAAAAAAATAGTCTGCTGTATTCTTGAATACAAGGAACAATATTATTAAAACTTCTTAGACATCACCAGAGCCCTTGAGATGGACGATGGGGAACGCCTCCCAACCAATCTGTCTGATAAGTCACCATATACCAGAAACAGGGAGGCCAGAGTCCATGAGTCTGGCCACCCAGAACCATGTCAAATAAGGACATAGTTGTGTCCCACCCAATCAAGGGCCACTCCTTGAGTCTCAGGGATAACCACCTTTTTTTGAGAAACCCCAGCCCTGAGCTCAATGGCCCCTGCCAGATTTATAAGGGCCTGTCACCTCTGGGCTACAAGTTGTTACTTTTGTCCTTTCAGTAGTGTAGACCCAAGGGAGGTTGGGGTGGGGTGGGGCAGGGGCGCTGGACCCTGTGTATGCTGACTCCACTGCTCAATAAACCTGCTGTGCAGCCTCCTCCTACCTGTTTGTTCAGTCTTTGCGTTGCTGCCACACCACCACACCATTCTAGAAGGTGGCAGTGCTGAGATCTGCCTGGAAAAGGGGTCACCGTACCCTAACACCCTGAAGTAATGAGTGGCTGGGCCTTGGGTCCCAGGAAAATTGGCTCAAGGACACTAAGGTCAATTGGTATAGCATGGCCACAAAGACAATGTCCTACATCCTAATGTGGTGAATAGTAATCAGGGTCTTAAAAGTTTATGAGCAGCCATCTGTATCAGAGCTTAAATGCTGAGCATCCCAGTTTGCAGAGGCCATGGAGGGCAGGGACAGCCCAAATTCCGTTTTCTGAGTCCCCACGTAGATTAAGCCTCCATTGAATTCCATCTGATCATGAACTAAAATGGTGTTTTGAGTAGATAATCCTGTCCTCAGAGTGCCCTGGATAAGTAGATAACCTGCACTTGCTCCAGGCAGCCGAGGGAGGGGCAGTCTCTTCGGGGCTTGATGGACAGGACTGGGGTCCAACAGGTGGGAGTCATCCCCTATCAGCCGAGCTCTGGCTGGCTTGGTCAGAAGACCCTGGACTAATCTTATAAACTCTTCTCGCTAACGTAATGCATACGTCTCGATATGTCTCGATCGCGGACGTGGTGGTGCCTCAGGAGTCCCCCATAACTGTGATATGTTGATTTGCCACCAGTCATGAATCTGTGACAGTTCCCTTTGCCACACACCTTACTTAACTAGCACCCTGCCTTCGGACCCTCAGATGCCATTTGAATCTTGTGCTAGCGGCCTCCCTAATCGGGGTGATATGTCTGTGTCTTTATGTCGGCTTTGTCTCTTTGAGACTTAATATATATTCTCCTTAAATTCTATATGAGGTTGGGGTCTCTTTTGTATCCGAAAATGTATCGAAGGTGCAACTATTTGCTTCGCCCCATCCAGAGGAAAGGAAGCTGATGAGAGTTGTATTAGAGCTTAGATTCTGAGCACCCTGGTTTGCAAAAGGCAGTGGATGGCGGTGGCAGCCCAAAGTCCGTTTGCAGAGTCCCCATAGAGTTGAGGCCTTCACTGAATGCTTTCTGATCATGAACGAAGGATGCAGACAACCTTGCCTGCCACCAGAATGCCTTGGAGAGTGGATGACCTCCACCCCTTCGGGCCAGTCCAGGGAGGGGCAGTCTCTCTCTCAGGGGTTTGCTGAGTGTGTCCTTGATGGAAAGGGCTGCACTGGGGTGGTACAGGGATGGCACAGTCATGAGTCATGCCTATCAGTCTTGCCCTGCCTGCCTTGCTCAGAAGGCCCGGGATCAATCTTGTAAGTCCTTTTATCTAATGATGTACATGTCCCCATCACGGCCCCACTCCTGTTTCTGTAGTCTTATCTGTAATTGTGATGCATTGATCTTTCACCATTCATGCTTTTGTGGGAGTTTTTTTTCTCCTTAATGCCCATTCCCTCCATGCCTTATTTATCTTGTTTCTCAATTGTTTATTCTCGGACTCCACTTGAACCTCTTGTTAGTGGTCTCTCTCATCCAGATATGTCTGTGTATTTGTGTTGTCTTTGTCTCCATTAAGACTTAATAAGTATTCTCTTTAAATTAAATTTGAGATGGGGTCTCTTAATTCTGAAAAGAGAGTCAAAGCCATATGGAAGCAGGTAAATACCAATCTCCACAACCCTAAGACTAGAAGAAATAGACAGTGCGCAGCCACCACTACCAACTGTTCTGAATGAGATCGTATTAGTAGGTCCTGGATAGAATGGGAGACAAGGTGGAACAAAATTGAAAATCATAAAAGAGACCAGACTTAGTGGTTGGACAGAGACTGGCAGTTCTCTACCCCCCTCCAAGCCCATGTCTCAAAGTCCAGCCAAACAAATGGGTCTAAGAGAACAATAATACTAGTGGAGTATACATTAAATCTTAGAACTCATTTGAGATCAAAAGGAAAGCATGCCATGGACCCAAGGACAAAGTTTCGAAAGGTTAGGACAGAAGAAACAGGAAACAAAGGGAGGAAGTGGGATGAGTGATGTTACAATGCGGGACTGCAATCAAAGAGATGCAGTAAAATGTGTATTTGTTGAATGGAAAACTGATCTGTAAAACTTCATACGATTCACAATTTAAAAAAACTTTTTTTTTTAATTTCAAAAACATACACATATTATTTTAGCGTAAAGTGGTTTTTATTTGGTCTTTTCTTAAATACGTAAATGTATTCTACCTCAGAAATGAAAATGATTTTCCATTTTCCTTTTCTAAATCGCCACTGTGCCAAAGTCAAAATAGATAATATACTTGTACGTTTTGCTTCAAAAGTAAAAGATCCCCCTAAAGACAAATATACTTGAAATACAAAGGAAATTGGTTTTATGTTAAATGTGGCCTTTACCCACTAATCTGTTCCAGCTTATTGTAAATTCAGTGGTTTTCTGATTCAGGATTCCAGTCCTGCAGCACATGCTGCTGAAGTCTGGAAAGCAGAGACGGTCGCGTGTGCAAGAAGAGCTGACAGACTGCAGAGGTAGAGATTGATTTTTGGTGCAGGTCATACAAGAGGGATGGGGTTGTTTTCTGGAAAAATCAGGATACTAAATCTTTTTGGTTCACATAGTTGCTATGACAACTATTCAACTATACTGTGGTAGTGTAAAAATAGGAAGAGACCTAAATGAATACTGCAAATTGAATTCACATACTTTCACTTGTCACAAAACAAAGGTATTCTTCACATTTTTCTGAACCATTTAAAAAGGTAAAGATCTTTCAGAGATCGGAGGTCATTCATCAATAGGCCTTGGGTCGCATGTGATCTGAAGTTTCCCAATTCTGACATAAAACACTGGAATTAACCAGGAAGGAGTCAAAGGACATCCTCAAAATCTAAAGGGTAGAAGCTCATCCCCAGGTAGAGCTGCGAGCTGAGCAGAGGTGTCTGACTCCTTTACTGATATAGGAGGGGTAATCTGTTGATTCCATTTTCCCACAAAGTTTCTGCAGCCCTCAATATTTCTTTGTTGGTGTTAGGTACCCCCCTGTCCCCCTCCCCAGCCACCCCCAGTTGGTTCTAACTCATAGAGACTTACCTACCACACTACAAACCCTACCTGGCCTGCACCACACTCGCCATCATTGCTGTGTTTGAACCCATTCTTGCAGCCAGTGGATTCAGTCTACCTTACTGAGGACTGTCTTCTTTTTTTGCCAACCTTCTAATATAGCTGGATATGTATCCCTTTCCATAGATCTGTCCCTCCTACTAATATGTGCAAAGTATGTAAAATGAAGGCTTGCCAGCCTCTCTCCTAGTGAACATTCTGGCTGGACTGCTTCCGAGATAGGTTGGTTCTCTCTGGGTAGTCCATAACTTATTCAAGATTCTTTGCCAATACATAATTCGAATGCACCCATTCTTCTTTGGTTTCTGTATTCATTGTCCAGCATGTACATGCATATGAAGTCACTGAACGAACGAGGCATACTTTAGTCCTCCAAGTTTTGTTGTTGTTGTTTTCAATGCATTAAAGAGGTCTTTTACAGTTTTGGATTGAGAACTGTTAGTAATCATACACACAATCTTGAGCTTACACTCTCTTGGATCCTAATTCCTTCCAGAACTTGATAACAGCGAAATTCACCGATGGTGAAAAAAATGTATTCTGCTAAAGGGAAAGCTAGGAATAAATTTTGAAATGGAAGATGTGGCAGACTAGAGAATTACCCTGACATATAAAGAAAAGTCTAACAATGGCAGGAACTTCAGCATCAAGGCGAGAAGAAGAAAGGTAGTGAGTGTCCTACAGACACTAGAGGCTAACAGAGGGTCACCTGTGAACTCTGGGTTAAAGACAGTGCCTTGGAGAGTTTGTATTTCGCTTACTGGCCTTTCATGGGAGCCGAGAATCAGAAGCCTTTGTGATCTGACACAGGCCTGAACTTGTCCCAAACTCACTTTCTTCTGTCATAGTGCTCTAGTAGTTATCAAGCCTGCTGTGGCTGATGGATCAGGAAGAAGTGAATGGATCCCAGAATGGCAGAAAGGAGCCCTGTGGGTGCAGTGGGCTAAACCTTGGGCTGCTAACCACAAGGCTGGCAGTTCAAACCAGAGGCAGCTCCACTGGCGAGTCCTTGAGATTTACAGTCTCAAAAAGCCTATGGCGCAGTTCTCGGTCCCACAGTGAACTATGACTCAAAATTGACTTGATGGCATGGGTTTCGCTTGGTGTGATGGTCGAACAACATTTATCATGAAAAGCCTAATGTCAATACTGATGAGCGACTCCCGGAGAACTGGTCTTTCTGGCTCCAACCTTTCACACTGCTCATAAATTGTCTTCTTAAAATGCAATTCAAGACAGTTACCTATGTGAATATGTCACACTGCCTGGGTTTAATCTCTGCTCGGCTATTTATGAGCTGTCTAATCCCAGGAAATTACATTCCCCGCTCTCTTCCTCCAATTGGTAATATGATGATGAAAATTATAACTGCTATCTCACAGTGATATTGGAAAGATTAAACAAATAAATGTGCCATCTGAACTTCCTAAAAGACTGCCTGACTTATAAGTGCTCAACATCTCTTACATCCTCAGCGTCAACATAATTATGATTATTAAGCATAAAACTCCTTGGCAGGGAACAAGACTCTTAATTATTCAGCCTACTAAAGTACTTCCTGCCTTGCTTCTCATTACTTCCTCCTTCATCTTCCATTTACATGTACCTGTTAAGCTTCAGCTCAGTATTTATTCATATGGAGGGCCATGACACACTGGTAGGCTATAAATCAATTTCATGGCTTAGAAAGAACATTTTTTAATTAAGTAGATTGCAATAGAATAGAAAATACACAGTACAGCACATGTAGTAATGGAAGTATTATTTCTTAAAGCTTAGCACATACGAGGGATACCCAAAAATAAGTATGCTTTTCTTTTTTCTTTTATGTCAGGGGGATAGTGCATTTGGAGTTCGTTCCTCCAGGTCAGATTGTTAAACAACCTTTCTACTTAGAGGTTCTGAAAAGATTGCATAACAGTGTGTGACCAAAAAGGACTGATTTGTAGCAGATGGGAAACTAGTTTTGCCAATATGACAGTGCACCTGCCCATGCAGCCATCTCTCTGTGTCAGTATTGGGCAAAAAACAGCATGCCTCTCTTGCCCCATGCACCTTACTCACCGGACCTTGCTCCGCACGACTTCATTTCGTTTCTGAGAATGAAGAGGGACATGAAAGGACTGCAATTTGAGGACATAGAAGAGGTGAAGAAAGAAATGAGGGAGGTGCTATCAGCTATGCAAACAGATGAGTATGAAAAATGTTTCCAAGAATGGAATCGCAGATTTGACAAAGGCATTAATGTAATGAAGCGTCCATAGAAGATGATAAGGTTGCTTTTAAAAAAAAATTTAAATACATAGGTTTAAAAAAACCCAGGGTTATTTTGGGTACCCCCTTGTATATTTACTGGATCACAAAGTAAAATGCATTTCAAACAATGATTCATGTTTGGCTCTTTTCTTTGTGTGGTCTCCTTACAAAGGCCAGTACACTAGTCATAGCAGAGTACATTAAGCTCCTAAATAACATCATTTTGTGTGTGGGGGGTGGGGTGTGTGTGACACCACCATGGTTCTTTTAAGGACTAATAGTGGCACAGTGGTTAACCCCTTGGCTGCTAACTGAAAGGTCGGTGGTTCAAAACCACCAGCCAACTCCATGGGAGAAAAATATAGCAGTCTGCTATGTTAAAATTTTACAGTTGTAGAAACCCTATGGGGGAAGTTTTATAGCAATAGTTTATGATGGTTTTCATACTCTGGCCTCTCTGTTGCCTGGGCTGCCTTATGCCCTTACACTGACTGGGAAATTTCTACCATACTTTCAAGTGCACCTGCTGAGTGTCAAAACCTCACAAGAGATTTTCCCCACCTACTATGATTAGATAGAATGCACGTCTCCTTCTGCTCCTGCGGCAGCACTTAATTCCATCGCACCCTAACTACTAGTTCCACTGGGGCTTCTCCTGCTTTACTGGGAGCGAAAGGAAGGCAAGGTCACATACCATCTCTGCGCCCCATGGCCAAGCAACATTTCCTGTTCAGAGCTTATCAATACCCTCCAGTTAAATGCGATCAATGACTTGGACGAGAATGATAATACAGGCAAGTGAAGACTGCAGTGACTCCAAACGGGAAAGGAGATTACTGCGGGAGAGCAGAGATTCTCCACATATTATTAGGTAGTCAAATCGAGATGCCAAACGATCTCCTGGAGTAGAATAAAGAAATAGAGCCACAGGAAATGACTCACTCCCCCAATCCAGAAAGCCTACTAGGCAAGTTTGGGATCAACGGATTTTGGTTGAGTAGCACAGAAATTTCATTTACCAATACCTTTAATGTGAATAAACACTGAGAATAAGTGATTCCATTGTTCAATATCCATACCTTTTTCTTTTGCTTCTGTGCTACACAAACATTCTTTGGAGCTCCTTATTTATTTATTTACTTATTTTCTAAAACCATTTTATTGGGAGCTAATACAGATATCATACCATTCAATAGTTCATGCCGGAGCTTCCTATTTAATTTGACAAGCAAGCTTTAAGGAGAACATTAAAAAACCAGCTGTTTATAAGCATTGACAGAAAACAAAGAGTTTGTTGAGCTGATCTAGGGAAGGTAACAGGGATTCTCAGTAAATGGTGGCGCTTCACGCCAGGTACTGACGCTGCTATAGTGAGCATATGGGTGGTCCACATATTATGTTGGTAGACTAGGGCAGCTGTGTGGATCAATACTGATGGCTTTTCTACCCATCAATTTTGTAATTCTCACCACATGACTGGATAAGATTATCCAAATATAAGGTGTTTATGGCCTACCAAGGGGATTGGATATTTGCTAGTAATGCAAATAAGTCACAAAGCACCATCAGGGTGGGATCATGGAGACATGGTATGTATAACACCAATAGGCTGATTGGCTAGTTTTGCCATTCCACCAGGCTTAAAATAAGCCATCCTGGAGGCAAAACAAAAATTACATAATCACCAGTGAAGGTTAGCCAGGAGTAGCGCACATCCTTTAGAAATAAGATCCCTTCACTGAGCCTCCTCAATCAAGACAGCTGTGACCCCAGGGACAGTGAAAAGCAGAGGCAAAGAGGCTGCATTAGCAGAGGCAGCCGAATAGGGAGAAACAATAGGCTGAGTGCCTTTGAACAGGGGGCTTGCTGGTGGAGTGCGGTGCTTTGGGGCATTTATGGGAGAGCTGAAAGAGCATTGTAGAACACTTACCCTAGCAGATCAGAGGCTAAGGTCCTTAGGGCCTGGGAACTCCTTTGGTCTCTGCTGAGAGGAGGCTGTCCTCATGGAAGACCTGTATCCTGAGCATTTCTGACCCTGAATTGTAAACTGTTGCTTTCCAGTAAAACTCATAATTGAAATCTGACTGTGTGTTCTGTGTAACTGTAATGAATTACCCAACCCAGAAATAGTGCTGTGGTAGGGATGGCTGGTGTCAGAATTGATTAAAAAAAGAATTGTGTTAGACCAGGTTGGGTAGAGATACAAATCCAGAGACACTCATATGTGTGTAAGAGAGCGCTTTATATCAAAGAGCATTGTACATTGAGGAAACTTCCCAGCCTAGTTCAGATCAATTCCATAAGTCTGATTTTAGCCCATATGTCTGATACTAGACCATAAATCACTCCAGGCTCATGCAGTCATGTGCAATGATGCAGAATGCAGGAAGGGCACAGGCCAGTGGGTGCAAAGTCTTCTGGCTCCAATGGCAGTGGACGTATCTCCAGGGCTCTGGCAGCCATCAGCGTGGCTCCATGTGGCTTGTCAACAGGAAGGTGAAGCAGAGAGTGTGTGGCCCACTTCTAAGGAGAAATAGAGGAAGTTTCCAGCATCCTTAAGAGAAGGCTATGCCCATAAGGAAGCATCATCAGGCTGTGACCCGATTGACAGGCCAGACTCCACCCCTACACTTATTTATCAAGTTGGCATGAAGTAACTATCATGGAAGGGCATAGACATGTCTGAGTGCTGCCTCACAGGAATCAGCTTCAAGCTGTTGTTTTTGATTTATTTTCTTCCTTGTGCAGTTAGAGGCAGCCAGATGCTCCAGCCAGGTCAAGTCTACAACTGAATCTGACTTTTTTTTTGTATTTCAGATGTAACAGAAAGTTTTAGCTAATTTTGTTGGGTAAACAATCTGAGGTCCTTCATAGTTTGGTATTTACATCTACAAAAGTTTCCCAAGTATTGAATTCACTGGTTCAGAGATACACAGGGATTTAAGTAGTTCAATATACATTATAAAGTTTTAGTACCAATTTCACTTTAAGTATAATATAGAGGGTACTAGGTATCAGGTTGTATTCTTTCATGATATATATTCATTCTGTATGTTGAACAAATAATCAGAGAAGATTATTTAAAGAATGCAACATCCAAATTGGAAGAAAGCTTGCATATGACACAGCCTTGTTTGCTGAAGGAAGGAGCTTCAAGTACTTACTGATGAGAATCAAGACTGTAGGATCCAAGATAGACAGCAGCTCAATATACAGAATATCCAAATCCTCAAACTGGACCAACAGGTAAGATCATGACAAATGGAGAAAAGATAACGTTGTCAGGAATTTCATTTTGCTCCTATCCACTATCAATACTCATGGGAGCAGCAGACAACAAATCAAGCTGATGTATTGCTTTGAGCAAATCTGCTGCCGAATAATGTAAAAGTGCTAAAGAGAAGGTTGTCACTTTGAAGACTAAGGTATGCGTGACAAAGTCGTGGTATTTTCAATCACCTCATATGTACGTGAAAGCTAGGCGATGGCTGATGGTGTTGGCACAGAATATTAAGAGTAACGTCCGCAAGTCTGTCTGGATAGGACAGGCTGGATGAACAATCTGAAGGAGAAAACAACGGGGCTGACAGTTCCGGGGGAACATGGGATAGGGGGAGGTGGGGGGAAGGGAAGAGGTGTTAACAAACCCAGGGACA
>NW_022111321.1:10246954-10256178 GCF_000313985.2 Echinops telfairi | reverse complement strand
TGATGTGTGTATGGATTGGGATAACAGTTGTATGAGCCCCTAATAAAATGTTAAAAAAAAAAAAAAAGAGTAACGTAGACTGGCAGAAAAGCAAACAGACCTATCTTGAGGAGGTGCAACCTGAATGCTCCTTGGAAGCTGGGATGATGGCAAGACGTCATCTCACATACATTGGACATGTTACGTCAAACCTGGAGAGACCAGTCCCTGGAAAAGGACATCTTGCTTGGTAGAGTAGCAGGTCAGTGAAAAAGAGGAAGGCCGTCGATGAGACGGACTGATACAGTGGCTACAGCAATGGCCTGAACAATTGCTGGCGCAGAACTGGACAGCGTTTAGCTCTGCTGTCCACAAGATCATTGTGAGTGAGAACTGGCTCAACAGCGCCTGACGACAGCATTAGGGACACCGTCATTGAAAGAAGGACTCCTTATTAAAGTGTACTTACTCATGGAAATTCACATGTTGGCATAATCCACTTACGTGAAGCAACCCAATAACAGAGTATAAGGTACAAATTTTTAAAATATCTTATGAAATTAAGCTGGGAAAATCCCTCAACATCCCCACACCCCCTTTTTCCCAGATCATGCTCATCATGAACTCTGATTTGTGTGTGTGTGCTTTCTCAGTGGCCAACTCTCGCATTATATGATTGAATAGAGAACACCTTCATTCATAAGTCATCGGCGTTCTACCAAGAACCTTGGCTGATATCAGAGGGTATGTACTATTAACCCACGTATTCTTGAGGCTTCGTCCTTCCTATTCTCAAAGAGTTTGAAATTCACTCCTGATTTATTCAAACTTGCTTTGAATTTCAGAATGTATATGTGAAATAGAATGTGTACAATTTTTTGGTTCTAGTTTTTATTTTCTACAAATGTCAATATAAAGTCTATAGTAAGGTAAATCTATAGAGACAGTAACTAGATTAATAGTTCCTTAGGGTTATCGCTCAACAGCCACTCTCTCAAGTCACGAAACCAAATAAAATGACCTCACCTTCACCTACAAGAAGACAGAGCTAGACAATATTATAGAAATATGTTGGTGATGGATAGAAAGCATATATAGCAAAAATTACTGCTAATGATAAGATCTGTTGATGTTTTAGTGCTTAGTGTGTAGGAAAAAAATGTGTTCAAGTTCACATTCTGGTAAGTATATGTGTCAATGTTTGATCTCAGGCCCCTCTAATTCTGAAGGGCTTATTGACAAACACTACAAGACATAACTGCCCTTTCCAAATGAGCTAGCTTTCCTAGTTAAAGAAAACAAATGTGAATGACTATTTCAGGAGCACCAGCCATGTGCTACTATTACTAAGGAATCATCTCTATCTCTAGCTATCTATAATTCCCATTCAAAACCAACCTTTACACCTTATTAATTACATTATCTCAGCCAACATGTCTAATTTCTCTGTGCTCTATAAAGTAAGCTTAGTAACTGGCTTATCTAATATGATGGCTTGGAGAACTAAATGAATTTATATGTAAATTAGGTGGAGAAAGTACTTGGTTAACTAATGTTAGAAGGGTTAATTGATTATTAAAAATGATCAAATAATAACAAATCATTAATACTATAGCTCTATATATGTAAGGATCCCTGGTGGCCCTGGGGTAAGCATTGGGCTGTCAACCCTGAGGTGGGTGGTTCAACCTCACCAGCTGCTCCATTGAAGCTGGGGCTGTCTGCTCCTGAACAGCTCACAGTCTGGGAAGCCATAAGGCGCAACTGCACTCTATCTGAAAGCCTGGCTGTGAGTCAGCATTGATTGATGGCAGTCCGCTTGGGGTCTAGTATACACATAAGTAAAAGGAGTCCCTCAGTTGTGCAAATAGTTAAGTGCAGTAACTATTAATACTGGTTAGGCACTCACTACGACTAACCACTAACCAAAAAGTTAGTCATTCAAAACCACTCAGAGGCACTCAGAATAAAGTCTTGATGATCTGCTTCCATAGGCTTGACATCCCTAAGGAATACAGCTCTATTCTGACACACAGAGTCATGACTCAGATTCAACTCGACAAGCAGTAGGATGGTATACAGAAGTAGGATTGATTGACAGAAATTAAAATAAGAAAAGTGTAAGTCATTTCAAAACAACTTTTGAATTGCGTATAATTGTTGTTGTTGGGTGGCATTTCATCAGTACTGGCCCATAGCAGCCCTACGCACAACAGAACAAACCCACGTTCTCTAGGGATGGCTTATAATATGCCTAGAGAATTTGGGTCCAAATACAGCCCTTGACAGAGCCCCATCTGTAAGAAAGGCACAGGCAGAAAACCATTTCTGACTCTTGCGAGTAGAATCTGTTCATAATAATACCAGTCAGAGGGCTTACTAAATCCATGCTCCAGCTCAGCAAAGCAAGTCTTCCGAGTTGCTTTCAGCATGTCTCCAAAGTTGAATAATTCAGTTGAGAGGCAAAGAGCATGCAGCTTAGAATACGTAAAGCATTTATAATCCTTCTTGAGTCTCTAAGCCAGTTGTGCATTCAAGACAACAAATTTGACTGCAGGCATTTGAAAATCTAAGAATCTTCAAAGAAGAAGATAATCTAAGGCTGTAGCAGGAATTAATTGTGACAATTCCCCATAGAATTTTAGAGGCTACATACTAAAATAATTACATGTGCAAGACATGTTTAAAAATAATAAATAAATGTTTAAAGGCAGGACAAAACCCTACTATGGAAACCACAAAGGGACAGAATTATCAGTTTCCATTTACAGTCTTCAACATGAAGACAATTTAATGAAAATCAAATTCATTTTGAAAATACCTAATACTGCATTGCTCCCCTACCCCGTATTACAGCCATAGAACGTTCATATGTTTATTAAAGTCTTTTTTAAAACCACCATCTTTAAAAAAATAGTTCCCCTAGAAACGAAAACGTATCTTTTAACTTTCAAAGAGAGAATTTCTCGGGTCTTGTCCATCTTGAATGAAAGAAGGCAGTGTTAAATGTTTCCTGTGTGCTGGGGACCCAGGGATGGGGCATTTTCAAGGACCACAGAACCAGATGAACCAGGCTGGTTTCAAGGAGAGAGCCTTGCAGGTGTTTGAAACATCTTCATAATGAGTGTTGTTGTCGCTGTTAGGTGTCAATGAGTTGGTTATGAACATATACTTCACACACAAGTTACGAATTGCTAAATTTACTAAACAATGCTAAATTTGCTAATTTACTATTTATTTAAGAATGCATAGAAATTAAATATTTCACTGTCTGAAAATCTCTTCTGCAGAGTAAGGCGGAGGAGTCAAAGTAAGACTGATGATCTGAGGAGCGAGTTTCAGTCCTGACTTTGTCAAGGAAACCAGAAGGTTGGTTGGTTGGTAACCAAAGGCATGGTGGGTTGAAGCTACAAGTCCCTCTTCAGGAGAAAGGGTCCCTATGAATCGGGATTGATTGGATGGCAGTGGGCAGGGGGTGGGCTTTGCCATCATGGAGCTTCCCCAGGCTGTGTTTTTGACATGTGGAAAGTGAGCCCTTGGCCTCCTTAAAAAAACCCAAACCAAACTCCCGGCCAAGGAGTCCATTCTGACTCCTGGTGACCCCACAGGGCGGGGAGACCTGCCCCTGCGGGTTTCTGAGACCCCAACTCTTTACAGGAGTAGAAAGCTTCCTTCTTCTGTGGAGTGGCTGGTGGTTTTGAACTGTAGGCCTTGTGGTTAGCAGCCCAATGAATGACCACTACACCATCGGGGCTCCTTAAAGTCTTTTAAAATGTGTAATAGTTTGGTATGGTATAGAGTGGTGCAAGTCGGTAAGCACTCAAGTGCTAACTAAAAGATTCGTGGTTTGAACCACCAAGAGACACCTTAGAAGACAGATGATCTGTTTCTGAAAGGTCTTGTCCTAAAGTCCCCGCCGACCAGCTTCCCTCCGCATACCTCATGCCGGGCAGGAGTGAGCGCTGATGGATGGGAACCGCTCGTCATATTTTTCTTTGTTTTCTTTGTATGTCTTCTCCCTCGTGCATTTTTTACAGACTGCCTTTGTCTGATTAGGCATACTACACTCTATTTCAGTGACTCATATCACACCGTAAGTACTTGTAGAAAAAAAAGTGAAGCTAGTGGAAAGGACTTACAATGAGATGAGACTGCTAATGTAATTCCTGAAAATAGCTGCGAACTTCTACAAAGTGTGTGAGCCGAAGGGCATTATTCATCGTGTCCTGTAACACTGCTCCCCCAGATACATTCAAATGGTGAGGCTTCCGGTTGGCTTTCACTGTTCTAAATCGCTGCTTTCCATTCATTCACTAAAATGTAAACCAGTGACATGTCAGGAGGTGACCTAAAGAAACCAAACATTCAGTCTAACCATCTGGCACAGAGTGTGTTCAGCCTACCAAACAATCCCATGCTGTGTATACCATCACCCAAAGTCCTTTAAATAAACACACTCTTGACAACTGATTATATATAATTCTTCTAATCTCCAGCAACTCGTAAGCAGGTCCCGTCCCTTTCTGTCCTTCCGTTCAAGGACCCCACCACTAATCTTTTCTAATACCCGACGTTCCCGGCGTTTCTTTCCCACAGTTGTAACTGACAGAAGCCCTTCTTTTCCACAGTGAAGTATCAGGTGTCTCAGAGCGCCATCGCAAACACTACAAAGGAAATGTCTGTGGTCCGTGGACATCATCCACTTCAGCTAACGAGTATCATCTGCTTGTGAGAAGAGGGCTGCCTCGACTCAGCACTTTCCACTCTGCTGCGCAGACTGAGCTGTGGCGGCCGCTGGCCACAGTGGAAGGTTTGCACTTAATGGCCATCCCTGGCTTCCAGCTCGCCAGCTAATCAGCCTGAACATGCTTATGGAAAATCCCCACTGTAACGACTGAGAAGCACAACAGCAGTGTCATCTGTAGAATTAATTTTGAAAATGAAGTCTGAAAATATCTGAGTCCCACTGCGAGCCAAATGATCGAAAAGTAATTACCTGCAGATATTTTTTCCCCAAGACTATGCTACCACAATACCAAAAGAAAAACCACACACACACGTAAGTATGTGTGTGTATTTATATATCTCTCTCAAAAGAAAATGACTCTTTGTAATGCACTGTTCTGTTTACTAAACAAGGATGATTTTGTAGCTTAGAAACAATTTAGAACTAAGAGCACAAGGGTGAATCACCAACACTACAGAAAGATGAAAAGCTGTAACTCTCATCCTGAAGATTTCATTGGCTTCTTTATGCCACAAATTTAACCTCCTTTATTTAAATGAGTAAATAGCAACAACAACAACAAAGTAGAAGGGTCACAGCCTTCAAAACTCTCCAGGTTCCCTACCTGTCAGACCTACACGTTGGCCTGAGCGGATGCAAAGGAGGAAAAGTAAAATGGAAACGAACTTCAAATTCTTTTCTGACACACACGCTAATTTCAAACAAACAAACAAACAAACAAACAAACAAACAATCAATCAATCAACCAAACAGTTGCTGGGAAGCCAATGCCAACTCAGAGTCAGACTGTTACATCACAGCGGGATCCAGGCCGTGGGCTTTAAGAAGCAGACTGCAGGGACACAGCTTGGCTCCAAGTCCACATTGTCCATTTCCTAATTCTGTAATCAAATGCAACTTCCCTCCTAATTTTCCCAATTTATAAAGCAGATGAGACACCAGCAGCAGCTCGCAGTGATCTGTGTGGATGAAGGTGGGTCCCAGAGGGAACCGTGCGGATCCCCATGTCATGTAGCTCTAAAGAGAGACCCACCTACAATCTTTGAAAAGACGCTCTTTGTTACAGGACATCGCACACTTGTAACGTTCTTTTCCCCTGGCACTTCCTTCTCATCCTCTTTTGCTGTCCTGTCATTCTCTCCTCAAGCCTGGCTGTTGGGAGTTCTCAGGTCCCTGGTCTTCTACTCGCTCTTCCTTTTCCGGGAAAGTCTTTCTTACCTCCATGACTTTCATTAACACCGACTTACCTGACTACCCGTGCCTCGGAGTCAATTCTTAGGACAGTGCTTAGGACACTGTGGGCCAGGGAAGAAGTGGCCCCCAGTGGAGCTCCGATGCCGTGCATTTTTCCTGAGGTGGACTGTGTCACCTTTCCCCAGGGAGCTGCCTGCGGGCTCACATTCACATGCACTCTCAGGGAGCCTGGATGAACCCTCTGAAAGCCAGACACACTGCCATCGAGTCCAGTCCAACGCATAAGGGGCAAGAATTCTAATTCAGAGCTGCATGAACCTGTCAACTCACCATTTCAACTTGGATTCCCAGGAACCCAAAGGCAGTATGTCTCAAACAAAGCTCACCGGGTTTTTTGCCATTCAAATGTAAACGCAGCCTATCTCATTATGGGCCTTGGGACATCAAGCATTACCTTGCAGCCAACCCTTTCACAGTGGTGGTTGTGCTTGGGTGCTGCCACCGAGACACTGTAGTCGAATGAACACAATTCAGTCTTACACCCTCCTCACACTTATGCTTGAATCCAGTGTGTCAATCCGGCTTGTCGAGGGTCTTCCTCTTTTTTGTTGCCCCTGTACATGACCAAGCATGATGTCCTTTTCCAGGGACTAATCTCTGTTGATAACATGTCCCAAGTACCATTCTCAGGAGGCAACCTAATTTTCATCCTTTCAGCTTTATCCTGAAATCAATTTCAAACCACCTCTTGTATCCACAGCCACTGTCACCTTCTAACGATTAGAAAATGCGTTGCCGTCAAGACAATTCTGCCTCAGGGTGAACCCACTATGTCAGAGCTCAACTCTGACACAAGATTCTCATGGCTGATTTTGTGTGTGTGTGATTATAATACCAAGCCTTTCTTCCAAGGGACCTATAGGTGGGTGCCAACCTGCAACCTTTTTCTTAGCAGACAAACATATCAATTGCAACCCACTGCTTCCATCACGTCCATTACAAGTCGTAGTGACCCTATAGGGCTCCTGTGGGTTTCTGAGACTAACTCTTTACTGGAATAGAAAGTCTCATCTTTCTCCCAAGGAGTGAGTGGTGGTCAGCTGATCTTGTCAAACTGCAACCTTTGTGGTTGGCAGCCCGATGTGCGACCACTATGCTCCCAAAGCTCCTAGGAAGCGACTATCAACTCGTGTCTCCACTGGGCCCATTGGCAGTGGGCCCTCCTCCAACCCCTGACTGATACGGCAGTCAGAGGAATCTAAAACACTCACTACGTACAACTTTTCCATAGTTTATCAGTGCCAATAGGATAAGCTATAAAACAATATGAATCTTTTATAAAGCTGTGCTTGGGGCCCCTGCCCCCCTGGCATTCAATATTCCAAACATACCTAATGTTTTCCATTAAAATACTCTAAAAAACAATTCCCCCCCTTTTTTTTGGCCTTTCTCCATAACCAGTTTGCTCACTCTTCTGGAATACTGGATATATTCTTCCCTTCCCACCCTGTATCCACATTCCCAGCTATTTCTTTCTCATCATTAGATCTCTGTTTAAGCAATACTTCCTCCAGAAAGCATTTCCTGGTTCTGCAGACAAGGTCAGGTCCATCAATTACAAACAATCAAAGCATGCAGCACATTCACATCATAATCCTCTGTGCATTTGTAATTACTTCAGTGTCTGTTTTCCACAACAGATAATAAGGGACACAGTCCAGGGATCATATCTCTCTTGCTTACAGTTTCATCCCTTAATCTTATCAAACAGCAGAATAGTCTCATGTGACTAATCAAAGCATGATAATGATAAGTATTTGCCTAATGAATACAAAAGGGTTCTGATATAGTCTCTAACCTGCAATGCTTTTCTACATGAAGTATTACATTAGAGCTCAAAGTCAAAAGCACTTGGTTTGTGGAAGGCTGCAGTCAACAACAGGAGCTCTAAGTCCATTTTGAGTCTTGCAATTAGTTGCAGGAGCTCTCTGAGTTCTTTGTTATTTCCCCATTGTTTGCTAACCAAAAACCAGCAGTGTAGCCATGCTTAACACAAGCCCAGAGAAGGTAATTTGTTCTCAGAAAGAGTGTGATTGAAAGTAGATTCACCAGTATGCAGAAACATGCTCACACAGAGAACTAGAGAAATTGTCTGGGCATTTACATGAACATAGACAGTCAGAGGAATGCAATCCAATTTGATTTTGGAGTTGGTTTCTGATAATGTCTGGTAGCCACTATGTAACTATGACTCAGGGTTTCATGATCATGAAAAACACATGCCTGACCACCATGTAAGCAGGCAATCCACACCCCAGAACTGATCCTGTAGAGTTTTAAGTGCTGTTGTTAGACGCCATTGAGTTGGGCTACCATTCATAGTGCCCTGTGTACAACAGAAGGAAGCATGGCCTGGTCCTCCGTCATCCTCACAATTGTCCTGCTGTTTGAGCTCATCAATGCAGCCACTGTATCAATCCATCTTGTCAAATGCCTTCGTCGTGTTTGATGCCCTGCTACTTTACCAAGCATGAAGTTGTTGGTAAAGTTGACAGACTTGTTTATTCTTTTGGCAGTCCGTGGTACTTTTGAGACCGTTACCAACATCGTAATACAAATGCACCAATTCTTTGGTCGTCCTTATTCAATGTCTAACTTACACACGCAGATGAGGTAATTGGAAATACTAGGGTCAGGCCCGCCTTAGTCCTCAAACTAACATTTTTGCTCTTCCAAACTTCAAAGAAGTCTTGTGTAGCAGATTTGCCCTTTTTTGTGTACTTGTCCCAGTATGATCCTTTCCTGGCTTCTGTAATCTTATCTGTGATAGTCACATATTGTCCTACTACCAATCATGATCCTGTGCTGATTTCCTTTGCTCTGTTTGCTGTATAATAGAAACTCATACAATAAAAAAGCTGAGAGTCAATTGACTCCATTGGCCTCTGAGTTCATTCTGGTTGTTCTCCTCATCCAGATGATTATGTTTGCTTTGTCTTGTTTAAGGAGTGTATGAGAGCTTAACTTCTGAGCACCTCATTTGCAGGAGGTTATAGATGACAGTGAAAACCCCCAATTTTTTTTTCTTTAAATCATTTTATTGGGGGCTCATACAATTCTTATCACAATCCATACATACATCCATTTTGTCAAGCATATTTGTAGATTTGTTGCCATCATCATTCTCAAAACATTTGCTTTCCACTTGAGCCCTGGTCCGTTATCTTTTTTTTAAATAATTTTATTAGGGGCTCATACGACTCTTATCACAATCCATACATACATCAATTGTGTAAAGCACATT
>NW_022111321.1:10226405-10245861 GCF_000313985.2 Echinops telfairi | reverse complement strand
GAATGCCAATTTAATAGAAGAAAGTATTCTTGCATTGAGGGAGCACTTGAGTAGAGGCCCAATGTTCTATCTGCTACCTTAATACTAAACCTATAAATATAGTCACATAGATCTATTTCCCCATCCTCATATACAAATATATTTGCCTATGTACATGTCTTTATCTAGACCTCTATAATGCCCTTTGCCTCCCAGCTCTTTCTTCTATTTTCCTTGACTTTCCTCCTGTCCCAACGCAAAATTAATTTGCAGAGTTTTCACTGAATTCCTTCTGATCATTAACCAAGGACATACAAATCTTGCCCATTGGCAGAGTGAACTGGAAAGTGGATTACCTCCACTCCCTCTCCAGCCAGCCCAGGAAAGGCATTCTCTCAGGGGCTTGCTTGGGTGTGTCCTTGATGGATAATTCTAGGGGTCAAATAGTCACGACTCATGTCCTAATATTCTGACTGCCTTGGCTGGGACATTCTGGACCCATCTTATAAGATCTTTTATCTAACTGTGGAGAAGGGCAATGTGTTCGGAAATGTAGAGGGGCAGAGAAAAAGAGGAAGGAGATGGATTGACACTATTTCTGCAACAACAGACCTGAGCATAGGAACCCTTTTGAGAATGGGACAGCAATCAGCAGTGTGTTGCTTTGTTGTGCATATGGTCACCGTGGATAAGCAACCAACTTTATGGCACCCAGCAACAACGTAACAACATCTAACATACTGCACGTGTCCCAACCCTGGCCCTGCGTCCCCTTCTGCAACTCATATAGATGCATTGATCTGTCACTCATCATTATTTGGTGACAGTTTCCTTTATTCCAAGGCTTGTTTAACTAGTGTACTGATTGTGAGTCCCCAGATGTGATTATGAACTAGTACCAAAGGGTTAAGCTCATCCAGATGTTGTATGTTATCGTTGTCTCTTTTCTAACTTAAAAGATCTTCTCCTTAAATTATATTTGAGATTGGGGTCTCTTTTGTTCCCCAAAACAGGATTAATAAGAAAAAACTTCCAAAAGAATATGTTTGAATTAGTCATTGTTGTAGTTGTTTTTCCCTCCTTAGCACAGTATAGGAGTAGCAAATTGTTTGAAAAAAGGAAAAAGAAAATCAATTCTAGAAAGAAAATGTCTATTAGAAGGAGCCTTTACAAGAAAGGCTTTTCTTTCTGATTCAGGGACATCAACTATGCCATGGAGAGCTGGCAAGGCCTTATCAAGTGGAGGGTAAGAAATGCCCACGCAGAGGGAAAAGTTTGGGGAAAGGCATCAATACCGAGTCAGGGTCCCTCCAATGGTGAACAGACAATAGTGCCTGGAGGAGATATTCTGAAAGACAGCCAATGAAGACGGCGTGGAGAGCTTTCATTGTCAGCACCAAGGGCCCAGGTAGAAAGAAAATTATTTTGGAAATGTTGATGACTATATACGGACAATGTGCTTAATACAATTGAATGATGGATTGTTACAAGATTTGTAATAGCCCCCCAATAAATGATTTTTTAAAACCAAGCAAACGAACAACCAAAAAAAGAAGAACAATCAAGGTTTCATATCGGGAAGAGAGACATCATCAGAGAGAGCAAAATAATGTGTTAAGTAGATGAGGATGAAGGTGTGGAAAGCAATTAGGAGGCTATTTACTTATTTCAGACAAAGTGAAAGGGGAGAGAAGGGAAAAGGATTCGATAGTCAATGGGCAGCACTGTTTTAATGGGTAGAGGAATGTCATCAACTGAATGGAAAAACCAAAAGAGGAGGAAAGACGATGAATTCTCTTTTGCAATCTATAAATCGTGTGTGCTTACATGGTGCTTCAAAAATGGGTAACATGTGGGTCCAAGAGAGAGAATGCTAGTAAATTCTTAGGCTTAGAGAATATTTTTATCAGAATATGAATTAAACACTAATGCAAACTAAAACTTTATGACACACATATAAGCTTTCTCCAAACATTTTTATTAATAACAAAAAAGATATGAATATAAATTTCCGATACAGTCCAAATCCAATGTTTGTTTTTATAAGAATTAGGAGCAAAGCTCAGCTTTTTTTCTCTCTATAATTTCCTGTTCTTTTCAACAATTATTTTGCTACAATTGTTGGTTTGAAGGAATTGATTTATAATATACTAACTCTGTATCTATTCAGCAGAAATGTCTTCTTCTTCTTTTTTTGAATGTTTAAAGAACTCTAGTCTTTGTAATAGGGTTTGTGCAAGAAGTAAAAAATGGCATACAGAATCTTTTAAAAGGTCATTCTAATTTGAAATATGTTAACATCTGAATATAAATCATTTCTAAGTCTCAAAACAATGTGAGAAGAATAATAAAACATAACACTTACTTTTGCGGCACCTATCTGCTCTTTGCGAAATTTCTCAAGTGGTGCAATTAATACATCATTAGCATTTTGAATCTGAAAATTAAAATGAGCATACATTAAAACATGTTTAATTTCATGTAAACAATATTGAAACGTGGTGGTATTACATTCAAGTAATTTAATATACACAGATAGCATTTGTTCTACTATTAGCTTCCATAAAAATTAAATTAAGAGACTTTATGTTTTACTTTTCTATTTTAAAATTAAGCTGTTCTGACATATTTCATATGATCCAAATAATAATTGTGAAATAATGTGAATAATATGAAAACAAGTGCATGTGAAAAAAACTTTAATTTAAACACTTAAGTGACTCATTCCAAGATTTAACTAATAGGTAGTACATTCGATATTAAATTTACAAATACATTTAATTATACTGGTTTAATATAGTCAGTTCAAGCACCATTTTAAAACTGAATCATATAAAAGTTCTCCCATTTCACCACTACACAGAATTTTATAGCTGCAAAATAAAATAGGCTCATTTTTCCCTTATTTAATTAGATTCCTCACACTTGGGATTTGCCCAAATGTTCTCATGTTTCCAACCCAACTAAAAATGTGTCTAATTTCATTTGTGTGCAATATTTTCCAAATAAAGAATTAATTAAAATTCAAAATACATAATTTTTTAATATTGTTCTGCAAGCATATCATGTCAGGAGTAGATTTGTGGGATAGATATTAAAAGTAAGAAGACAGGAATTTTGAAGAACAGCATTCAGCTGGATAAAAATCTTGAAATAGCTGTAAAAAGCAATGAAATAAAAAGTGGTCCAGTTAACAAAATGTATACTTTTCCCACCACTGTTATAACTGAACATAATCTATTACATACTTAGCAAATACTAAGATGTGGAGAAAAACATATTTTAAAAATACACCATACTATTTTGTAGTAGGGTGAAGGGTATATAGTGCTTCTTTGAATTATTTTTGCAACTTTCATGGAGGTTTAAAATAAAATCAAAATTTCAAAATGTTTACTTTCATTTATTTACACTAGACTGGTCTGGTGTTGTTTATGAGGTTCCATAATCTAAGTGCACAGTGATGGTCTAAACAAACACAAAGTTGAAGCTAGAGTGCTCAATGCCTCTGATTCTGTCATTCACCAGTTTGACGGAAAATGAAATGGCAGGTCTTGAAAAGAGGGTTTGAAAGCTTGTGCTGAGAAAACATACAAAGTAGATCAACACTCAAAACAGTTTCAAAGACCTTGGGGACCAACTGTGGGTATCTCTGACCTCCATCAGCTAATCCCCATGTATGAACTCAGAAAGACATGCCTACGGATACCCTGTGCAGATGTCTTACTGGAGAGAGATGGTAACTAGGGTCTTCCCTTCTAAAGCCTCTTTGCCCTTTGAGACCCCAAATATATATACACACACACACATACATACATACATATATACACATACATACATACATACATATATATACACACATACATACATACATATATATAATATGTAGTGAGTTTAATATATATATATATCCATCCATCCAGATTTAACACAGTAATAAATAGCTGTTTCAGCTTTTGAAATTAAATTTGATATGGGAGAAAGATAGTGTCATGAGAGTTTAGTGTCATTTTGAGAAACAGTAACTATAGGGGCTAACAGTACCGAATGCTGGTTTTATGCTGAAATCTGTGATTCAGTACTCCACATGCATGATTGAAGGCATTTAAAGTTAGTGAACTTAAATAGGAAGATAATTTCTAAAGTGGTGAGACGCCCAGCAATCTTGAGATTGAACAAAACGGCGTGTGGTATAGTGATGGAGTAAATCCCTTAGGAGTCCAGGGTACCTGGGTTTCAACAGTGTCTGCTCCTGGTGAGCTGAGCTGTTATTTAATGATCCTGTTAGTTTCATCAGCTACCTAACAAGTTGGCTAAGGACTAACAGATAATGAATGTAAACTGCTTAGCTCTGTGCCTTACCCAAGTAGTACGTGTTTGAAAATGAGAGCTTGTAGTATTTCCAGGTATAGACGATGAATCTCCTGTATTTACCTCACTGAGATATTTGTATATCTGAATTCATTTTATTGTTTTGGGGGTTGAAATGTATCTCTGTGTACATTTGAGAGGGTATTTTCCCACAGAAGTCCAGAGAGATGGATGGCCTGTGTCCTCCCACATCTAATCACTAGGGATTTACAGTTCCTGTTAGGGGCCAAAAACAGTGCTGTGAGCTCCGGGCCAGGGAACAACCTCAGACCTGGGCTAACCCTTGCAGAAACTTCAGACGGCTTGGGAAGATGAACATAAATGTGTTCATTCAATAAGCATGTCATGCTTGCAACGCATTGCTACCACTTTGCAGGCTTTTCAGAGATGAAGCTGATTAGGCTGAGACTAATGACAAGAGAAATGACACAGAACTCCCAGTAAAGAGGTTAGTTTCCACGCGCACTAAGGAGCCCTGGTGGCGCGGTCGGGTAAGCATTTTGGACTGCTAACTGTATGGGCATTTGTGTGAACAACGCCACAGGCCTCTCTGGGGGAGAGAGATGATGCGATCTGTCTCATAAAAACGGACAGACTTGGAACACGATGCAGGGGTGCCATGCGTTACAATGGGCTGGATGGCAGCGGGTTTGGCTTTTCGGTTTCAGCGAATCAAGACGCTCTGGTGGCATCGTAGAGGGCCAGCACTTGGAGCCCGCGCAGCTGCTCTGTGCGTGCAGACAGCTGCTTCTGTAAAAAGAGATCCAGTCCTGCAAGCCTGAGGGGCTTAGTGCCACTCTGTCCTCTAGCATTTTTTTTTCACATTTTTTTTTCTTAAGTTTCTTTATTGTATTGAGAGATTCTCTCTTTTTTTTTTCTTTACATTTTATTAGGGGCTTATACAACTGTTATCCCAATCCATACACACATCAATTGTGTAAAGCGCATTTGTACATCGTTTCTCAAAACATTTTCTCTCCACTTAAACCCCCGACATTAGGTCCTCATTTTTCCCCTCCCTCCCTGCTCCCCCCTCCCTCATGAGCCCTTGATAGTTTATAAGTGGGTATTTTGTCATATCTTGCCCTGTCTGACGTCTCCCTTCACCCACTTTTCGGTTGTCTGTCCCCCAGGGAGGAGGTCACACACAGTTCCATGTAATCGGTTCCCTCTTTCCTACCCACTCTCCCTTTACCCTCCCTGTTTTGCCACTCACACCACTGGTCCTATAGGGCTCATCCGTCCTGGATTCCCTGTATTTTCAGTTCCTATCTGTACCAGTGTACCTCCTCTGGTCTAGCCAGTCTTGCAAGATCGAATTCGAGTCATGGTAGTGGGAGCGGGGAGGAAACATTTAGGAACTAGAGGAAAGTTGTATTTCTCATCATTGTTACATCGCACCCTGACTGGCTCATCTCCTCCCCGAGACCCCTCTGCAAGGGGATCTCCAGTTGCCTACTAATGGGCTTTGGATCTCCACTCCGCACTCCCCCCATCATTCACTATGGTAAGATTTTTTGTTCTGATGATGCCTTACACCTGATCCCTTCGACACCTCGTGGTTGCATAGGCTGGTGTGCTTCTTTAGCATTAGTATGAGTCAAATCTACTTGACAGCAACAGGTTTGCTTTCCAGGCAAAAAGGTAGTAAATTAGTACAGTCTGTGCAATTTGGATACAAAAAACAAAAACAAGCAAAGATGCCCAATACAGAATACACTGCTGGCTTCTATGTAATATATATACACAGTTTTGTTTTAAAAAATTGCTTTACAAAAGTAACAACCCGATTCACAATAAACCACTAAGAATCAGCGGAGATGCTCCATGTCAAGGGGAGGAAAAGGAAGTCGGTAGCATAGAGAATGCGTTGAGCACAGAGCGCCAGCAGCATGGCTTTGTTAAGTCCAGAGCGTAAGGAGTCCGCTTGGCGCCTGCGGGGTGGGCAGATGAGGAGCAGGGAATCCCAGAGACAGTTCTCTGGGAGAGATGCGAGGCCGCAGCGAGGGACCAGGAAGACAGAGGGAAAGGGAGCAAGTGAGCTCAGGGGTCTGACACCCAGTGGTGGGCAGTGGGGGGCACCACAATCAGAAAGCAGAGTGAATGACGCGGGCCGTGCATCTGGCGGAGCTGGAAGAGAGGCCCTCAAGTTCACTTCGGACCTCTGTAGTTTGAGGCCAGGGAACGTCTCAGAGCTCTATTCTGACCAAACTCATCTCAAGATGGCACAATTCATCCACACAAATGAATTCTTTTTATTTTAGAAGGAAAAGGAGGCGAGGGTTCATTTAATATGACAAGGCCCTGGCACCCCCACTCATCTACAATGGTCTAAAGCTGTGAAAAATCTTCTGAGGCAGCTACATAAATATGCCCTGGAAAAGAGGTGAGGGCCTAAGGATACAGCAACCAAATGACTAATGAACCACCCTGCAGAGGCCAACGATTATTTCCTGCCTTCTTGGGTGTTTCTTGCTGTTTATTTTTCTTTTGTGTTTGACTGTGGCGTCTCCTTCTCTATGTTGTGACTCACAATATCTTGCTGTAAAACTAAAGAGATAAAATAAACAGTAACTTAAGTGGCAGAAAGATAGTATTGACCGGGAAAGTAGGAGGAAAGGGAGAGAAACACAGGTGCCAGGGGTTAACAGTAGGTATGCTTTGTTGAGTAGTTAGTATGTGCCAAATACTATGCTAAATTCTTCACAAGAAAGAGACAAAAGTCAACTTCTTATCAGCAAAGGGGTTAAAACCATAAATATCATCTGGAATGTATTAAAATGCAAGTATTAAAGTTAGGCAGACCTAGTTGCTCAAATCCCTGCACTAAAATTAAGACACAGTGGCTCATCCTTATAGTTTTTAAAGGTTTTTTTATAAAAGTTAAAGGAGACATACATACTCAAAAAAGCAACAATATCATGGGTTTGGTGTACGGCAAATTCTAGGTTCTCAATATTCAGAGAACTAATTAAATGTCTCCTGTGTGTTCCAGTACAGCTTAAGAGTCTTAAAATTCCCCCCACATGATAAAAAACGTAGTTACTCAGCAAGAAATAGACATCCAGATTTATTTACCAGAACAGTATCCACCCATGGCTAACATCATTAGAACTCCATAAATCTATTACAAATCTTTTTTTTTTTTAATTTACAAAAACCATCGTGACTCATGTGTGGTTTTGGATTTGAAATAAGATGCTCCGTTTGTGAGCGCTCCTTGGCTGCTTGCTATTCACAGTAAGTGGATTTAAAGTGAGAGGTCAAAACAAATGCCAGCAGGCAGAGGGCACTGGGTGAACGTATAACCTGAGCTGACTGCTTCCCACCCGCTTCTCTGTAACGCCCCAGGGAAGGTGCTACCGTACTTTGACTTCTATGCACAGGTCAACATATGTCGGATCCTTCAATTCTGAAGGAATCACATACAGAAAGTGTAAAAATGTCCGTAAGATTAAAAGAATTGCTGATGCTACTGCCTGATAAAAGGAAATGACTTAGTAAGCAGCGGGAAGCCTTTAGTAGAAACGTGAACTAGGGCTACACTCTGGTGACAGGCATAGCAAAAGAAGAAAGTAAACTGGGAGGTAGGGGGGCAGAAGGGAGGGAGGGAAGCCAGAGTAGGGTAGGGTAGGGTAGGGAGTGGTAAGGAGGGGAGAAGAGAGGTTGGGAGGGAGGGAGGAGGGAAGAAAGAAGAAAAGACTGGAGAAATGCAATTTTGGTTCACGTAGCCTCTTTCTCCCCAGATTTATAAAAGTTTGATGAAATTCCTTCCAGGAAGTAATACTAGAGGATGAAAAGTCCCATCACAGAGTTCAAGAGATTCAAGATGCTGTAATGTTTAGGGAATGTGTGACTTTATATAACCATACTGAGACTGTTTAGGGAAAATACAGGAGCAATTTTAACATTCTCCCTAGATATTGATCATATAATTTCTTGAACATGTCTTATTTCTGCAACTGGTACAATTAATATGCTATTTTTAATTCATATAATTTCATAATTACTTGAATTTAAACAACTTATTTTTATAGATACAAGTCCATGCTTAAAATTCAAAAACAATCATCTCTGATTTCACCTATTTTCTGTAGCAGAGAGAAAAAAAGTGATGTTGGATCATGCATGCTTTACATGAGGCTATATTAGCAGGCTGACACACTTTCACTGTGGGCATATTACATAAATCTAGGCCATTACATTTCCCATTGCTTTTCTTTTACTATTTCAAGTGGTTCTAATAAACAACCACAAGGGAGTGCTCATAAATCACTCAAAAGTAGTGGATGGAAATGTTTTTATGTGGTTAGAAAATGAGACTCCAAATACACTTGACTTTCTTTTTCTTCCAATGAACATAGATTGTAATTTTCTACAGAACATGATTTTCAAGAGCTACCCAATAGGAATTTCCAATGTTTGCTCTTTAGGAAGAACTTTGCCACAACTCTTTTGGATCAAACTGTAGAAGGGTCTACTGTGGAATAAAAGACATCTGAAAGGACAGTTGCACTCCAGTTTCCCTCTCCAGGTGGTAATCCAATAGTTGGTGCTAGATAGGGTTCATCAGTACTCAGTGACTATTATTGTTCTTGTTGTTACTGTTGTCAAGAACTGTCAGGTTAGTTCTGACTCATAGCAACCCTGCGCCCAGCAGAATGAAAGGGCGCCCGGCCCTACACCGTCTGCACTTCCAATGCTGTCTGAGCACACTCTGGCAGCCGCCCGTGTCAGTTCATCTCCTTGACGGTCTCTTAGTTCACGGACCCTACACTCTACCGAGCATAATGTCCTTTCCCAGGGACTAGCCTCTCTTGAGAACAGGCTTAAAGTATGGGGGGCAAGGTCCCACTATCCCAGCTTCTAAGAAGTATTCTGGCTGTATTTCTTCCACCACGGATTTGCTTACTTTTCCAGCAGTCAGTGATTTATGGTGTTCCATTATCTGACCATTTTACTTGATAACACCAGGAGAGGAATTACAGTTTGATAGCTCAGATTCCCATACAACAACCAAAGAAGTAGATGGGAAACAAAACAATCAAAAATATATATATTTTAAAAAAAAACAGCTGCAAGAGACCGCATCAGTAAGCAAGATCATGCTCAAGGCAAAATATAACTTCTGCTGAGATGTCAATATAGCCATCTGTGGAGAAATCACTGAGGCAAGCAGCAAAGAGTGGATCAAATGTAACCAATGAGGAAGACATATGTCAATCTCCAGGAAAAGGCAAGGGGCTCAAACACAGCCAACGCTGTGAGGCTGGCACATGCGCAGGCAGCGAGTCCGGCTGTTGTGCCTGCTGCTGCCAGGGTCAGAGCTGGCATGAGAGTACCCAACCACAGCGAGAAGAGATGGCGCCCGTCTGCATCGGGGTTTTCACTTGAGAAAATTAGAATGGAGGTCCAATTTAGGATTATAGGCAAACATTTTTGTGGTCTTGGTCTAATCCCTGTTCCATGTCTCCCTCTCCAGCAGTTTCGATGAAGAAGCTCGGATCCGGGGTGGAGGCCAGTGAGCGGTTCTGACTCATAGCTAGCTATCCTCTGCCCAACAGAACCCACACTGCCCAGCCTGGGTCATCGCCACAACTGCTCCCTTGCTTGTTTCCATTTGCTATTCATTTTCAGTAACACACAGGGAGAAGGAAGTCAAGGTTTAGGAGAATGTTGCTATATGAATCCTTTGTCTTATTTTCAAAGAAAATGAAAAAAAGTCTACACTCCAAAATACTTTGCTTGGTTTTACGTCATTCTTGGCTGCGACACTGATCACTATGCGATCTTCATCAAATTATTCACACCAGGCCCAAGTCTCAGTTTTGGGGGGTTGTTTTTGTGTGTACAATAAAAATGATAATACAACTTTTACCCCACTGCCGATTTTTAATTATTAGATTTTACAATTATGCTAATACTGATGAAAATTTAATAAGTGCAGAGTATGAACGGCTTCCCTATTAAACTCCTTCTTATGACTAAGCCCGTTGTAATACCCTGCAGGTCATTTTCACCGCGAGCTGGGAAGTTGTTCGGTGTTAGGTGCCTTCTAGTCACTTCTGAAGCCCAGAGACCCGTGCACATCAAAAAGAAACAGGATCTTATCCTGTGCCACCTTCACAGTGGTGCCTCGTGGAACCCCTTCTTGTAGCCATTGTGTCCATCCATCTTGTACCAAACATAACAAGCTAATGGTTTTTCTTGGACCAGTCCCTTGCAGTAGCTTGTCCAAAGTATGTGAGACAAAATCTAGCTCCCCATGCTTCTACAGAACGGTTTCAGCTGTCCGTCTTCCAAGACAGATCTGTTCGTTCTTCTGGCAGGCTACGGTACAAGTCAATAATTTTGACCAACATCATACTTCAAAGCAATGATTCTTCTTCGATCTTCATTATTCACTGTCAAGCTTTTGAACATACAAAGCGATTAAAAACTACTATGGTACAGCTTATTTCTCAAAGGAACATCTTTGCTCTGTAATACTTGTAAGAGATCTTGTGCAAGAGATGGGCCCAAGACAATACGGTCTCTGATTTCTTAAATGGTGCTCCCAGGAGCACTGATTGTGGACCCAAGTAAAACAAATCCTTGACAACTGAAGCATTTTCTCAGTTTATTATAACATTGCTTATTGATCCAGCAGTGAGGATTCTTGCCCTTGTTTTCGTTATGTTGAGGTGTAATTCACAGTAAAGGCTGACTTCTTTGATCTCCATCATTAAGTGCTTCAAGTTGTCTTCATTAGCTCTTTCCTCTGCATACCACAGGTTGTCAATGAGTCATCTTCTAATCCTAATGCTAACTAATTCTTCATGTACCAGTGGTCCTGCGGCTTGGATGATTCGCCTAGCACACAGATTGAATGACTACAGTGAAAGGATGCAACCCTGACTTACACCGCTCCCGATTTTAAACCATACGTTATCCTCCTGGTCTGTACGAACAACTGCCTCTTGGTCATCTATTGGAGATGTGGTTTAATAGAACATAATCTCGCCAACATGGACTAGATGTCAAGATTTCTGCACTGAACAAAAGTGGTCACCTCGTAAGAATGGCAATTTCCTAGAGCCTAAATAATGTAGTAGAATTACCTCACATCAAATGTAATGAAATAAAATAACTTTCTAGGACGATACTATGTAATGTCATGTAACCAATCAAACAGTTGAGGTCTGTGGACTTACACAGTGCTGCTACTGCAGGGGGCTGCTTTTAACCAACGGCTATTCATTCTCTCAGAATCTAGGAGGCGACCAGTCTACATTGAGGAGGCCAGTCCCAGGGCAACACTTTCTCTCTGTGTCAACGCTGAGGTCTCCTTTATCTCTGAAGGTGCTGTCTCCTCTCTTTTCACATCTTTCGGCACAGTATTCCTTGGAGATCCCCACATGTCTTGGCTTAAAAATCACTGCAACTACATAACTGAGTTCATCACCAGCTCTACCTTCCACTAAATACTGGAACATAAGTCAGACAAGATCTTTGCCACTACCTAAGCAGCGCACCTCTTTGCCTACTTAAGAAAGAGAAAACAAAATCATTCTTCTCTTTTAAATTCTGAACTTGTGAATTTGAGCAAATTTCTATTATCTTTGCAAGTTTTTAAGAGAAAATTCATTAAATCACTTCCCAGAGTCACAGTTATTTTATAGCAATTATACTTTAGCAGTTTAACACTAATATATTTTAATTGTAATTGTCCAAATGCTTAGGTAATAGTAGATTACTAACATCTTATGAAAGATTTAAGATAGCCCAATGTATGTGAAATTTCTTAATCATTGCAGTTTTGTGAAGATGGGGAAGGGTGAGAGAAAAGGGGGGATAGAGGACAGGTACGGGGGAGAAACACAGAAATGCATAGTAAGAATAGAAATGCATATTAAACAAAGCAGAGACAAACTGAACTAGTATAGGGCATGGAGGGCAAAAGACTGTGCAGGTAGGTTGGGGCTGGCAGTGTGCTCCGCTGCTGGAGACACTCACAGTGTTTTGAGAGGACTTAAGGGGATCTCTTCTCCACCTGTGTCCAGTGACCTTGTGCAACTAGCCTGAAACCATCCAATGCAGGAGCACTTCCACCCCACACCTATCCCTGAGGGCTTGTCGTGAACTGTTCTCCAGCACAGGAATGCTTGGAACAAAATGTCCATTTGGAAAACACCAATATTAAAGTACAAATAAAGGTAAAGAGGTGCCAACACTTCTTTATCTTTCTTTGTCCTTCCTTACACTTATTTACTTTGAATTTAAAGAAAATCGATTTACTTTTACACAAAGCAGGTGATGTCTGGGCTTCCAGTGTGATGTGTTGACTAAGCATTAGCATTGAGGGCAGGTGGGTTTAACTTCCCTGACCTGGGACATGAGGGGCAGCAGCTGTCTCTGGTGCTGGGCTGAGAAGGATTCTGAGGCTGCATCTGGATACTACTGTGGGGACTGATGCAAGGCATGGCCTCCTAACACTGCTGGCCGCAGACATCTCTGAGCAAAGAGTAAGGATGCTGGGCAGTGCAAACCACTTGCACTCAGCTACTCATCAAAATATTCATGGTTCATACCCACCCAGGAGTACCATGGCAGAAAATATAGGAACATGCTACCGAAGCAAACACTGCTCCTTATAGTATTACTGGAAAAGGGAAATTACCTAAAGGAAATGCAATCTTTTTGAAAAGCCAAAGGAAACAAAACAACAACAAAGTAAAACCAGAGCATTCCATAATATATATGTTGATGTTTGTTATAGAATCTATATCGAAGGCAGTTAAGTTACCACTCACTGATAAAATGTTATGTTTAGGTAAACATCCAGTCATGAAAATAATAATTAAACATTCATTTAGAATTCTTTTTCTTTCTTTGTTTTTTTATTAAATATGTTTCTTGGGAGCTCTTATCACAATCCATACATTCATCCATTGTATCAAACACATTTGTACATATGTTGCCATCATCATTTTCAAAGCATTTTCTTTCTACTTGAGCCCTTGATAGCAGCTTCTTATAGCCACATATGGTTCTTTACTCGTAAATTTTTCTGTTGTTTCTTTGTTTTGTTTTTTCTGCATGAATGTACACTGCTATACTTCAAGTCAAAACTTCACTAAGAGTGGGCCGTTATACTAATAACCAACTGCCACCGAGGGCTGAACCGGGCAGAGCAGTAAGCCTTATAAAAGGAAAAGAAAGCCACCAACGTTCAATAGCTCCCCTATTCATTTTTTCCTTACGGGTTGATGTCACTCTGCAGATGAACTGAAATCTGGAAAAGGTAAAACACATGGCTATGTAGAATTTGGCTGGAAACAAGAAAAAGGGCTTAGGAGTACTTATGGATTAATAGTTCTGAAAGCAGGCAAGGGCAGGTTATTCTCATTAAGCATGTAGGGCACCAGATAAAGATAATAATTGTACATTCTTCTGGGCCAGGAGCGCTCTACGCCAATGTTTACACCTACATTTTACAAGTGAGGAAACTGAAGCCTGAAGAGCTAAGTCATTTGCCCAGGGTCACAACTAGTAGGTGGCAGAGCCCAGATTTGAACCCAGGCAATCTGCCTCCATCCTCCTTCCCAACCACTGCATTATGCCACATCACATCGTTCCGAGGTAACAAAGAATGCATTACGAAAACAAAAATCACTATTATCCCAAATGAAGTTATATAAAAATTGAGCACAGATATTGTACCCAGTCCACACTCAGCTAAAAAAGGACGAAAGAGAAGAGTTATATCGGTAGAAGGATGTTCATGTACTAGTTCTGTATTATTTAACTTTGAATCCTTTATTACACACGTTTCTTCACTTCCCAAGACAGTTTCATCCTCATATTGATGCCCAAGCTGCGCAAAACAATAATGATGGTTCTTGGCTTAAGAAATACCTAGTGAGGTAGACTCAGCAGGGCTACAGGAGAGATAAGGAAGAGATGAGTATTAACTACTAAATTATGGTTATTTCTCCACATAATTCCACCCAATTACATTTTGAGAAATGACCAAAAATTATATTCTCTCTCAGAAATGTAAACATACCTTTTTCTAGTTCATTTCCTTGAAACAATACTTATTTGGGATGTTTATGCATACACTATCTCGATATAAATAAACACAAGAACTACTGTAATTGGAACTCGTGCAGTTAAGAAATAAACAGCACTAGAATCAAATGCATACACACACAAAGTCTTTATCTGTAGTAGAAGCTACCCCTTGGGTGTGGATGTGTGTATTTCAGGGTCTCCAAGGGCTGGGGAGAAGAAAGGCTAATCTTTTGAGATAAATAATTCCCCTAATTGAGTAAACCAGCCAGTGGAATCTCACTGCTGTGAAAAATACAAGCAGGAAAAACTAATTATGAGGGGAAACTAGAGCGTTAGTCGAGCATTACAAAAGTCCATGAGCACCCAAAAGTTATCTGGGTTCTACAATTTAGTAATCAAAAGATAGGATGTATTTTGCAAAGATTTTCTTCTCAGCTTTCCCAGGCAATTGAGTACAGGCTCTTAGTCATAGCTAAGAATTACTTCCCAAATAAGCTCCATATGTTATGACTGTTGTCTTTGGTCTTTTCCAAATCCAGATCTGGTCAGAAACGATAGGCTGGTTTTCCACACTGTACAACTGTGAAAACCCTTTCTTACCCAAGGAAGTAAGGAACCTCTTTCAGCCCTGTCTGTGAGGTCTTATATCAATCACGCCAAATACTAACAGGATGTCAGTGCTGGAGAAATTCTCTTTGCAACACATGGCAAGTGACATAAAAAACAATACCCTTTCCCTTATCTGTGAAAAAGATGCCCCCAAAGAAAATACAATCACTTAATAAATCATTCACATCTGACCCGTTTCGGTCGTACCCTCAGGCCATGGCTTGAATTACTTTCAGTTCCCAGAACTGTCTCACAGGAATATTAAAGAATCTTCTACAGAAAATGACGTTTGGATAGTACTTTTCTTCCTGACTGTGATGCTGTTGAGAAAGCACTGGCTCACAAACCTCAAGATAGGTGGTTCAAACCCACCAGCCACTCTGTGGGGAAAAGATGGGGTTATTTGCTTCCATACAGTTTCCCCGTCTCAGAAACACTCTGAAGGGTCACCAGGAGTCAGAACTGACCTGCTGACAGCGGTGTTTTCTTCCCGAAAGTGAGATGCGCAGGTGCCTGTGTGTTCACGATGATGTGCACAACGTGATGTCACAGGGGGATTACTATAGCGTGCCACGAGACACCAGCCTCCACGTCTATGAAAAGCTATCAAGAACCACATGCTCTCGTTTCCTTCCTTCTTTCTTTCTCCCTCTTGAGAAATCAAAAGATGCTTATCCTAGTGAGTCCTGAAGAAAGTTTGCTCCTCATATGCCTAGTTTACACAAGCAGGAGGCTGCTGCTTGTGGATGGTAGGTGCCATCAAGTCTAATAGAAACCCTATGTGCAAGAAAACAAAAACTGCCCAGCCCTGTGCCATCTGACAATTGTTCCTCTACCTGAGCCCAGTGTTGCAGCCACGGTGTCACTTCATCTCATTGGGGAACTTCCTTTTTTCCTCTGCCCCTCTACTTTACCAAGCACGATGTCCCTCTCCAAAGACTGGTCTCTCCTGACAACACATCCAAGTCTGTAAAACGCAGTCTTGCCATCGTTGCCTCCAAGGAGCACTCTGGCCACACTCCTTCCAGAGCAGACTTGTTTGTCCTTTGTTGCTCCCGATAATCCTATTTCCATCAGTGCTATTCAGGTCCCCAAGCCAGTGTCCTGACAACAACCCAATTCCCATCACTTCTAATGCTAGGCATCACGTCCTGCTTGCAGACTTTTGCTCCAGTGATGCCTTAGCATAATCAAGTGTATGACTGTATTAAGACACGTTGCTATCCTGCTATCCTGCAACAACATACAAGAGCAACTGAACATTGAGAAAACATCCCAGCCCAGTCCACTTCAAGTCCATAAGTCTAATACTAGCCCATATGTCCAATACCAATGCATAAAGTCCTCTTCAGGCTCACTAAACACATGCAATGATGCCAGGCCAGTGGGTAGAAAGTCTTTGGATCCAGTGTCATTGGAAACATCTCAGCGCTGGCAGGGGTCTCTGCATCAGGGTGGGTCCATGTGTCTTGTCAGCTGCTATGTCTCCCAGGGTGTGTGCAGAGTCTCCCACCTCCACGGAGGAAGTATCGGATTTCCCAGAATTCTCAGAAGACCATGCCCACACAGAGGCTTTATTGGCTATCTCCGGATTGACAGGTTAGACTCCACCCCTACACTCTTAATCCTCAAATTGCCACCAGATTTGGTGACTGCCACAATATCACAGCCATTAAAAGAAAAATAACTCCTCATGCTAAATAAAGGGATAAAGATATGAAATCAGCAACCTGAAGTTATCACCCAGTCCCTGCTATATAAATCCTCATGAGATCATCATTAAGTTGAATCCTATGTAATCTTTGATGGTATTTTGGCCTCCTTCAAGAATTCCCTTGAAGAGTTAAAAAAAAATGTGTAAAGAGAAACTCAACTCACATTACATTTATAGGCAAGGGACAATTTTACACTCTATCCCTAGAGGAATAAACATATTTTCATAAATTCAATTATGACTTGAAGGAATGGCTTACAAATTATTTTTCTAGCCCAGACATTTCTGGAAAGCTCCTTATCTGGCAAGTCAATAGTTTGCTCCACTCCCCAGGAACCTCAAAACACACCCTGATGCAAGTCCCTTCACTTCCCCACTGACTCCCTAGGTGTCTGCTCTCTCGGTAAAAGGTATTACATTTGGCCAGTTGCCTCGTCATCCTAAAATTCCTCCTTGATTTTCTATCTCCCATGGCTTTAGCATGCCTCCCATTACATCACTCCTGCAGTACAGAAACTTCCTCCTCACTCGTCTCTCAGCACTCGGTTGCACAACACACCCAGATTTAGCTGCTTTCCATAAAACTGTCACAAAGATCTTTAATCATACCTTTTTAAGAATATGTCACTTCTGAGTTTGCGTGCTTTCTTCCCAGTGTTCAATATCAAAGACTTGCCTTCACCTATGATGATACAATCCTAATAAATGTGTCCCCGCACTCTTCTAATAACCTGTGCTGTGTTACTCCCTCAAGGCACGTCTTCTCTCGTACCATCAAACACTGCTGATGTCCTAACCCTAGAACTCCGTGTGGCCTGTCCCACACTTGTCCTTCTCCATTTCACTTCTTCCATTCCCTAACGGAAGACCTCTCACTATAAACGTCAGCTCACACGGCACCTTCGCTGTAAGCCTTCCCTAATATTTCTAGATCTAACCTTGTGATGCCCACAGGGTACAAATTAAACAATATCATAGCATATCACTGAATCTGGCAGATCATATTATACAAATCTATCTTTCTGAACACATTGTTTTTGGTGGGTTTTTTTGTAGAAATGCCTCTGCCTCCATACAGTTGGCTATTCCCCACCCCCACCCCTGATATTCTTTGATACAAGCCTATTGGCTTTTCAGAAAGATGGGTTGGAAGACAGGAATGTACATAACAGAGCAAAGGCCCCGATCAAAGTCAAGTGGCACACTGAACACCGCTGGGTTTTATCTTCATGCAAATAAAACATCGAGTCCTATTCATACACAATGGCCAACAATCGCTCATTCGTGCAGATACTGGTGAGGCATTCTGAAGACCCCCTGAGGAGGCGAGAAACTGAAGCACAAAGATTTCAGTGTCAAGTCACCTTTTGTTGCTGTTGGAATCTCTGGGGACTGCACACAGTTCTTGTGCTTGGCTGCTAATATAAAACTTGAGGGTGCAAAGACACCCAGACAAGCCTCAGAAGAGAAGTTTAAAGATTTACCTCCAAAATATTCGCCACACTGACCCACATTCAACTCTGATGCACATGGTGCTGCTATGAGTCAGAATCAAACTGGCAGCAACTAGTCTCACCTCTTTGAGAGAGACAGCTTCAAGTGAATGCGGACTACCTTCCATTTGAGCATGCCACCTCACATGTCTGCACTCATGCACCATGAAAAGTTTAATTGTGTCTTTACATTTCCATTTCTACTCTTAAAACAAGGAATGGATTAGACCCACATCTGGAATTTAGTCTGTTCCTTTCTTCTTTGTTTAAAATAATTTTATTGGGATCTCTTACAGCTTCTTTATCCACTCTAGTCCCAATTTGGAAAAAGGTAGTGAGAGCAGGCATGCTAAATGCTAGTTGCCAAAATGACCTATCTGAAGATATTAGGGATGAGAAAGCAATGGCCGGCTGGCTTATCACTGAGAGTTTTTTGTTACCCTGTGCCAAATATTCGATTAGGCTCATAAACAACCTTAGAAAAATGACAGATCAAAAGGTTAGCTTCTCATGGTCTCTGAGTTTACCAACCAGGCAGCATATTATCTCCATTACTAAGGTAACAAATTACATTACTGTGTTACAATTGGAACACTTGGGTAAAAAGGCAAAAACAAGGGCAAGTCTAGGTCAAACTATGAATTAAATACAATTTATTTTCATAAAATTCAACATTTTCTGCTATCCCTCTTGAGGCTTTCATGTTTATTCTGGGGTGTTTATTCAGACCACACACTCAATAAGGGCCATTGCCCAACTGAGAGCAATACATACAGATAACACGTCATATTTCAGAACATTTCCGGACAGAAGAATTTAAAATTAATCACAAACCAAGTGCTGGTAATAAAAAGATAGATGTCAATGATGATTTACTTTCCAATATTCTATTCATTCATATACAGTTCATGTGCTAAGACATGCAACTCCATGCAATATTTATTGTGGAATCCCCAAATCCAGGCTCATTAGTGGCTTAAATATTTTAGTTAAAAAAAGAAATCAAATGAGAAAAATATGAACCAAGTATCAAAAAATGATAGGAAACTACAAAGAACAAAACAAGTTGATGTGACTGAAAATGGTGGTGGAGGGGAATAATTTCGATTGGGGGAGTTACGAAAAGGTCTCACTGAGGTAGAAGACGACACAGAGAAATGAATCGTTAAGAATCCACCCCAACCTTTACACACACACACACACACACAGAGAAATGAATCTTTAAGAATCCACC
>NW_022111321.1:10218370-10224966 GCF_000313985.2 Echinops telfairi | reverse complement strand
CCGTAATACAAAGCCAGTGGAGAACAGGCAGAGACTGGAGCAGAGGCCAGAGCAGGTAGGACCTTGATTTGATAATTATGCTATGAACTTCAGATTTTATTCTAAGTTACCTATCACAGAAACACAGAATGTGGTCATAATGACAAAATAATTCAAATATATTCTAAAGAGACTCTACACATCTTCCATTCCTATTCACTTGTCTGTGTTGTACCTCTTGAGGTTTTCCAATGCACGTCTCACTACAAAGGAGACTGAAATCCTTTAAGGCTAAAAGAAAATTCTGCCCCATATTTGAACCCAACTCTTGAGCATCCCAAACAGGTTCAAAATCAACAACAAAAAAGAGTTATGGAAAAACCCTTTCAGTATTAGCTGCCACAAGCGCTCCATAAAATAAATCCAAATGACTCGCAGCTTTTATGTATGACTCTTCCGAGTCCAGAGTTCATAACATTCTAAGAAACCCCGTCTATAGTGAAAGGAAGGTAGCCTCCATGTATCACGTTCAATGTGACCTAATTATAAAGCAAGTGTCTTGCTACTGTGTGTGTACATCATCACTTGTCAAGAGGCGGTGTTGCATGCATATCTGTTGGAAGGTCGAATCTGTTTGTCACATGTCATAGTTAGACTACGACAAAATCACCGAGAGCTGAAGGGGAGTGCTGAGATAACCATGGCCAGATTGGTCCCTTCTAAAATAGGGCAACTGAAGTCCAAAGAGGTTAAACTCACACAGATATTTAATAACAGATCCAGAATGGACCAGTCCCTTTGACCCAGATAAAATGAAATTTCAGAATTTCTTTCTTTCCTGACACTGTAATTACCCAATTGCAATTTAATACAAATCTGGAAACACCTTCAAGCATTGTTCTGTATCATCAAGTAGCAATTAGGCGTCTTATCAGAGATAAACATCTTGGCAGGAATTCTACCCCTAATATAGTAGAACCCTGGTAGTGTAGCAGGTTAGGGGTTGGATTGCTACTGCAAGGTTGGCAGTTTAAATCCACCAGCTGCTCCTCAGGAGAAAGATGAGGCTGTCAGCTCCTAGAAAAATTCACAGCCTGGGAAACCCACAGGGGCAGTTCTGTCCTGTCCCGTGGGATCAGTACCAGTCAGAAGCGACTCGGTGGGAGTGGGTTTGTTTTTTGAAAGAGTAAAGCCTCAGCTAATCTGCTTTAAAATACACCTGTCCCCCCCAAAATACACCTGCCCCCCTACCCCCCGCCAAAAATATACCTGCCCCCACCCCCAAAAATACACCTGCTCCAGCCAAAAAATACACCTGCCCCCACCCCAAAAATTACACCTGCCACCCCACCCCCCAAAATACACCTTGACCCCACCCCAACACACACATACTCACTCTGTTGTTAACACTTTTATGTGGCAATATAGGAGAGGGAGAGAGACAGAGAGAGAGGGGTTATCTTGGTCAAATCTCCCATCTTGGTATATTCTCAACTCAATTTACAGTCATAGAAGCAAAAGACAATGAGCCTTATGTTTCAAATGGTCATTATTACTAGCAGTATAAAGTCAGATCTCTCAGAGCTATACTTTCTTGAATGTCAAGGCTTTTATATTCTTATTGCTTCATATCAGAGAGTTTTGTCTAGTCCATGAGAGGGGACAGAAAAGTACTTTTATTCTAGGTCCCCTCTACAAAATGTCCTGTCACAGGAAACCCCTGCTACTGACCAAAGAGTGCCAGGTATCTAGGAAGCTGAGGGAAAGAACAAGGAAAGGCTGCTTGGTAGTTTTCCTTTGTAAAGGACATGTCGCCACTTTGTAGACAATGGAAGAAATGTAAGAATCATTTAATGACTTTAAAAAATTGCCTAGATTATGTTTGATGGCTCTTTCCTTCTCTATAGTATACAGTTACTTTCTTCATAAGAACTAAGTCAAACACCAGGTCATATGTTCAGTTTTGATTACCATCTGGTCTGCAAAGCAAACACGATGGCCCTCTAGGGGTACATCACACATCTAAAGACTGACAAGATGGTCTGGCATTCGATTTGCTTTCTAGAAAACACTGACAATCATGCTACCCCTGGTTTGCTCCTGTCTTAAGAATCACCTAGTACTTGGCATAAAAATGAATGTGCTGTGCAATTATGGATCTCTCTTTACTGGTAATGGTTCACCTCTAGTCCAACTTTACTCTTGGGGCATGGTCCTCCTGTTCTGTATTATCGGAGGACCTTATTCCAAATATCTTCAAGTTACTCCTTCGCATTTTGTCCAGAGCAAGTGCTGTCAAAAGCATTTGTTTGGAACTGGTGAGTGAAAGTTATAATGTTAACGAGAGAATCATCTGGGTTCATTGTTATACACCTTCCTTGGCTACGGAAAGCTCTGTTCATTTACTTATGGAGAAAGTTGTGTTCATTTACTTACTAAGAAAAGGGATACAGTCTCTGGTGGAGTAGTGGTTAAGTGTTGGGCTGCGATCTTTATGGTCAGCTGTTCAAAACCACCAGCAGCTCCACAGGAGAAAGGCTGGGCTTTCTACTCCTATAAACTGTTAACAGTCTCGGAAACCCATGGGGGTCACTGTTTGTTAGCACTGAATCTATGGCAGTAAGTTTGATTTTTTTTTTCTTGGTTTCCTATTAATGACTTCCATGAATGATGATTAAGTCTAGATGAAACAAATTTGGGATTTACAGGCACTGCTACATCTCAGGAACATAAGAACTTGCCAATTCACCCTATATTTCATTTGTTAACATGAACTACCTGCTTATCATCTTGCTACATACTAAGGATAAGAAGCTATCATACTATTGTTAGTTTGACACTGTGAATAAAACACAGATTATTAATATAAACTATAGTGGAGGTCGTATATAGAAACAGTTTTGAAACCAGAGTCAGTACAAGTATCATAAGATGAAAATCGAGATGGCTTACTTCCTAGGAATTGACCTCGGCTGTCAATTAACACTATTTATATTTTCCTGTCAATGGTTGACCGCTCAATAGCTGGTTGTCACTGAAATATGAAAATGTGTGCATTTTATTGACAGGTAAAATGTACATATTTATACTTTGTATGTTACCTCCCATAAAGTGTCACAGCTTCACAAATTCACAGGGACATTTACATACCCTGTCCTATAGGGTCACTATGAGTCAGCATTGACTCAAGCGCAGTGAGTTTGCTTTGGGGTTTATGCCACCATATTCTAAAAAGGAACTTCAAGGTGGTTGATAAAAATCCCATATCACAATAAGATAAAATAAATTTTAAATGAAGTTTGAAAAACAAAGCAGAAGGAGAACAACGTTGGAGAAAGAGATGGTAACAAAATTTGAATGTTCAAATAGAATGATGCCAGAGGCCACATAAGAGGGTCAGATATTCTGTGTCTAAGCATTTTTGAAGAAACGGTATATCCAAATCAATGTAGATGTTCGGGTGCAAGAGTCAATGTCTAAAGCTTACTAACATCATGTATGTCTGAAATAGGAGGGAAGCGCTATCTCCTCAAAGTAGTCAAGCGTACTCACGAGGGTGTGGGAAACGAGCACTGAGGGAAATGTGACTGGGACTCCTTCCCTGGCTGGACGGCGGGAATCTGGAAGACTAGGATTCCATGGCAGGAAGACCGCCACTCTGGTAGTTGGGATATAGTCCGACTACATTTTCCTGCGGTAGTCTATCATTTCTACAGTTTCTCCCCTAAACCTGTGCTGCCTGAAAGTGAGCACATGATTGATTCTCTCTCCCTACAGAAGCAGATGCTCCTGTCTGTTCTATTTCTTCCGCCGCGGCATCCAACCCCTCTCATGCCTTCCTCCCATAGCAGATGGGTATAGCGGGACTTTATCCCCCATGCCTGCATTCAAAATATTTCCCATAAGCCTGAATTTTTGGCTATATGAATTTGGTCATTAAATTTGCCTTGACAGCTTTCAATGTATAGGAAATAACCACTTCACTCCTGTGGCTCTTTTGAGTTTTATATATAAAACAAAAGGGGGAATTATGGGATATAAAAAGACAGTTCCCCAGCGTTGGCTCCCCCAAAGATATGCCAACATTAGAGGCTGTTTGCCAGCACATGGTGGGAGGTCAGATGCTTCGAGACATTCTTCCTGATGGCGTTCAGACATCAGTCTGGTCCACTGTAGGTGGGGCTCATACCCTACTGATAATGATTTATATAGAGAGCCAGAGAACAGGTCAAACCTGCTCAGTGACATCCAAAATTAGGCTGCCTCCCTGAATCTAGGATCCACCCATCTTGTCACATGTATACCCCCAATCCCTTCCCTTCTTATTTCATATATACCCCTAGATCATCCCCCTCTCATTACTACATTACCTATAGCACAACCCTAGTGGGGTTGCACATCCCCAAAAGATATATAAACCTTGGTTAGCAATAAATTTCTCTCTTTCTCCTGCCCTGTACCACCAGGAGGATCTGAGGTGAGTATGCCACCATGAAATGTGTCTGACTCCTTCATTTTACTCTCTCGCCTATCTCTCATTTTCTCTATGACTTTACCATACTCTTTACTTATTATTGCTGTACAATTGCGCCTACCAGGTCTGTGATGATTTGCTTGGGGTGGCTACCCTGACAGTGAGGAAGCAAAGCTTTTAGGACATTCCCATGCTAATGGGGCACAACTCAAAATGAGAAGGAACAGTGAAATATACAAAGCACGAATGTAGGGAAATTGGATGTTGTCAAAAATAAAATAGAGTTAACATATGTACAAATATGTTTGATACAATTGATGTATGGATTGTTATAAGCATTGCAAGAGCCCCCAATAAAATGATCTTTAAAAAAAATTTAAATGGCCTGTGCAACAGCTGTGGAAAGCAGTGTGGCGCGTCCTCAAAGAACAGGCAACAGAAATACCATATGACCCGGCAACCCCTCTACTTGGTATACACCCCAAAGAAGTAAGAGCCACAGCACAAACAGCTACATGCACACCCATCTTTATTGCAGCACTACTCACAATAATATGACAACAGGAACAATCTATCGGCCCATCAGTGGAAGAATGGGTAAATAAACTAATAGGCATTTTGTACATACACACAATGAAATACTACACATTGAGAAGGAGAGTAATCATCCGACTACAAAATACCTCGTGGCATGAATGGATGTGGAGAACATTATGGTGAGTAAAGTTAAGTTAATGACAAAAAAATATGAGACCACTGTTACAAAAGGGAAAAGAAAACAAGACAAAGGTTTCATATCAAAAGACACAGACTACGATGGTTCCCAGTGGTGAGAGGGCGAGGGAGGGCAGGAGAAGCCATAGGCTAGAAGATAGACATGTGCTAACTTGGGTAAATGTGAGAATAGTATTCTACAAGAGGGAGAAGAGAAAATATGATGGAGGCAGGGCAAGCTGTTAAGAGATTTGGTAAGTAGTTCAAGTGGTTGGATACAAAAATTATTATCTAAAATGTAAACCATCACCTAATCCACAATTAAAAATTTAAGAAATGAAATGGAATGTAGAACGATAAATATCCTTAGGCAGTGGAGATTGACCACTAATAGCCATTTTAATTTAGAAAATCATAAGGTTTATTATACGAAGAATGACAAATTCAAGAGAAACGAGCTCTCATTCCTTATCAGAAGAACATAACAAGATCAACCTTGAAGTACACTATTGTTCTGAGGAAGACCAGTTAACACAATTATTATTCATATTTATGCAGCAACCACTGAAACCAAGACTGAAAAAAGTAAAGAATTCTATCAGCATCTTCAGTCTGAAATTGATCAAACATAGGATCAATATGCATTGATCAATACTAATGAATGGGATGAGAAAGTTGGAAACAAAGAGGAAAGATCAGCAGTTGAATAATAACCTTGGTGGTAGAAATTGCATGCTAGAATTTTGCTCTCTGGGCATGGTGTCAGGAGAGAGACGTCCCTGAAGAAGGACATCACGCTGGCTAAAGGAGAGGGGCAGCAAACAAGAGGAAAGTCCTTGAGGAAATGGATTGACACACAGGCTGCATCGAAGGGCTCAAACACCAGAAAAATTTTGGGGATGGCCCAGGAGTGGGCAGCCCTGAGTTCTACTGTGTATCAGGTCCACATGAGAGCAAAGCGATTCGACCACACCTGACAACCCTAACAAACTCAACGACTTCCTCATTAAAAATACATTTTTCAATCACAGAAATGGTGACCATCCACGTGGGCCTCACCAGATGGAACACAAGGGAATCAAACTGATTACCTTGGCCTGGAGAAGGGAGACGCTCCGTTACATAGGACCAAACAGGGCTAGCGACAGACTACACCAGACCATCACTGCTGAAGCCTGCAGCTAAGGAAAGTCAAAGCGGGTCTAAGAGCCAACAAACAGCCTGGAGCACAGTCTACCTGGATCAGAGGACATTGGAGATTGGGTTTGACTCAGCGAACACTCACGACTTGGAGACCGGATGAGTTGTGAGATGACCTGGAGAGCATGATGCGCGAGGACCCGAAAGGCCATTAAAAAGACACGAAACAAAGAAAGGACCAAGATGGAAGTCAGAAGGGACTTTGAACTTGATCTTGAAAGTAGAATCT
>NW_022111321.1:10211693-10217029 GCF_000313985.2 Echinops telfairi | reverse complement strand
ATAGTAACTCCAAAGATGAAACAAGAAAATTTAGGAAATATTGCCCTTAATGGGATACAAAGAGTTCAGGAAAAAGTGACAAGAGTGCTTGCACTACTCTAAGAAGGTAGTCAATGTCAATTGTACAAGTCAATTGTACGAGTCACAATTGTCTAATTAGTCTACGCTCTGCTGTGTGTATATAGGCAGCCACCAAGATCTAAACAAAATCTGTTCCTAAGTGTACTTTAAATCAAATGTGTGGGTGAGTCAGAACCACTGCTATCAAATTGACTCTGATGTAAAACAACCCTACAAAGGGCATCTAAGATTCTCATCTCTACAGGAAATGACGGCCTCGTCTTTTGCCACAGGGGACTTGAACCTCAGCCCTTGATGGCACGGATAGCACAAAAAAGGGGCCAGGTTACAGCTGCGACCAGTGACTTGATATCTCCCTCAGCCTGGCTGACCATTCCTCAATTCAGGAGGCAGAGCAATCCTTGCAGCAGAGGCGTGGGATCCCTGTACTCACGTATCGGTACCCACGTTGCTAACAACTGTGCTGAAGGACCGTGGCCATCTCAGGCTTTCCTTCCACAGAGTCCCATCCCCTCATCCCTTCCTGGAGGCTCTGGGGAGTTTTGACCTCCAGGTTGGCTTGCCAATTACTTGGACTCCAGTTCAAGGGAGAGAGACTATACATAGACAATGAGAGACCAAAACATGGACCAGAAGCCAATCTGAGAGGCATAAGCTTCTTTGTATTGAGGGACTTACAGACCTAGACTTACAGGACTGCTTCCAGTGGTGGCTAGCTAGACAGGAAATGACCCACTATGGGGGTCACTGGGCAGGCTTTTTTCATACCAGTTAACCAACTTTGCATAGAGTGGCCTACTGAAACCGTGAACAATATGAATAAAGATAGGTACCCAAAATGCATTGTTAGGTCATGGCTATTGTGTGCACCAGTGCTTCTAGTTGCACGTGGGGGGACGGGGTGGGGGAGAAGGGTGGGGAGCCCCAGGTAGGCCCAGGACACAGGAATCCCTACTCGGCTGAGGTGCAGCCATTTCAAAGCACGAACTCATATCCTCATGGTCTGCCAGACAGGAAGGCCATTAGTTAGAATCCATCCCATGGCAACGCTGTCGTAAATGGTTGTAGATTTCTTCGGCAAGTCATTTGAATTTGCCAAGGTTCACTTTCCTCTTCTATGAATTAAAGAGGTTTGACGAACGGAATTGAAAGAATGTGAATTGAAGAGATTTGACTGATTTCTTACAAGTCTTTTTCAAAGCTCTGATTATTTTTTACCTTTAAATACTTCTTCTAATCTGATGAGTTTGTCTTGGTTTTGATGAATGGCCTGAAAAGTTCAAGGCATAACCTCATGTGGCTGTCTTCATAATGACACTAACTAGTCACCAGGAGTAGGGTGAGCTCAAATGTTGTGGTTAATAATGCAAGAAGAAACATTCACCAACGCTGAAAAACTCAAATTTACTCCTAGCAAATACAGCCTTAAATCAGAAAGGGAGACGATAATGTGAACTAACAATTAGCAATTGCACTAAAGGGGAACCCAAAAGAATCTGCTGCATGTTACTTATAAGTGAACGAATACCAAATTTTCCATTGAGTTTTTTTACAAGCATAAATGCACAGAAATACACAGAATTATATGAAGATGATCTATGCTGCAGATGCTGGGAAGCATTTCTCATGTGTGAGGGGGCTTTCAAGAAGTTTGAGGAAAATAGCATTAAAGATAATATAACTGTCCTAGCAACTTTGTGAAGTTCCCTCATAGGATTGATATAATATGAATATATAGTCATCTTTGTTGTGCTTCAGAATCTTGTGTTAATTAGCTTATGAGCTTGGCCACAGTGAAAAAAATGACAATAGAAAAACGTAAAATGCAAAGCTTAATTAAGAATAACAAGTGATACCCCGACAATAAAGTTCATGCATGAATATACTGAGTAACAAAATCAAGGTCAGCCTTAGGTCTTATAAATAACTGGGGACAAAGAGTGTGCGTGTCTATTCTATAAAACATAAACTGGTGGGAAGCCATTAAGATTCTTTGGCACTCAACAATGAAGGCTAGGCTTGAAACCTCTTAGGGAATATTAGACATGCCATGGAAGAGAGGAGAACTTCTGTTGATTTCCTCACTCTGTAATATCCAAACACTTAGGGAATGAAGTAGGGGAAGGGGAGCATTAAAAAGCATTGTATTTCCAAATAAAATATTGTAAAGTATGTACATACAAAGAGAGGAGCCCTGGTGGTGTAGTGGTTGCATGTTGGACCACAATCTGCAAGGTCCAAAGTTCGAAACCACCAATGTTCCATGAAAGAAAGACGGGCTTTCTACTCCCATACATAAACAGTCTCAGAAACTCACAGGGCAGTTCTAGCCTGTCCTACAATGTTCCTGTGAGTTGATATTGACTGAATGGCAGTGAGTGAATGAGTGATATCCAAGGAGAAGAGTTGACACTGGTTCATACGTTTCTAATTTTTTTAACTTGTGGTAAATATTATTTGCCATTTCAACTATTTACAATTCAGTGACATTAATTACCCATTTCAGACTTTTAAAGAAAATGTGTACTCTAAAGCAAAACATCATGTAATTCAGATGAAGAATTTTGCTTGTGAACGTGAAGGAATTGATCCGAACACACATCTTTCAAAAGTTAAACACACTACTGTGTCTAGACACTCAAGGACCTAAAAGAAGTGCTTCAGGACACTGCATCCAGCACAGAACAAGAAGTCGGCAGCTCCTGTCCAAAGGAAGGGGACAGCCCCACGACCTGCTGCTGTCCACTTCCCCTGATGCTCCTTCGCATCACTGTCTTGCACATCTGGGTCATCTTTCTCTTGTAGATCACGTTCGACAGGAGTTGTCTGGCTGCACATTGCTAGGATTCCTGCTTACACCCTTGTGCTACTAAGATATGCCTTTAGTACTCATGGGTACTTCAGACTTTGTGTACTTTAAACTTTGAACTTGGATAGTACCACCTTAGCTGTTCACACCCTTGGTTTGACCTAACTACTTCATGACAATTCTTCCATGTATGTTGTCTGGAGCTGTCTCACTCTAAAAACTGAAGCCATGGTTTGGCTCAGATACCAGGACCTTGCCCCAGGCTTGGTCCTTCTAGCCAAATGATACGATACAGACTCAAGGAACAAAGGTAGACCAAGCTTCAACTCACATAAAAGAAAGTACGCCAGCCATTAGAGATGACTCATAAAAGGATGCTCTGGGTGTAGTAGCATAAGAGAGGTTCCCAGGGCAAACTCTGGAATAGGCAGAGATGGGTTCAAACCCAGCTCCACTACTGGCTAGCTGACTATGCTTATACTTTAACTTCTCTAATCCTAAATTCTGTCATACGAAGAATGGAAATACTAATAATAGTTATAAAAATGTAACATAGCCACTTTATTTGGATTTACATTAGGATTTGAAGGGGTTAAATGAGATTTTCACTTATGAAATGCAAAGCACCAGGGCTGACACATACAATTAAAAACAAAAACATTGTCAGCCATCAGGTAGAATCTGAGCTGTAGTTAACCTTGACAGGGTTTCCGAGGCTATAAAGCTCTATAAGAACAGACAGCCTCATCTTTCTCCCATAGAGCAGCTGGTGGGTTTGAACCACCAACCTTGTGGCTAGTAGTCCAATACCTGCCAGACAGTACTACAAAGGGATAAAATGCTTGTTGTTATTATTATAATTTTGACCAACTATCTGAATTGGAGAAGACATTTAATTTCTTTTCCAAACTTAAGTCTTTATTCTGAGTCCTTGAAACAAGTCATATATATTTTTTAATTGACAAAGGCTGAAACAATGGGCTCAAATATAAAAATATCAAGTCATATTTAAGAAACTGTCCATTTCCCAAACATAATTTAGTATTTTTATCATCACCTTCCTCATGTTCAAACATATCCACACATTCTTCAATATTCTTTTAATCTGAAAATGGAGTCCAATTCCCCTCCCTCTTGAACGAGGACAGGCTGATGTAACTCACTTCTCTGTGACTTGAGGCTAAAGATCTGAAAGGACAATACAGTTTCTAGTTGGTTCTTTTTGCCCTTGGGACACAAGCTTAAGCTACTCAAAAGCCACCACGATAGTTTGAGTAGAAAAATCCCACAAAAATAAGAGATGCCCAAGGATCTCTCTGGGATTCTCAATTATTTTGAGTCTTCCAAGCATGTGAGAGAATCTTCTCCCTTCATTTCATCCAGCAGACAAGCAAAACAGTGACTAGCTCTCCTACCTGAGCCCTGCCCAAATTGCAGATTCAAGAAAATGAACCAGAACCCTACCTTATCCTTTCCTTCTTACAGGGCTGTGTTTCCACAGCACCAGCGAATGAACAAGCATTATCAAAGGTGTTACCACTTCCCTCAAGCACTTTCAGTCCTAGTGTTTCCATGTGTTTTAACCAAACAATGCAAATCTCAATTCCCATTCTCGATGATCATTTTATTCTCAATGTTGAACTTTACAGGCGTGATCAATCATTAGTAATCAACATGACCTCTGGCAAAAAAAAAATAGTAGCTATTTATTCAGGCAACATGAGACGAGGCAATACGCAAAAACACAGACACATCTTTGAAGCTTTTTGTCAGTAGCCTGTATTTTATGGGATATAAAACTAACATTTTTAGTTGGTGTAATGCCACACGGCACACTTCCCTCTGGTGTCCTGACCACTGAAACAGCAGCACTGCTCTCTGCTCCCCACTCCAGTTCGGAATTCCTTCTAAGCCACATTCCAGAGCCAATTGCTTGGACTTCAGGTTAGTCTTAGTCCACCATTGCTGCTGTTCGCTGCTATCTTTAGTTAGTCTGTATGGGAGCAAAGAGCCAGTTTTTTCTCAGATGGACCTGCTGGTAGGCTTGTACCTCCACCCATTGAGCTAGCAGACAAGCACTTAACCAGTGCCCCATTGGACTTTGTTTAGAGAAAGAAATTTTATTTCCCAACAAGTTTGCTTCCTTCCAACCCACATCCTGGGTCCCTGCTGTGCCTCTTTCCAGAAGTTAACTTTTTCAAGATAGCAGGGAGTAGGAGGGAGAGGAGAGAGAGGGAACTTTAGAAAATATGTTCAATCATCTGTTATCAATCATAACTGAACATTTAACTTTCCAGTCACAGGGGAATTCATGAACCTCCTGTGCTGTAAGACAAAGAGCTTGCTCATAACATGCCTCTCTATCTTCAAACTAAGCCTTGTTATCAGCACTTTGGTCAGATTCTTCTGTCAATGTTTTTTCTCTTTAACATTTTTAATTGTGATT
>NW_022111321.1:10208823-10210122 GCF_000313985.2 Echinops telfairi | reverse complement strand
GTATTTGTCAGTTCCCTATTAAACGATCAATTTGATAAATTAGAAAATGGAATTCCTGAGCTTCCAAATGTAGCTGGTTCCAAAAGTTGACCCTTATGTTAGTTTTAAGAAGGCCTAATGGCACAGTGGAAAAACCCAGCTATTAACCCAGAGGCTGGTGGTTCAAACCCACAGGAGCTCTGGAGAAGAGTAGCTCCTCTCATAAGGATTTCAGCCTAGAAAACACGGACTATTTCTCCTCTCTCCTGTATGGTAACTCTGATTCAGAATTAACTTGGTGGCACACAACAATGTCAGTTTTGATATTAATGTTTGATTAGAGCATAGGAGGCAAAAAGGGATTTTCCCATTTTAGTAATATAAATTTGGCATGGGCTCAGATTAGATCTTGGTACATTTAAACCATTTATAGCTGACATATTGAAGCTGGGAATGCATCTTGCCGTCCTTTCCCAGTGAACTAGAGAAAACAGAGTCCCACGTATAAGTTAGCCTGCCCCAGCACACAGGAAGCCCACACACACACACACAAAAAAACTAACTAAAACAAAACAAACACTGCGATGGCGTCCATTCGGACTGATCGCAACTCTACTAGACAAAAGAACTGCTCCATCGAGTTCCCAGCGCTCTCACCAAGCAAGGGGGCAGAGACAAGGAACTCAACCCCTGCAACCCATAGCAGCAGCAGCAGCACACACACAAAAGCAGCCCTTCCACGGGAGCACAAGCTCCAATACCCAAAATACGAGATTCCCCACAGCAAAGTCCTCTGTGTTTCCAGAACACTCAGGAGTCCCTTCTAAAAAAGAGTAGTCTCTGATATTGGATTAACAAAGAAAGCCCTAGTAACAAGCTTGTTTCTAAGACACAGCTTAATTTCCTAGTGACATACATGACTGTTTGGGCTGGGAGGATGACATTTTCCTGGACATACTTTCCTCTTGGACAGCCCTTCCCCAGAGAATGCTGTATTGTGGCCTTTTCGGAGAGGGCTTGTTTGCTGGTTAGGACTGTTGCTGCTTCTGTTATGATAATATATACAGAAAAACATCTCCTTGGACACATTTCTTCAATGCAGGAACTTGGAAACGCATACGGTTAGTCAGAACCTATGTAATGATCTACTGATAATGTTCCTGAGAAGACTGCCTCTTATAGAATACACTCCACACGCAATCTTCACAATAGCTTTGGAAGGCGGGTGTGACTGGCCTCCGTTCAAACACCTGGGAAGTGAGGTCCAGGTGCTTGGTAATGTGCCCACGTCCACTTGATTAGAATGTAGTTGGGCGGGGG
>NW_022111321.1:10205487-10207227 GCF_000313985.2 Echinops telfairi | reverse complement strand
GTGGCAAAGAGTGGTTACTCCTTGGGCTGCTAACCCTAAGGTCAGCAGTTCAAAACCACCTGCTGCGCCATGGGAGAAAGACGAGGCTTTCCACTCTCTAGTAAGGAATCAGTCTCAGAAACCCACAGGGCAGTTCTACTCTGTCTATAGGGTCACTATGAATCAGACTTGACTCGATGGCAGAGAGTGGTTTTAGGTTGGGCGATTCAGATGTGTGAAAGAAATTTATAAAATTAAACAGATGACCAGAGAGGAAACAGCATGTAATGGTAATGTCTAAAGGGATACTTTAAATGATACTTGAAAGACACCAAACCCTAAGTATCCATTATGCATGCACAACCTACACAAGGATAATTATATTACTGAACAGGCCGGTAGTCAATGGCTAAACTGGAGGCAGAAGAGGAGGTATTTGGGAATAGTTGTGTATGACACAATAAAATGAGGTGCAAAACCTTGACACCAAAAAGGATCTTGACCTGCTATCGTTGGCAACACCAGAGCTTCCTATGCGACCAGTTTGCAGCTCTGGAGGGTCCCTTTCCTACCAATAAGGAACCAGCAGAGTTCACGAGGAAACATCACAAAAACAATGAAAGTAGAGAAACAGACAGAAAGGTTCTGGCCTCCGGGAGGTATACTTGTATACAGTGTAAATTGTAATACACTGAAATACACTAAATAGAAACATAACACTGTTCATCTCATTCCATTAGGATGGTCTTTGCTATTTTTGCTTCTTAATTGCTGATATTAAAGTCGCATTTAAAAGGAAGTTACATCATGGATAGACAGGACACACACACACACACACACACACACAAGGGTACATCAAAAAGTTTGTGGAAAAGTTTCATCATCTTTTTAAAACTCCATTTTCTATGTATTTTTTGAAGATCCACCATACATATGCAGATATGTATGTCTATGAATTGCATCTCCCATTTGAATGCATGAGGGAGCAGAGAAGGGAAGTGTGTTAAGCCAGACTGACTCAAGAACCAAATCCAGGGACACTCGTACATGTGTCAGAGAGAGCTTTGTATCAAGAAGTAATCCCATATCAAGCAAACATCCCAGCCCAGTCCATAAGTCTAATACTAGTCCATAAAGCCCTCTTCAGACTCATGCAGCCACACTCAATGATGCAGAATGCAGGAAGATCTCGGGCTATTGGGTTGCAAAGTCTTGTAGATCCAATGGTGATGGATGCATCTCCAGAGCTCTGGCTGCCATCAGTATGGCTGGAAGTGGCTTGTCGACAAAAAGGTGAAGCAGAGAGAGGGGAGGTTCCCAGGGAAAACCAATGCCCACAAGGGGTACCATCAGGCTGTGATCCAATTGACAGGCTAGACTCTACCCCTTCACTCTATTTATCAAGTTGACACAAGATTTTGTAACTTCCACGGGAAGCATCACAGATTACCATTGCTTCTGCATGCCTGGCTGAGACCTTGATCTCTACACCTCCCCTTGGGATTCATGCACCTCTGACATGTGGTCTAATAGGAATGCAGCGTACCCTCTAGGCCAGTGGTTCTCAACCTGTGGGTCGTGACCCCTTTGGGAGTTGCCTGATTCATAACAGTAGCAAAATTACAGTTATGAAGTAGGAACAAAAATAAATGACCAGAGTACCTTCTAGCTGTGGTTTATATTTGTTTAGAGAAATCTGGCAAAGAACTGAAAGCCGTGGCTTCAGTGCATTGGTCCCCTGGTGCCAGCACAGTGTTATGG
>NW_022111321.1:10181812-10204959 GCF_000313985.2 Echinops telfairi | reverse complement strand
AATGCCCAGTTGACCAGGTCTTTCTTCCCGGCAGTATCTAGGATTTCAGTTTTACTCTGGACCTCCCATGTGATTGCAGAATTCAACGGCATTGTGTTTCTTTATGTCTTCTCTCCCACTAGACTGTGAGCTCCCTGAGAGTCAGGATCTATCTACCTTCCAGTGCCACAGGCATGGCCTGGAACTTAGAAAACTGTTCAACTGTTGGCTGAGTAAATAAATGGCATGAATTTTAGCCAAAACATTACCCCAAAATATAAATAAATGTATGGTTGGGGGGATCACCGCAACATGAGAAACTGTACTAAAGAGTTGCGGAATTAGGAAGGTCGAGAACCACTGCTCTGGGCCCTCCTGTCCACCCCCTCTCCCAGGCCACATGGGCTGCATAAAGCATGAGCGGGGCTCCAGCCCACTGTACTCCACCACTGCAGGAGTCATACCCACTAACCCAGGGGCCTGCAAACCAGTCCCCGCTGTTCTCAAGACAAATCAGTTCCAACACACGGAGACCCCAGGTGTGGCAGATTAGGATCACAATATCTTCCGTGGTTGTTTTTATGGAAACAGACTACCAAGCCTTTCTTTTCAGGTGCCTCTGGGTAGATTCAAACCCCAACCTTAGAAGGTAATTCCGTTAACTATTTGTACCACACAGGGACACCAGAAGCCCCCACACTCCATGCACAGATATAGACTCATAGCAAAGCTCACCCAAAGAATCCTGCACACTGACTTCACTCCCAATACCCCAAGCCAAGCCCACTGATGTCCAGCCCATTCTAACTTGGAGGAACTCCATGGAACAGAGTAGAATTGCACCCCAGGGGTTCCAAGCCTTTGACTCTTCACATATGGAAACTGCTACACCTTTCTCCACACACCCACACCCACCCCATTGGAGTAGCTGGTGGGTTTGGGCCACTAACCTTAAGGTTGGCAGCAGATTACTTTAACCACTGTGCCCCGATAGGCCTACTTTTTTTTTTTCCCTTGTCAGATCCAGAATCCTGTGATTGATTTTGGAATACCCTTAGAAAATCTGTGGCGTGATCTGAGGCAAAGTACTTTCAACAGCTGAGCAGTAGACCTGATGGCGGGGCAGGTTAGCATTGGGCCAGTACCTGCAAAGTCAGTGGTTCAAATTCCAACCCCCCTAGTCATCCATGGGAGGAATGTGAAACTATTTGCTCCCATAAAGATTGACAGTCTTGAAAACGCCATGGGAATGGACCCAGTGACAGTGGGTTTGGTTGGAGGACAGTGGCAGGAATTGCAGGGGTAACATCAGCAGGAGGGAGTTACAGGGAAGTTATGAATCAGTCTCCAAGGAATCCCCAAAACGTAACAGGTGAGAACAGGGGGTGAGTAGGACTAGCAGGGTGCACTTTGAGGACCGTGATTGTAAGCTAATAAAACAGGAACTGTGCTGTGAATATGACCAAATGCTGGTAAGGTCTAGATAAATTCATTGACCTAAAAGCTCAACTAACTGCTCTTCTAACACAGTGTCCCTGGAACAACATTGACGCTAATTTTAAATGGTAACGTACACACCTTTACGTTGGAGATGGAAGAGCAGAGAGGAGATACGCACAGTCAGAACTACCTGAGTTGCAGGGTGGTCAGTCTAGGAATTAAAATTCAAACTACAGAAAAAGCTACAAAAATTAATCACATACACATTCAAGAAGCAACTGATTCCTGGGTTTTTAGATAGGAAATTATTGGATGTACTTCATAGCAATAAGGAGCTCTGGTGGCATAGTGGGTTATGAAATGAGCTACTAACTACAAGATCAGCAGTTCTAAATCACCAGCTACTCCTTAGGAGGAACAAGGCTTTGTAGTCCCAAAGTTAGTCTTAAGTGTATTATATGTGAGTTTTTTCGCAACAAAATTATTGGGGAAAAATAACTACAATCTTGAAAGCCCACAAAGGCACTTCTACTCTGTTCACTCATAGCTTTGCTAAGACTGTGTGTGTGTGTGTGTGTGTGTGTTCCTTAGCAAGCCAGCAAAATAGTTGTTTCAATGCTTTGTACAGCAATAATGAAAACTGACATATGTGTTAGGTGGATTTCTTCAGTGTCACCCTCACAAGAATACTACCACTAGGTAGGAGCAGGAGGAGACGGGAAGCCTTTTCACCAGCTGGCATAAACAATAAGTCATCTTCCAATGGGACTCATGAGTCCCAGACATGAGCATTGACGGTACAAATTAAAGACCCTAGAGATGTGAAGCAACTGACAAGGCACACGGCTTCTTCATCCTATTAAGCGCAGAGCTCAAGAGCAATGTTAAACCCTTCAAAATAAATCAATAAACAAACAACAAAAGCTGGGTTTTCAAAAATAGCTGCCTAAATTGAAGCCACAAAAACACATGCGAGTTGAATGTGGGAGCATGCCCACACAAGCGGGACTTGTAGAGACTACGCCGAGAGAATGAGAAACAGAAGAAAACTGGGAGTGGCGCTTCCAGACAGATTTAAAGAGCAGGCTGTAGAATACATACATCACACCCTCTTCTCGTCCATGAGAAACAGCCAGCATGACATTGGAGAAGAAAAAGGCCCTGCTTGCATTTTCTCGGCCTCGAGATAAGACAAGCCACATGCCAGATCCAAATATTGCAGCCGTGTAGACTCGGCCTACCAGGAATGGCAAATGTGCTTTTCCTGATAGGGCTCGAGGTGTTGTTATTTGGTTAGCTGCTTGTAAACAGAACTCTTAAAATGGAAAGCTTTGGGAATTATTAGCAATTTTCTTACACTAACTGGGAAAATTTCAGCTGTGCTTTGATTTTGTTATCCTTTAGCATAGCTTAAAAAAAACTGGCATACCTTCTTCTCACAAATAATCTTATCAGAAAAAAATGCCCAGCGGATTCAGAAGTGAGGTTTTCTAAGACAAACAGGCACAGTGAAAGCATAAATCTTATACTCTTAATACTTCAGAATATAAGTAGGTAATATATGCAAGTAAATTACTTTCACGACATTTCAATTTTTCAGGAGCAATTAATTCTTAATTTTCACCAATGAAAACATTTCCCCAACATGCATTTCTGTGATTCTTCTTTTTATAGTTAAGAGTGCTATTTCTTCTGGTTAATTTGCAATATCTTCACTTCAATCAATCCTACGTCTTCTGCTTCTCTGATAGTTCACTTAGACATTCATTTAACAATAGTTGTCCAGTCTGGCTGCTTAGGGTGCTAGGGATACACAGGCATGGATGAAAAACAGGAGAAGAAATGAAATACCACTTAAAGAGCCTGTCACCTAGACCAGGACACAAGCAAAGGAGGGCAAAGCAAGACAGACTGTGCAACCATCGAGGCCAAGTCTATTTAAAACATCTCAGTCTTTACGGCGTTCATAGATACGACTCACGTTTACACACAACTTGTGGAGGGCAGCCGCCATACAACAGAGCACGGGTTCAGACATGACATCTGCCATCCAAGGTCGCACAGCTGATTAGAAGCAGAGTCCAAGCTCCCGGCATACCAGTCTCAGATTCTTTCCACTAAACTGAGCAGCAGGTCACATTTCCTGAGGCTCTTGACAGGAAGTCACCCTCCAGTACACAAGGAGGGACTGAATTCACCGGCTTGCTAAGTCTGCACTCAGGATGTCAGGGTAGCAACCAGCGCACGATGCTCTCTCTGCTCAGATCCTCTGACAATGCAATGATCCACTGTCCTTTCTCATTTCTAAACGATGGCACATAATCATATCTGTCATACACGTCCCATGAAAAGAATCTGAAGCATTAGTAGTCTATGAGTGTGGGGGGACACAGTGACTAGAGAGCCACCTTCAATTGAGCATCATTACATTTCAACCTGAGGGGGGGAAATGGTAAAGACTGACAGACCATACAATCTAAGTCCGCTTGTGAGGAAACGATGTGGCCAAGCTAACTGTTGAATGCTAACTGTGCATTATCCTGGGGAAATTCTCAGAGACAAACATTCCTACAGTATCCCAGCCACCCCAACCCCAGCTCTGCCTGTTCCCAGATGTGCCTAGTCTTGTAAAAGCACAAGGGTTATCTTCATTACAACAGACTCATTCTAAGAACTATCATAGTGAACTTCATGGTCAAAATGCTGTCCTTAGTGGAAATCTTCACACACACACACACACACACACACACACACACAGAGAACTTTGTTTTTAGAATTGTAAGAATCAATAGCACTTGTCCTGCAGCCGCCCTGCCCCCGCCCCTCATTATCTTCAATAATGACATATTTGTCATCTTAAATCTAGGTTTGGTTTTAAACATGTTGAAAAAACAAAAACCAGATTCACTACTCTCATGTCGATTCTGACTCCCAAAGAGGAGCCCTGGTGTCGTGGGTTATGCACTGTGCTGCTCTCATAAGGTCAGCAGTTCAAGCCCTCCGGCCAGCCCATGGGAGGAAGAGGAAGCTGTCTACTGTCGTAAAGATGTAAAGCCTCAGACACCCAAAGGGGCACTTCAACCCTGTCCCGTCGGGTCACTGTCAGTCAAAAAAGAATGTTATGCGAGACAATTTTTTGGTTTGACCAATAATCTCATCTCATCATAGAACAAGACATATAACTTTTCATTTGACTCAACTCAAGAACTCACTGCCCTCCAGTCAATTCCGACTGGTGGTGACTCTCAGGTGAGTCGAGGGGCTACAAATCTTCACAGGAGGGACAGCCTCATCTCTTTCCCGAGAAGCAGCTGATAGGTTCGAATTAGATGAGCAGCCCAACAAGTAACCCACCATGCTGCTTAGGACCAGTAAAAAGTACCACATATTTGCGAATTGAATAGTCACCACTATTTTATATCGGCAATCTGCAAGCTTCAGGAGGTAAGGGTTAATAAAACAGAGGGTTTTTTTCCAGTTAGAAAAAGATCCCAGACTTCCCTGGCTATTGCTTAGTTCAAGGGTCTGCAGAACACTCCAAAGAAAATAGTCCCTCTCGTAAGACTTGAATTAAATTGGCAATTTGAATGTTTTGGCCAATTAAGACACTTGGGAATCACAAGCCTGGAGCAGCCACAGCCTCTGCAGCATAAAGCTGAACCACATGTGGTGTTAGTTTCTCAATCACATAAATTCCGTGGAAGAAAGCCAACCAGAGGAGAAAAGCTATTGTCCCACGACTGCTAACTTGCATTCCTAAGGCGGCTCAGCATAAAACCCCTTTCGAAGGAGCCTGCAAGGCATTTTTCAGTGTAAGATTATACTTCGGTTTTACAGAAGAGCAAACCAAAATTTAAATAGGGCCAAGGGTACGTGCTCCTTGACCTCAAAGGTCTGTGTGCCTTTCTAATTCTCTCTTCATGACAAGTGTTCTGGTGCAAAGCTACGGTTGTGCCTCTCCAAAATGTGCCGAAATCCTAAACCAGGTAACTGTGAAGGAGCTGTTAGTGGTGTAAACAGCTAGCACATCAGCTGGCGTTTGGTTAGGGGTTCATGATTATCCCTAGTGCCTTGAGAAAAAAACAAAAATGATGGCACACAACTTCATTCTGACCCACACGCGGTTACCCTGAATCTGAACGGATTCAACACAAACTTTTTCCTTCTTGGAAAAGGGGTTTTCTCTCACTGTCATCGATTCATTTCCGACTCATAGTGACCTATAGGACAAAGTAGAACTGCCCTCATGGATTTCTAAGACTGTAACTCTTTATAGGAATTGAAAGCCATGTCTTTCTCCCACAGAGAGGCTGGTGGTCTCAAACTGCTGACTTAGTGCTTCGCAATCTAATGCATAACTACTAGGTCATTACAACTCCTTGATTAGTGGGTACTTATAAATATGATTCTGTTTGAATACCACACAATGCTCAAAAAATAATGACAAACCACGAAGCAGCTCATGACATGGATGGACCTGGAAAATATTATGTCCAGTGAAATTAGCCAATGACAAAAGGCCAAATATCATATGAGAACTCTGTTATAAAGGAAAACAACAGCAACAAAATATAGACTTTCATTACAAAGGAAACAGGCTTCGGAGTTTGCCAAAAGGGCGAGAGCAAGCGAGGGAGGAACCTAACGCAACGGGCTAGATGGTTGCTGAATGCAGACGTGGGAGAAGTGGAAGATGGTGACCCACAGGAGGGAGAAGAGACATCAAGAATCCAGAGAGGGCCGAGCTGATGGGGGGGTTGATAAGTAGTTTAGACTAGAGTACAAAGTTAAAGGATCTGAAAGGTAAATCCCCACCTAAGTTATAAATAAAATAAGTAAACAAAAATAGGATCCTGTGTGAAAGTATTCGATATGTTATGCTAATGCAGCCATCCCTAGTGCAGAATGCGTCCTACAATTCACCACTTCTGAGTATACACACACACACACACACACACAAACACACACACACATATATATGTATATATATACATATATGTATATATGAATAAACCCAGGAGCACTCAACAGGGTGTGGTAATCACATAATCTGCTGTCAATTTGAGATTTAAGAGTGCAGGGATGGAGTTTTGTCTGCCAATTAGGTCACAGCTTGATGACCTCATTTAGAGGCACTAGATAAATAGCCTCCTGGAGGCAGGGCACACACTCACTCCCATTGCTGTTGATAAACCACATGGAGAGAGGCTGATAGAGTCAGAGCTGAGCAGTCACGTGGAGACCCAAGCCAGTGCTGAGATGCTTCCACCACCACTGGACCCACAAGACTTTCCACCCACTGGCCTGTGATCTTCCTGTATCACAAATGTTGCGTGAGTCTGAAGAAGAATTTATAGACTGGTAATGGACACATGGGCTAATACCGGATTTCTGGACTTGACCTGGACTGGGCTGGGATGTGTTCTCAATACTCAATTGTTCTTGTATATAAAGCTCTTTCTGACACACATATGTGTGTTTATGAATTTGTTTCTCTAGTCCACCCAGACTAACACACAGGGAGAAGATTATCCGATGAGCACAAGCACACAGGGCAGCTGCATTTACAAACCAAGAGCACAAAGGATTTCCAAAAGCTAGTAGAAGCAGAAATCAACTAGGAAGGGCATCTCCCAAGAGCTACACCCTGAATTCAGATCTCTAGCTGCCTAAATGAGGAGAAAACTGATGTCTATTCTTTAAAGCCACCTACTTGTAGCATTTCTGTCATGACACACCAGGTAATTAATCTGCCCTAGTTTCTGGATTAAATAGAAAGAGCACTCCAAGGCAGCAGGGAAAAGGCAAGCAGACAGGCTGGGTTGGAAAACCAGTGGCTCTAGCCTTCACGCTCCCCCACCAGAGGCCCCATGTCACTTCGCTGGACTCAGCTCCGCCTCTTCCACGTGCGAGCACAGCACATGCCAACACTCCAGTCCGAAACCATCCTGAGCCCTTCTTCACTTTCGCCTGACCAAACGAACACACGGTGTTTATGTCTCAGGCAGCTAGGCCAGCAAAGAGGTGTTAATTCATTCTTTGAGGGTTTCGCCCTATTAAATGATCTAAAGCATTGCCTCTCTTCGGTCCTCGGTGATTACATTCACACTAATGTGAAGTCGAAGACTTCAGTTAGTAACCCTCTAACTGAACCCACTGTGAAGACCACATAGGCCACAGGGGCGCGGAACCAAGCATTTTATGATGACAGAAGATCTGCCCTCTTACAGCATCCGGAAGTCTTTCCGATTAAATCATTACTAGGATTTACAAACACTGGTAGAAGTAATTCCATCATCCCCACCATGGTGGGGCAGATGGAGAGGTGAAGAGTTTTCACAAGGAAGTTCGGAAACAAGACCTCCTGCACATGAGTTTTCTACAAGAAAAGCAATCGAGTTACGGAAAATGACTCTTGGAGATGCATCAGTTTGGGTTATTATTTTTTTTTAAAAACACCAAAACCTTGATTTATCCACGCACCAGTGATTCAACAGAAATTCAATGATGATAGCAAAATAAATCATAGAAATGATTAGGAAAAACAATCACCCATCAGAAATACTTAAACTGTTCCAAAGCTGTGTGCGTCATCAAATTGATTCTGGCTCATAGCAAACCTATAGAACAGAGTACAACTGCCCCGTAGGATATCTAGACTTTAGTCTTTTTTAGAAAAAAAAATTTTTTTAAGCATTTTACTGTGCTTTAGGTAAGTGTTTACATATTAATTCCATTTTCCAGTCCATAGTACGTGCACAAATGCTTCAATGACTGGTAATAATCCCTGCAAGGCGTCGGCACTCTCAGTTCTCTCCCCGGGCTCCCTGCTTCTATTCTTCTGGGACCTCTGTTTCTCATCTTTCGGGAAATGCTGCCCTTTGGATCTTGCATAGTGATCATTCTGAGGAACACGATCTTTATGGGTGCTACTGCTGGCTTTATAGGTCCAGCTAGTATTTGGCTGAAAGGTAACCTCTGGGAGTATCTTCAGTTTCAAGTCAGAAGGATGCCTCAAGACAACAGTGTTAGGGTCCTTCTAGACGCCTGAAAAACTAAGAAGACTGTTCCTTTTGAATGATCATTTTACACACACACACACACACACACACACACACACACACACACACACACACAGCAGATACCTTCCAGTGTGGTCTGCGTTAGACTGGGTGGTGGCACCATTCAGTTCTCCTGGTCTCAACTGTCTGACTACTCTCTTAAGTCTTTGCTTTCCTCAGTCTCCTCTGCCTTAGGCAGAAAGAGAGCAGACTTGCTTCTTAAAGGGCTCAACTGCCACTCAGCAGACCAATCTGTAGTACATCATCTTAATGAGCTGTTTGTCCAATTGACCTAGCTGTTCCCCTGACACTACGGTCTCTGGCTCTCAAGCCCGGTGTCTAAGTAGTTTCGCTAACTGTGACTCCTCTGTGCTACTACACACGAAGCATTTAAAAAAGTGTATGTACAAAAAGTGGCCGCCATACCTATTTTTCTACACAGGTAAACATACAACCTCCCTCATTTAGTTTGGCACAACTACCTATGGGTCTCCTCACAAATTATTGCTAGCTGTAACTGCTACTGCAGGGTTAAGGGGACTTCAAAAAGCTCATAGAAAAATGAAATGAAGAGACACTGAAAGTTTTCATTGACACTTTTTAAGTCTCCTCATATATTTTACAGCATTGGCAATGCTTACCGTTTTTCTTGATTACCTTTCAGTGAATTCTTTTGCTCTGATCACACTGTGTTGTCTCCCCCATACTGTGTACTCCCTTCCCATTCAATAGAATGGACTCTGTTGACTGTCTAGTAACTAGATTCTAGCTAGTGATTCTCCCTCTCTCCTCCTCCCTTCCCTTATATCTATCAAACACGTTTCTTTCTGCATGTAAACCTATTTCTGGCTTTAGAAAACGGTGGTCTCGTGCAATAATTGTCCCTTTGTGATTGGCTTATTTCATTCAGCATAGTAAACACCAGATTCTTAAAATGAAGCACGTCTTTTAAAAGAATGACTTTGAAGTTTCCTTAAATTGTTTAAAGATGCCTTAAAACTTTCCAGGGACACATAAAAGGGCATCTTCCCTTTCTCTCAATAACTTTTCAAATGGCAGCAAACCCTATTCAGAGTTTCTCTGATTGATACACACATTACTCTCAAGTCTGACCATAAAAAAATAAAGAAATCCCAACTCATTGCCGTCAGGTCAATTCTAATTCATAAGAACCTCATATAGGATTTCCAAGCCTATACATCCTTATGAGAGCATCATCTTTCTCCTTTGGAGGGGTTTGGGCATTGAACCACTGACTGTGCAGTTACTGGTCCAAGGTTTACCTGACAAAGCCACCAGTGTGTCAAAGAGAGAGAGAAAGGGCCCCCAAGGAGCTGGAGTAACCCAATGGCTACAACCCATTGAACCCAATGGGTTCAAGCAGAGCAGCAACTATGAAGATGGCTCAAGACCAGGCAGTGTTGTGTTCTGCTGTGCATATAGCCACTATCCGAAGATACCAGTCCCTGTGCAAGGACATCATGCTTGCTAAAGTGGCAGGGCAGAGAAAAAGGGAAGGTTCTGGATGCGATGTATTGCCACAGTGGCTGCAACAACAGGCTCAAATATAGGGCCCACTGTGAGGATGGGACAGCACTGGGCTGTTTTAATCTGCTGTACACAGCATGGCTATGAGTTGGGACCAACTCAATGGCCCCTAACAACAACAACAACAACAACAACAACAGGGTCAAATGACCTAATCTATCACCTATCATGGGATGGTGCAGGACTGGGCAGTGTTTCATTTGGTTTTGTGTGAGGTTGTCATGAGTCAGGTGCTAATAGTAACCACTACCAATGTCTAACACGCAAAGGGTACACCCCACAAAACAGAATTTTTTTCAAAGCTATGAATTTAATTTTTTTTTCTTGCAAAACAGCCTTATCAACTTCAGAATACTCTCCATTACACTTCACACATTTGTCAAATCTGTGATTCCATTCTTGGAAACATTTTTCAAACTCATCTGTTTAGATGGCTGACAGCCCCTCCCTCATTTGTTTCTTCACTTCTTCTAAGTAGTCAACTTGCTGTCCTTTCATGGCCCTCTTCATTCATGGAAACAAAAAGAAGTCACACAAAGCACGGTCACGTGAGTCACATGCATGGAGCAAGACAGGCATGCTGTTTTTTGCCAAAAACTGGCACACTGAGATGGTTATATGAACAGGTGCATTATCGTGGTGGGAAAAGCAGTCCCGTCTGCCACAAATCAGGCCTTTTTTCTCGCACTGTTAAGCAGTCTTTTCAGAGCCTCCAAATAGAAGCTTGATTAACAGTCTGACCTGGTGGAACGAACTCCACATATACTATTAGTCGACATTTCTGTCCGTTCTGGAAGTTGATGGATGTCCAGAATGAGGTTTGTCATCAAGCAACATTTCATCTTTTATGAAATGAGTAAACCACTCACACACTTAAGTTTTTCCCCATAACACTGTTCTTGTAAGCTGTGTTTAACATCACAACAGTCTCTGGGGCATTTTTTTTTTTAATGAAAGGATCATGTTATTAGGGTTGCTTACATCTCTTATAACAATCAATACATCAATTATATCAGGCATATGTAAACATATGTTGCCATCATTCCTTTCTAGACATTTACTTTCTATTGAGCCCTTGGTATCAGCTACTCTTCACCCCCTCCCACCCTCATGACCCCTTAATAAATTATACATTATTTTCATTTTTTATCTTACACGGACCAATGTTTCCCTCTGTTGTTTGTCCCCCTGGAAGGGGAGGGTGTGGTGATGTGTCAGTCATTGCGATCAGTTCCCCTCCCTCCCCTCTCCTCCCCACCTTCCCCTACTCTTCTGGTATCGCTATTCCCATTCCTGTTCCTGAATTCCGTGTGTCGTGAACTCTTATCTCTTATCTGTACCTGAGCACATGCTCTGGTCTAACTCGCAGTGAAAGGCAGTACTGGGGTCATGACAGTGGGTGATGAGAAAGCCTGAAGGAACCAGAGGATTATGTGTGTTTCATCGGTGCTTTACTGCACCCTGGTTGACTCATCCCTTCCCCGTGACCCCTCTGTGAGGGGATATCCCATTGTCTACAGATGGGCTTTGGGTCTCTGTTCCAATCCCCCTTGTTCTCTATAATATTGGTATTGTTTAATATGGTTCTTCTGATGCCTGTCACCCAGTCCCAACGACACCTCATGATTGCACAGCTTGTATGCTCCTTCCATGTTGGTTTCTTGCTTCTCTGCTAGATGGCCGCTTGTTTAACTTCAAGCCTTTAAGATCCCAGATGCTATATCTTTTGATCGCTGGGCACCATCGACCTTCTTCACCACATTTGCTTATGCACCCATTTTGTCTTCAGCGGTTGTGCTGGGAGGGTGAGCATCACAGAATGCCAGTTTGTTAGAACAAAGTGTTCTTGCGTTGAGGAAGGCTATGAGCAGAGGACCAAAGTCCATCCACTACCTCAGTGTATTGCCATATAAATATATGTATATAGGCCAATACCTCTATTTTTATAAATCAATGTATGTATAAACGTATACACCTATGCTTATACCTCTATCCATAGCTTTGCTTCCTAGATCATTCTGTGGCATTTTTTCTGAGTAGGAAACTCAGAATTTTCACAGCCCCACGCTGTCCTCCTAAATTTGCTATCACAAAAAAACAAGGTTCAAGCAAAACTGCTTTTACGAAAAAATTCACTGTGACCAGAGAGAACCTTCCCAGGCGACATCACTGGATGCGCTAACTCAGAGGGAGCTGCTGGATGCTCATCTATGGTGGGGGATGGGGGGTGGGGTGGGGATGCGTATTACGAAAGCTCTACTCTGCCAAGCACAATTCCGGGTTTGGGGGGTGGTTCTCCCTCTCATATACTACCTCAATGTATCATTTCCTGTACATGCACTGGCAGGTTACCAGGTCTTTCTTCCCTGATACTGCTGGGTGGATCTGGACCTCATTATTTCATAATACAATTTCATAATACAATTGCCTTAAACCTAACCTGACTTGCCTTTGGTCTTCTGCTACATTGGTTCTAAGTGCTACCATTAAAATTATTTCAGTCAATATACATCAGTCCAGGTTCTTTGGTACATGTTGTGGATGTAAAACTCAATTTAACAAAAGCCCTACTGTCCTGATCCTGACACCTGAAGAAATACTCTTTGATGGTTTACTGAACCATGACCAAACACCTTTCCCTGGTTTCTAGATTTCCTATGAAATAACTTTTTCTTTCCTTGTCTCTGTCCCCCATATACCCACCTTTTTGCGCATGCTTTCTTTCCTATTTAAATGATAGCTCTACTGGTCTGGTTAAAATTCTACTCAATTATCAGGCTCAGTTTTCGCAGATATTCTCAAACTTCAGTTATGCAAAGAACAAAGAACCTAGAAGCAAACCAGAGACATCAGTCTGCCTTTCGTTTTTCTGTTTATAAACAAGCTCATGCGTATCTGCTTAAGCTTGTCCATTTAGATAAATCTATCCTCAATACTCACCACAAGAGCAGCTAGCTCAGTTAACTAGGCCTTTCTCCCTAGACTTCACCTCCTTGGCTTGGCACTTTCTTCCCTTTGCTCCCTTTCCCCTCTCTCTGCTGCGCTGCCCATGTCCCTCGTGACCTCGTGCAATCCTCTACAAAGCCTTCCCGAAATCCTCTGGGTAAAGCTAAGCTCTCCTTCCTTTGAACTCCTATTCGACTTTGCCTGTGCATTGTTTGCTAGTAGTCATTGCTTCTGATAGTTTTGCCATTATTTATTAACATCTCCAATAATGCAGCACTCTCAAGAGCAGGTTTCTTGTATTACTCATTTGCTATGAAACCACAGTAGGCAGCACAGATGTTAAGGTGAATTGAACAGCAGGTGATGATACGTAGCCTATATTTACAGAAGTTGGTCTGGACCACGTGGCTAACCAAATGTTAAAATAAGCTGAATAAGATGACTCCGGGGAAGTAGGGTGGCAGGACTAGGTAGAGAAACATTTAAGAAACCCATCAGCTTTCTCCTGTGGTGTCAGCAGACTGGACGTGTCCCTTAGACTGCCATTATCACTGAGATGCCGCCAAGTCACATTCAACTCACGGCCAACCCATGTGTGTCAGAGGGGAACGGTGCTCCACATGGCTTTCCTTCTCCATACACCATGTACTGTAGTTGTTTGATTACATTAAGAAAAGTTGTACAATCATCACCACAATCCATCTCAGCACATTTTCGTCTTTCTTTTTTTTTTTTCCCTTGATCATTTTATTGGGGGCTGTTACCGATATTATAACAATCTAGAAGTCAGTTACATCAAGAGAACTTGTACAGATGCTGCCACCATCATTTTCAAAACATTCTCTTTCTACTTGCGCCCCCTGATATCAGCTCCGCATACTTTCATCTTTCTTGTGCTCACTGTTGATATCTCCACTTTCCCCATCTTCTCCTGCCATGCCCCTCGGCAATTATCAATCCAGTCACTGTCTCGATGGATCTACCTATGCTGGATTGTATATAGAGAAAATCATACACAGCACAAACAGGAAGCAGACGAACAAAACCTGACAATGACTAGACAAAGTACAGAAAACCCTCCAACAAAGAAAGCAAGGCATATTAAAACTGCAACAACCTTAAAATGGCCCCAAAGATCAGGTCTTAAATTTTAACCTAACCACATCTTCCAAAATCAACTTTCCAATGCTCTGTCTGATAGCAAGGCTAGTCATATCGCTAGATTATGTTCTGAAGGGATTCGCTGCAGGCTTAATCTATGTGTAGACCCGGCAAATGGATTTGGGGCTTCCACTGCTGGTCAACCCTAGCCTTCTGCAAATGGGATGTCCACAATTTAAACACTGATACTATCCCCTCCTTTGGTTGGATTTTATTATTTACAATCTTTGGATCACACCAGCTGGTGTGCTTCTTCCACTTGGACTTAGCTCTGATGCCACACTGGATGTCTGCATGTTTTAAGACAACAGGGACTGACTTTTGGGAAGTCAATTGCTAGCCCTTTTTTCAAAGTACCTGGGGGTAAATATGAACATCCAAACCAGTAGCTAGCAGCATTAAGTACTCCTAGGCATGAGTTTGATTTTTCAGGTCTTTATTTACAAAACTCAGCAACAAGAGGGAAAAAAATCCCCAAAACTCAACAATAAGCAAGCCTCAGTTTTTGTATCTATAAAATTAGCATAATGATAGAACTTCGCTCATGCAATTGCTGTGAAGATGAAATGAGAGAGTGAGCCTGTAAGGTTTACTTAACACAGTATCTAAGAAGGGGCTGAGCAAATATATTTGGCTTCAGAAAGCTTATTTTAAGGGGACAATTTGAAATGAAGAGCTTATATTTGGATTTGAAAAGAGTACATTTACAGAAAATACTCCATCAGAATTCAATTCAGCAATTCCTGAGCTTTTGTATATCAAGTGACAAAGTTAGATACGAGAGAATAAAGACAAGACAGAGTTTAAATTGAGTGAAGAGGACCAATAAACAGCCCCACTAAAGTGTTACAGGCCACTCACCAGGGAAGCACAGGACAGCTCTACAGTAAATATGGTACTGCAGGGTTTCGTCACAGCAACTCCGGTGGATAATGGGCTGCTACTAACCACCAGGCCAGCAGTGGCTCCATGGGAGAAAGAGGCAGCTTTCTACTCCTGTGAAGATGGACACATGTTTGGGAAACAAACAGGGCTAGTGCTCCTCGGTTCTAGAAGTTACTATGAGTCAAAATCTACTCATTTGGTTTGGTCTTGGAGTGTTTCAGTGGGGGCAGGGAAGGGGCAAAAGTGAGAGATGAGGCCACAGGCTACTAGCATCTAGTGGAGAGGGATCAGGGTATAAGAGCACTGTAAACATCCTGGGATGCACAAGCCAGCCTACTTCCCCAAACAAAAAATGATCTTGCCCCAAATGTCAACAGCTCCTGGTGGAGAATCCCTGCTCTGCTCCAGCTGTCACTGAGAGTCGGCTCTGGAGCTCCAGGTCTGGATCCAACCACTTGCCTGAGTCACTTCGGGTGAGACAGGCTTCCTGAGGTTTCAGCAAACTGGAATCCTGCCAATGGTTTATAATGGTTGTTTCTCTTCTAGACGTATCTGCAATCTGTTCCAGGCCTCCGTTCCCACATGCCACCACATGCCCCACCAGGCCATGATCAGCAGCTGCATGAACCCCCAGTTTATGATCCCCGGCTTGGCCTTGACTTCACTCTACACCCCACCCCCTACACCCTACCCCACCCACCGCCCCATGCGGGCTCCAGTTACAAGGAGAAGCTTGTCATGGAAACATCAAGCTACTTTCATTTTTATAGACTATTTTTCAGGAGCTGGCAGCACAATCTTTTAACCCTTTTCCTGAGAAGAATAAAGGTAAAGGAAGTGACTGGTGACTGATGGATGCCAATGACAATAAAGACGTGTCAAATGACTACTCTACCCCGTATAAACATACTTTAGATTAAAATGTTGTTTCTAAATGATGATCTTAGTTGATCGTTCAACAGCTTTGGGTGTACACTTTACAAAAAATAAACACGTCCCAATGCTTCGGGAATGTCTGCCTTATTGCAAAGCACATCCTGTACATCAATATCTTCTGCAATGGTCCAAGTTTACCTGATCTGTTAACATTGCGACCTTGCGAATATAAGGTAGAGACAAAGGTCAGAAGGCATAGAGTAGGGCTGGGAGGGTTCCACTGTTTATTCCAAACACACCAACCAAAACAGTGCTTCCACGTTTCTCTGCCATCATGGATGGCTACAGACAAGTTCTCTCGGCAATCTGCACCGGTCTCTATCCCTGGACGCCTTCAAAAACAGTGCAGTTAAGACAGGAGCTCCCCAGGCGATCGGCCGCATCAGGTCATTTCAAGACAGAAAGGTCATCTCAAAAGGTTATGGCAACTGTTTGGGGGGTTCCAAAGGGACAGCCAAAAAGAGGGAGGCCCTTAAGGAGATGGGTGGACACAGGCCACAGCAATGGGCTCAAACATGACGACAATGGTGAGGTGGTGGAGGACCAGGAGGGCTTCATTCTGTGGTACAGCAGACAGTTGCCATCACTTCCTGAGCTGACCTCTCCACGACATCGAGTGTCAATAAAGGGTAATCCTGATATATTTTCTGGAAGGACACAAGACCATCGTGGGGGATGATGACCAAAACAATGTTAAGAAAACTGCACTAGTGAAAAAAAGGCCCAGGAAAAGGCACCGAGGGTTGTGTCTCCCACCGTGACATGCCCTCGCTCACCAGGGTCGTGGAAATCAACCACACACCACTCCTGAAGCAATGGTCTTGAAGTTCTTAATGAGACACACGTTTGGCAGAAGACTGAGATACGGCGAGGTCTTCAAAGACCACCTTTTCCAAATGAAAACAGGAAATATACTAGGCTCAGAATCAACCCGAGGCTTACCAGGACACGAGGAAAAAGTTAATCAAATCGCTCTTAGTGAGCTGGTGATAGTAAATCTCTTTCGAACATAGTCAAGGAACAAAGAATGTTGGTTAAAAACCACTGTTCACGCTGACTCGCCGAGTTGGTTTCCTATGTAACATCTGACAGTAAAGCCTTTTAATTCCCACATGAAAGCCCTGCACATCCTACACTGAGTTATTCTTAAGTATCTTACATTTTCAGACGGTATCCAGAGTCTAGTCAATTTATATTTGTCAAAGTGCATGAACTCGCTTATTATTTCTAGTGATTTGTCTGTAGAGTGTTTGGAGTTTTCTATAAGAAAACGAAACACATAAAACGTGAAAGTATTGTTCCTTATACTTTTTTATCTGAAGGCAGTCTGAATCGCAGCAACCCTACTCAGGGTTTCTGAGACGGTAAAGCCTTCAGGGAGCAGACAGTCTCGTCCCTCTTGAAGAGCTGGGGAGTTCCAAGGCCCATCTTAACTCACGGCTCCTGCCAGGGTCCTCCAAAACAACAGGGAATGTTCAGCAGTCATTGTGCCCATCAAGGTCTGATTCCTGATTTTTAATGTAGATGTTTCGAATGTGTGAATGCGTCCGTATAAAGTTTCATCACTCCTGTACAATTTCACATATGGCTTTACTATCATAGTTTTCTGTTTAAACAAAACTGCTGCGCAGAAATTTCATACGTCCATCACAACACTTATAAAAGACAAAAGTTGTCCTACCCAGTTCACAACAACTCTCTCGTTTCTAACGCCAGCCCTGATAATCTCAGAAAAGGCCCTAAGTCTATGCAATAAATCCTGTATCTTTGGCTACGGTGATGTGAGAGTTTTAAAGTAACTAGGCTAACCAGAGTCGGAACCCTGGTGGCAAGGTCAGCAGTTTGAAACCACCAAAGGCTCCCAGGGTTGAAGGTAAAGCGTTCTATTCCCATAATGACTTAGATTCTCAGAAATCCACAGGGGCAGTTCGACTCTGTCCTCCAGGGTCACCAGGAGTCTGAACAGACACAATGGCAGTGAGCTCTTTTTTGAGACCAATCAGAGGTCTTCTCCAATGTTTTGGGGGCTGGGGAGGATGTTTATTTTGTTTCTAGTTACCACAGGAAACTGGTAGGCCCTCTCTAGATGCAGTTTCTGTGGGGTATGGCTTAGAATAGACGGTGACGAGGTTCACCGCCCACTATGTGGAAGAAGTCAACCAAAAGAATAAAATTGCCAAGCAGATCAAAAAGTAGGGGCAATGAGCCTCTCAGACGTCTCCGTTTCCACTGCCCTTAACAAAGAAAAGTAAGATACCTCAGGGTCTTCCCAGTCAACTTCCTCTTTGCTTTGCAAATGAGTCTGGGTGACATGAATGAAAAACCGGTGTAAAGTAACCAAGGTATCAAGAGCATCCACGAAGGCCCAGGCTTTGGGGTTCAAAATATAAATTCTGATAATAGGCCGAACAAAACTTTTGTTATTTTTCATTAATATATAACTACGTGAAATTTAAAAATCAAGTGCACTATATATTTTTTCTTGTTCAGATTTTACTAGAAGGGGGAAAATGGTGGCAAACATGCAAAAATTCTCTATATTATTTCCTACAACTGCATGTGAATTTATAATTATTTCCAAAAATATTAGTTTACTTTTTAAAAAGCTCTTATATTTTAGTTGTAATTAAAATTTTAATTTCATGCAGTCATGAGCACTATAATTCTACAATTTAATCAGAAACAGGGTTTTAGAAAACTCAGTTTTACAGAAAGCATTTCATTAACTGAAGAAAAGCTCAATGCTCTATTTCTGAATATCTGATTGGAGTGCTCACGGGTATGACCCCGTCATCCAGAGTTTTGTTCCACTATCTTAAATTTCCCACCAGTGGATCTTTTACATCTGGCTTTCTGGTCTTTCTAAGGTTTCTTTTCTCTGCCCTCCGAAATTAAGTGTTCCATCAGGGTTTCCAAAGAACTATCTAGATAGTTACAAATGGCTCTTCAGGCATTTTCTTTTTTTAATAGGGCACTTCAGATATCAACGAAGAACATCAGAACATGGAATGTGAATACAGTACAGAGTAGCTTGTCCCCACTGCACTAGTGGAAAAGGACGGCCAGCGATGGCAAGACAGAGTAAATGTGTTTTTGAAAGCACAGGGTAGGAACAGAAATATTTCAAGATGGAGAGCGACTGTAAGACTTCAAAGTAAAGTCTATAAAACCGGGGAAATGGCAAAGGCAGGGAGATGAAAGAAAGCACCAGAGATGGAAAGGGCAGGGAAGGGCAGGTCACAGCCGCCACTACATGTCACACAGGGCAACAAACCCAGAGTCTCATGCCAAAGTGAGGGAAAGAAAGCGGATTCCAATACAGCTTACGTGACGTCGCACACAATCAAAACATGAGCGTGCTCGATTTAGAGCATCCTGATTTAAATGGATGGCTTTGAAAAATAGCATTCTAAGGGGGCTGCACACATGTTTGTGGAGAGACAGAATTAAAAGATGATGACATTTTCCCACAACCTTTTTTGAACCCTCTGGTAACTGATGAAACAGGACTCCTAGTGACATCGTGGTTAAAGGTCCAGCTTCTAATGCAAAGGTGGACAGCGGGGCAAACGGCCAACCGCTCCACGGGAGAGAGATGCGGCAATCTGCTTGCAAAAAACTGTGTAGCCTTGGAAATGCGAGGGGAAAGTTCTACTCTGTTCCGTAGCGTCACGGGAAGTTAAATTGGACTTGACCGCAATGGGTTTTATTTTTGGTTTCATCTGTAACTCTTTCCGTACAGTCAGCGTCAGTCTTAGGAAAACTGTAATGACTAAAGGCCTATTTTTATATATCCATCTACGAATCAGTAATCTGACCTACACCCATGGCCCTGTTGTTGAGCAGGTGCACCGAGTATGTTGGGATCTATATCACCGAAACGAGACACTGCCCGTTAGACGCCATCCTCACAACTGTTACACTTGAGCTTATACTTGCAACCGGGGTGTCAACCCATCTTTTTGAAGGTCTTCCTCTTTGTCACTATCGTTCTACTTTACCAAGCGTGATGTCCTTCTCCAGAGACTGGTTGACCCTAATAACGTGTCCAAAGTATGTGAGGGAAGGGCTCGCCAGCCTCGCTTTTCAGAAGCATGCTGACCACCCTTCCTCCAAGCCAGATTGCTTGTACTTCTGCACCAACACCATAATTTAAATGTAGCTGTTCTTCCCAGCTTACCTTTTTGCTTTTGTCATCCGTATGAGGCAGCTGAAATTGCCTATGAAACGACAATGTCAATGACACTGATATGCCAAAAGACAAATTACATACAGATATACCAAAAGACAAAAAAAAAATCTTTGCCATCCCAGTTTTGCTCGCCCACACAGCAGAACTTCTAATAAAATTCAAACCTTAATTTAAATAATGAAAGCACAACGTGCTTCCCATTAGCAAGAGCTATCGTGGAGTACAAAAATCAAGTCTATGCTTTGTCTCTTGTATTAAAGTAAGGTGACCAGACGTCCCACTTTTGGTGGGACAGTCCCGATTTTTAACAATTTCTCCCATGTCCCACAGCGTTTTAAAAAAGTCCCGATTTTTGGAAAGAATGCACGACAAGCTAGGGTATACGGGTTTTCGGCTGCCATGTGGCTATTTCACCAGGATATGAGTTTTATCAATGGTGTCCCACTTTTGCCCTGCTTTAAAAATGTTAAAATCTGGTCACCTTAATGTAGAGCCACTCAGTCTAATCTCACTTTGGGGTGGTGAGACTACACATGAAAGTGTATATAACGGCATTTTCAATACACACACACACATATATTTACCTACACACACGTCATTCCCATGACTATTAGGAAGGAAAAACAAAAGCCAAAACCACTCTATTAGAAGTCATCACGAATTACATGTAATCTACCACCCTGACCTACGTGAATTACATACGTGTAACCTACTACCCTTTGTATTTCAACAGGTAACTGGAAGTCAGGAATGATACATCTTTACAATTGAATACATGTGAAGATAAGAACTTTATACATGGAGAACACTCTAAGATGTTTATTTTTCTTCCCTTTGGAAATATCAGGTGAAGTCACTGTATAAAAATGTTGGTATGTATGCATGCATGCATACCTAACGATTGTTTCTAATAAAAGTTAACCTTCAGAAACTCCAGAATTATAAATCTACGTTCATGCACACGGAATGTTGGCATACTGTGATTCATTTATCTGAGACAATAAATGAAACTGGATTACTTCAACGATAATTGGACTTATATGAATATAACAGCACCAATGCCAGACATGTACAGATTAATCAATATCACCTACACGTAGCATATCTGCAAGGCAAACTTTTATGGCAAAAGATGAAACAAAGGGAAAACTCTCATTAAGAGAATTTGGAACATATGAAGTTCTCAGCCTTTGAGTTTTCTCCTCTTTCATGTCCCCCTGGTTCAAAGAGGGGGAGGGAAATGTTAATCAGATTGGTTAAGGTTTTAACACGCGTGTGCCAAAAACATGAAGTTGAAACTTTCTACAGATTACATATGCCTTGCTGGATTATACTTTTTCCTGAAATACCTCTCTGCTTAACTATGATACAGAAAGCATATAATGAAAGATGATTGGCAGGGAGGCCTCCCCCTTCCATCCTTCTGTTACCCTCTTCTGACCCAAATTGCTCCTTCTATGATACTCTACTGTTGGGTTCAATAATCAGCTACAATAAAGGCACAGAACTCACAAACAGTACTCCCAACTATGGGGATTATTAGGGAAATTGGCAGTTTACCAAACACCAGGGTCAGAAAACATGAAAAATACAGGAATTGGTCCTGTGTCCAATTGTATTAGTCTAGGTACTTTGGAGAAACAAATCCACAGCGACTCATGTATAAGAGAGAGTTTTATATAAAGAAAATGTGCATCACGAAAATAGCCCAACCCAATGCTGCCCAAGCCAAGTCCAACATTAACCCATTAACCCAACACCAGTCCACAAAGTCCTCCACCTCACAAAACAGAGGCAATGATGCCGACTGCAGGAGGAAAGCTGAGTCAGTAAGCATCTCAGCGCTGGCAGGGGTCTCGTCTCCACGCAGCTTCTCCAGCACTCAGGGCTGCACCAGGGTAGGTCCATGTGGCTTCTTGGGGATGTCTTGTAGGAAGTCAATCTTGCGAGCTGAAGCAGAGAACTGCTAAGGCAGCTGCATCCTGGTGCGACCATCACAAAACAAGAGACCCGAGAGCTAGAAAGGCGAGGCTCACCACCCATTTATCCCTCCGCCTTTCAATTAGCCCACATGTGATTATCGGCCAGGCTGGCACAATTAACTAACTCACCAATCCTCAGCCAATAGCCAAGTCTGTCTTTCTGGTCCTCAGCCTCTCAGCCTGCTGGTCCTTTGGCCTCTGACTGCATGGGCCACAGAGCCAGTCTGCTGCTCTCCCTCGCAATCTCACAGTCTTCGTGCTGCTCCTCGGTTTTGTCTCCTGATCTCCTTGCCTCAGCCTGTGTGCCTAGGGCTCCTCTGGCCTCAGCATCCACCGTGTCAGACTGAGGTCTCAAATGTGCCCCTCTGGTGGCTCTGCTTCCTGCATGGTTCTGGGACTTGTCTCTCTGCTTCTGAAATGGCCTTAGACACCGAGAAATGACTTTGATGGAGGTGTGATTTTTCACTTTCATCAAACCATGTCCCCAAGGAAATAAGGTGTGGTGACTTGGTTGACACCCCCCAGTGCTTCCCACTTTCATCCTGTCCACTAGCAGAGAATGTCCTCCAAATTGACATTATAGCCACAGGCATAGAGGCGACAGTTTATAATACATCACATAATGTATTGTGGCTAGACGGGTAATATGAATTGATTGCATCTACACATCATGCAGTTATTATTTTTAAAGAGTCTTAATTTATGAGGATATGTTATAAAATGCATTGCTACAAAGCAATAAACTATCAAAATGTGAAGTTATTATTTTTGACATATCCTCCCTCTAGATTTTTGCATACACTTCTAAAGGCAGTGTTTTCCATCTGTCGTAACCTTCCTCAATTAATGAGCTTTTTTCTTTTTACATCATTTTATTAAGGGCTCATACAACTCTTATCACAATCCATACACTCAATTGTGCAAAGTGCATTCGTACATTCATTGCCCTCATCATTCTCAAAACATTTTCTCTCCACTTAAACCCCCAGCATTAGGTCCTCATTTTTCCCCTCCCTC
>NW_022111321.1:10178925-10180360 GCF_000313985.2 Echinops telfairi | reverse complement strand
ACAGCCCTTGCTGCTTTGAAGAATAAGCAGGTACATCCTCATGAAGGAAAGAAATTCCTCGTGCAAATTGCCTGCATTTTTTCTTCACCAGTGCAATTTTCAATGTTCTAAAACTTCATAAAAAGCCCCCATAATCATTCTATATCCTTTGGGAGAAATCCAGCAAGATTACAGCATGGAAGTGGCCCAAATCAGTCTCTATCCTAACCTTCTGGGTGGACCCCGCTGCCTTGAATTGGACAGGCCTGTCAGGTCCCGTGGGCAATGACTGATGTGCCTGGGCCTTTCTTTTGAAGGCCCCATTCAGGAGACCAAGGTAAGTGTATTAACGAGAGAACTTGTCTGAAGCCATCCACTGATCACCGAGACATGGTTAGACACATTTTGCTGGAATGACCCATTGCACGGAAGAATAAGAGCCCTTGTAACAGTCAATTTTGACTCGCCCACATATAATATTGTGAATTATGTGAGGTCTGGGGCCCAAGCCTGGAGTCAAGGCCTCGCAGCACCCCTTAGTAGTGTGTGCCCCTCAGTTATCTCAGTTCCTTGTTTCCTCTTCTGTGGAATGGGAGCGGGGTGCTATGAGGTTTGAGTTCATTAAAACATGTAAAGTCATTGTAACAGTGCCAGGGACTTTGGAAATGCTCGCTGTCTGATGTTATCATAGGTGGCTGCCCAAACGGAAAGCCAGCCACACGCATTTTCTACTAGCCATATGAAACAAATTAAAAATCAGTAATGTACTCTCTAGCCATCTTTTTTAGTACCAAGTCTGGAAACTCCAATGTGTGTTTTATACTTCAAATACATTGGACTCAGAGCAGGCATAGTCCCGGTGCTCGACAGCCACGTGCGCCTAATGGCCAATGCAGTGGGTAGCAGAGGGATAGTCCTCAAATCCTGAGAGCTAATAAGAGCCCAAACCCAGATTTCTAACGTTCTTTTTATCTTTCCCTTTCACTATTTAAATAAGATTTAAAGCTATTCTAATCATGCCTCATAAAAATTAAATGAAATAAAAATAATTAGAGATTTTCATACTCTTTCTTATAAAGAAGAGGATATGATTGCAATTTCAACTGAGGTTATAAATCTGTGCTTCCAAACCTCCCACATTGTTTGGTTCCAAAACACTATGCAGACGCCTAGCCCATTTCAGGAAAGTGCTCTCATTACCCACATACAAAATGACCAAGCTGAGGATCGAGGCGAAAGATCATTCATCCTGGGAAGCCTAAATTCAAATATTTAACTTAAACAGGTCATCAATGTGAAGGTGAAATCTGTGGAGATGGTGATAATAAAAACTAAATGTCTGAGTAATAGAAATGAAAATGCCTGGTCCCTTCAGCCCTTCATGATCACACATGTTGGTGTGCTGCTTCCATGTGGGCTTTGTTGCTTCTGGGCTAGATGGCCGCTTGTTTACTTT
>NW_022111321.1:10176312-10177565 GCF_000313985.2 Echinops telfairi | reverse complement strand
ACATTATTGTTGTTATTTTTCTGTCATTAAAACAATCTTTTCAGCATGGCCTAGTGATGGCAGGCATCTTCCAACATTTTGATTAAGCAATACTTAAGAAAGTTACCGTATATACTCGATATAAACTGAGTTTTTTCCAGCACATTTTTAATGCAGTTTTTGTAGTAAAATTAGATGTCTTGGCTGATATTCAGGTCAGCTTATACTCGAGTATATATGATAGTAAGAGACTAGGTTCTATTTGTCAAATCAATGTTACTTTGGTTTTTTGGGATTTTTTTTCCTCTGCAAATAGCCTTTAGATGGATAGGGCGATATATTCATCTTACTACATATTGTGAATCATTGGTAATGAGAGACTTTGTTTAAACTGCTACGCTCTACATGCCCTCTTTGATTTTATGAGATTTTATTTTTGTTTACTCACTGTCCTGGCATACTTGGGTTTTAGTAAAATCAAACTAATATATAATAATCCTTATTTATAACTGCAAAAATCCACAGGATTAAGTGACTTTATAATCCAATGATTATTAAATTCCTTTACTCTTGCCTAGTACACTTAAAATAATTTATTTCCATAGCAAAGCATTCATTTAAAATACCAATTATCTGGCCTATCTTAGTACAAAATTGGCTGTTAGCTATATTTTCATTCAGATATGATAACAGCATATGTCTGAAAGCAATGATGAAGCAACAACAGGTTTAGGTTTATAATTTTAGTGATTAATTGATATACAATCTTGGTAGAAACATATTCCACTGGGCTCTGTAACTACACTTTTGGGGGCTATTTTCAGTTATTTTTTCCCCTTGATTTTGCACCTTCTTTATTTCAGACCTTCTTTAAAAGGGCAGGTGAAGTTATGAAACTTCACAGTATGACCACACTCAGAGAAGGAGAAGTCCTTCCTTAACCTCAGGAACACAGCGGGAAGCAAACATGAGGAGTTTAGAGACACTAAAGGAAGTATTCCAATCTTTGCTCCCATCGCTTATGAGACACACGGAGGTGAAAGAGGTACACAGGGGCAGTTCTACCCTGTCCCACCAGGTCACTGTGAGTCAGAATTGAATCGATGACAAGGAGAATAAGACACACAATCACATCCCTTGCCCATTTCCTCTTTTTGATCTTTGCCCTGCATCCCATCATACTGGATGATCTCAAGATCCTATTCATAGCACCTATCAATCTCTAAATTTTTGAAGACTGTTGATCTCTGACTCAGACCCATCTTTTTTTTTTT
>NW_022111321.1:10160784-10173695 GCF_000313985.2 Echinops telfairi | reverse complement strand
GCAATTCCCACACTGTGTCACTGGTGTTGTCCCCCGCAGGGCCATGGGCCAGTGAGGGGCATCACGTCTCATAGTGGGGCAACTCAGACCCATCTTACCCTCATCAGTCTCCAGACTAGTTTCGTGGCTCAGCTCAGAGCATTTCAATCCCCTGTCCTCTTGCACCTTCAGCTTTGTTACCAGTGAAATACCAAAAGAACTATGTTGTGTACGCTCTCTCTATTCTATGGCCATCTGTACCCTCCTGCCTCATTTACTGCTATACTCAGCAGGCTCCATTGTCATATAATACAGGAATCATCCCTTTAGTCCAGCATCACATCGTCTGTGCCAACTTGAATCTTACCACCAAACTCAATCATTACTCAGTCTTAAGTTCCAAGACTGATAAAAATCTATGAAAATGGGGTAGCTAATTTTTCTGAGGTATATGTGTATTTATGAGTTCTAACTTTACCTGGATCGGTGACCAGTAAGTAGTCCCTTTCTTGACTCTTCTCGTCTCTACATATCCCTGGATGTTCTACACAATTTCTAGGAACTCCTCTCCTAGCAGCTGATCAAACTTTCCTAACATCTACCCAACCTGTGTTTCCAACCAATTTATTGTTCCAAATTTCTACAGTGTTTACCAACCAACTTCTTCCTTTACTCCCTGTCTCTGCACACTAGATTCCATCAACTGTATTTAAGGAATTCAATTCAAAAAGTATCCTATTTCTCTTTCATCTGTTCTATTTTGTTGGCTTTTCCCCTTAAGTTCTTCTCAGTCCTATGAGAACACTCTCTGGGATCTATTTCCTCCATCAACATACAACTCATTTTCTCATAATCCTGAAACCAACACCTTCCATAAAATTATAGCCCATGCTTGTTGTATCGCTCTCCAGAATTACTTGCACAAGATTTGAGTTAAAAGTCCCACCTAACCCCCAGAACCCTACATTCCCCTGACTTCCATGTCGCCTCGACCTCCTAGTTGTCACTCCCTGTCATTTCTACCTCTTAACTTTCATGTCTCTCTAACCACTCTTTTCCATTTCCATCATCAGCTCCTCTCCCAGGTGATAAGTGCGTATATTACATGAAAAGAACTTGGACCTCTGTGGTGTAGCTCATAGAGAGTGAGTTATAAGTACAGCTCTCAACACAGAACTGTATTTAACCTACAAGATTATGATTAAAATCTCCTACACACACACACACACACACACACACACACACACACACACACTGCTTTCTTTGATCTGCCCAGAAAAGTCAGTCTTCCACAAAAGTTTATATGTATCAAATACAGATAACATTCAATGGCATTCTCTCTACTACTGGGACCAGATATATGGTAGGCACACCCCACCACCACCACAGACATTTCTTCCTCATTTTAGCCTATCACATAGGACATTAATGTTGCCAAATCCCACACTGATCCTCACACGGTAGGTTCCAAAACCTATTTGGCCTATCACCCCCTTTCCAGGAAAAAAAAAAATCTGTGTCATCCTGGACAATTAAAAAATCTCTAAATTATAACCCGTCATCCAGGATAAAGTGTAGGCATCTGCTTTTGCAGCACCTCTGGGTCATTGCAGGGGCCGCCAGGGGCTGGTATCCCTGACTTTGGGAAACACTGTTCCGAACTTTCATTCTAACACTCTGGCCATTCTCCCATTGCCTACAAAAAGCATCAGAGCATCTTAGCACAGACTTTGAAATCCTTTACATAGCGAACTACCAACCAGCCTTCTACTATACCCTTAAAACACAGAAACAATATTCCCTATGTGCTGTTCTCTACATATACATTGTACTTTCTCTCAGCTTGCGGCCTCTGTTCAAGCTCACTTCATGACCACCACACCCAAGTTGTGTGACGTTTTCCTCGGGTAGGACTAAGTCATAAGGAACCAAAACCAGGTTCCTTATGAGTCCAGTCCACTCTCTTCAAATTGCTTCCCTTTATAATTAAGTTAAATAAACGCAGGTTTGTGGTGTACTGCTACAACCTTTAGTCCCCATTTGAGTTCTAGCACTATTTGTGTGCATCCTTTTAATCCGGCCCAAACTAAACCCAATGCCATGGAATCAATTCCAACCTAGAGTGACCCTGTAAGACCGAGTAGGGATTTTGAGACTGTAAGTCTCTATGAGAGCAGAGAGCCTCATCTTTCTCTTGCAGAGTGCCAGGTGGGTTTGAACGAACCACACACCTCAGCTAGCAGCCCAATGCTTTTATCACAGCCCCGCGAAGGCTCCCACATGTGCATATCCTCCTTCAATTAGATGGAAAATCCAGTAATATCACAGATAATAACTATGCACAAGTTTGTGACTCTTGTTGTAACTAAAAGCCACTATAGTTATCACCACGGACAGTTAGCTATTTACTATATGCTCAGTGGACGGTCACGGAGCCTTGGTGGTATAGCAGGCTATGCATTGAGGTGCAAACCACAAGATTGGTGGTTCAAGCCCACCAGCTGCTGCAGTGAAGAAAGATGAAGCTGTCTACTCCCATACAGATTTAAGTCTCAGAAAACCCCCGGGGCACCTCTACGATTCCCCACAGGGTCACGAGGTGTCAGGACTCATTTGATGGCAGTGAGCTCGGTTTTATCTCTGAGTGGTTGCTCGAGGGGAGCCCTGGTGGTGTCATGATTGAAGAGGGGGGCTGTGCAGTTAAAGCTTGGCAGCTCTATAGAACGAGCTGCCCACAGGAGAAAGATGAGCCTTGCTGCTCCCATAAAGAGTTACAACCTCAGAAACGCACGAAGGGCAGCCGTACTCTGCCCTGTAAAGTCCGTCTGTGTCAGAATGCACTCAAGGGCAGAGAGTTGGCCTTCGGCGTTGCTGCTCGATGGTTCATAGCACCCCGGTGGGGTGAAGGGTCCTATTTTCCACATCATGAAGGAGGACAGTGGGTCAGATCCAAGGGCCATCAAAAATCTGAACAGAATAGGGGCAAAATTATCTTTTGGAAATAGTAGCATTCTAACAACTCTGCCCGGACACCTTTGCATAATTCACATCTTTAACTGGCTTCCCGTGACCTTCAGCCTAACACAATCTTCCCAGTCTGTAAGACTCAATTCACATATCACTCTTCCAAGAAAGTCTCCCGTTACAGCCAGAGCAGAGGGACTTGTTCTCCCCATGAACTGTCTGTAACACTTGAAGCATGTCTGTATTATCATACTAAGGTTATTGAGAAGTTTGCTCAACTAGAATAAAGTGCTTAAGGGTGGTCTTGTTCAATGTCCTCATTCCAATAAACATACCTGGCAGAAAGAATGAGTATCATTTACATCTACTGAACAAATGAAATACATGATCAAATGGCATATTTAATGAGGAATACTTAGAATATTACTCTGACATGTCTTATGAAGCATTCAGTACATACAGCAAGCCTTAAGGTTAAGGTCTGTAAGGCAAAGTCTAGTTCAGAATGTCCATGCCTCGTTACAGCATGCCCAAACCAAACACTATTTTTCAGAAAGACAAAACGGACTTACCAGTCTTCTCCTTTCTTCTTCTACTGCAATGAGTAGCCTTGCAAATTCTTTTAATGATTGAGCTGTTAAGGGGATGAGTGAAAAAGGAATCATTAATTTATCAAATATGTCGAAACAATGGCAAACCAAACAAAAAATAAGTAAGTAAATGGGAGTGATAGTAGTGTATTCAATAAAAATAGTCATTTCATCTATATCAATATTCTTGCCTAATACTTAATATAAACTATGAACTAAAGTTGAAATGCGTAGGTTACAGAAATGACAAAAAAATAAATGCAGAATTTATTTAAACTTTGAGTTTTCTCTCCTATGCCTTTACTCTTTAGGCTACACACATTTACTTTTATTCACATTAATACTGGAAATATCCAGGATATCATGGCACAATGAGTCCAGCAGAAAGCCTGGCATGATGGTAGGTTTTTGTGGTTAGTTGTCATTGAGTTAATTTGGAAAAGCATATTAAGTGAGGAGTACAAAATTCAAGAATCTCATCGACAAACCTTATTAAGGAAAAGAACAAATGTTTCCTATTGAACACTTTAAACCTCTAATCTAAGATTTAGTTTCTCCCACTTTTCCGAATCTTACATGCTGGGGTGCAATGCTATCCCTATGATTAGTTTAGATTGGATTTTATTCATAGTTGACATAGCAGAATTCAGAGGATTAGCTGGTTGTCTTTAGTTAATCTAATAAATATGAGAAGGGCTTTGAAACATTTGGAGAAACATCCTATATCCTTAATTCCATTTTTCCCACAAACAATTTGCAGCCCATTTTTATATTCATGGCCTTAGACTTGGTATAAATTAAATAATTTTGAAATATGATATTTGGATTTCCGCAACAGTATGAATACTAATGCCACAATTTATCCAGTTTTGACATCAGGAAATTGAACAAGAAGATGTTTTACAAATACAGTATTTGATATCAAAACAACAACAACAAACACTGCCATGAGTCATTCCAACTAATAGTGACCCTTTAGAACAGGGTCTAAAGTGTCTAAACCCTTCTCCATAGGGTTTCAGATACTGTACATATTTACCAGCACAGACATCTCATGTTTCTCTTACACAGTGGCTGGTGGGTTTGAACGTTCAACCTTGAGGCCAGAAGTCCAATGCCTAACCCACTGTTCTACCAGGGCTGCCAAATGTGAAATCACTCACTCACTGCCATTGAGTTAATTCTGACTCATAGTGTTCCTATAAGTCAGAGAATAGCAAAGAAAGACTATGGGTTTCTGAAACAGTAAGTGTTTGTAAGAGTAAAAAGCCCCATCTTTCTTCTGTGAGGTACCTGGTGATTTTGAACTGTTGAATTTGCAGTTAGTAGCCCAGCATAGAGTCCACTATGCCAGCAAGAATCCTTCTATATATTTTTCCTTTTTTAAAATTTTATACAGCTCTTGTCAGAATCCATACATCCATCCATTGTGTCAAGCACATTTGTACATATATTGCCATCATCATTCTCAAAACATTTTCTTCCTACTTGAGCCCTTGGTATCAGCTTGGTAACAAGCCCAGGGACAAGGGGACACCAAGTGATCTAAAATCGATGGCGAGGAGGGTGTAGGATGCGCTGTGGGGCTTGATCAAGGGCAATGCAACCCAGAGGAATTACTGAAACCCGAATGAAGACCGAATATGAGAGTGGGACAAGAGGAAAGTCACAGGAAATAGAGGAAAGAACTGGGAGCCAAATGACAGTTATAAAGGCCTTCTACATTTTAATATATTTTTCTTTCAGTAAATAAAGCATTCTAGTTTCACTCTGGGAACCAATCTCATGGCCACCAAATATCCTCTTGATAAGCTTTAAGAGGAGAACAAACCGGCATGGTAAAAGGAGAGCCAATGTGCCAACAGAGAAAGAAGACAAGTGTGACGCAGTTCGGGCAACAGAACAGAGACAGCTGGTACTCCTGCGGTTAATGGTTAAAACGAGGAGATAAAAACAGAAATAATGGTGAAAAGTATACACAAAAAGTACTTTAACCCAAGACTTCTAAACCAATGTTTCCTCCTCTTGCTCTACTTCATGGCACATGAAGAAAATGATCTTCATTCCTAAGAGGATGCTCTGACCTACTTCAGATCTGCTGTGGCTGCAAAATCTCACGGGACCCCTCTTGATACGACCATGACACATTTATCACGGTGCACACAGAGACCCACCGGGAAGACCCATGACATACGTGTCACAGTGCACACCCAGACACCCATCGGGAAGACCCATGACACATGTGTCACAGTGCACACCCAGAGACCCATCGGGAAGACCCATGACACGTGTGTCACTGTGCACACACAGAGACCCATCGGGAAGACCCATGACACGTGTGTCACAGTGCACACTCAGAGACCCATCGGGAAGACCCATGACACATGTGTCATGGTGCACACACAGAGACCCATTGGGAAGACCCATGAAACGTGTCACGGTGCACACACAGAGACCCATCGGGAAGACCCATGACACATTTATCACGGTGCACACACAGAGACCCATCGGGAAGACCCATGACACATGTGTCATAGTGCACACCCAGAGACCCATCGGGAAGACCCATGACACGTGTGTCACAGTGCACACCCAGAAACCCATCGGGAAGACCCATGACACATGTGTCACTGTGCACACACAGAGACCCATCGGGAAGACCCATGACACATTTATCACGGTGCACACAGAGACCCATCGGGAAGACCCATGACACATGTGTCACAGTGCACACAGAGGGACCCATCAGGAAGACCCATGACACATGTGTCACAGTGCACACAGAGGGACCCATCGGAAAGACCCATGACACAATTGTCACGATGCACACAGAGACCCATCGGGAAGACCCATGACACATGTGTCACAGTGCACACACAGAGACCCATCAGGAAGACCCATGACACATGTGTCACAGTGCACACACAGAGACCCATCAGGAAGACCCATGACACATGTGTCACAGTGCACACACAGAGGCCCATCGGAAAGACCCAGGATGGATTGGGATGGGAAATACTCAAATAATTTACCTCAGAGCTTCCTTTTACTGGAAGCTACTGGATAGTGCATCCTCACAAAATATGTGAATGAACCAGGAGAGAAAAGAAGACCAAATCTAGGTGCACCCACGAAGAGTGAGAGCCTGCTTTTACCTTATCAAATATCCCCCAAGAAGCGGGGGTGCTTTCAAACAGAAAATTGGAGGAATTCTTCAGAAAATTGAACTGTCCAGTCTAGAAAAACTATAGAGACTGCCCCCCCCCCTCAAAATTTGAACCATAATTGGGAACCTGCCCTACCTCCTAATGGTGAGACGTTCAAGCTTTGCTAAACGCAGTGCCAGGACTCAGAGTGTAGGAGTCGCTAGATTGAAAAGTCCCACTTTGGGTCTTGTTTCACACCACAGCACTTCATCATGTGTTTTGAAAAATGGGGCAAAAACTAAAAAGGCTTGGGGGAAAAACAAAAAGAGCATGGAAAATCAAAATGGTCTAATGATACGCACCAGCAGCATGGGAAATATGAAGGCGGGCCGCATGGCCTTTGAAATTATGAGAGGAAATATTTCCCTTCCTTGAACTCTATCCCATGTCTATTTGTAGATCAAGAGTGAGGATAAAATTTAAATATTTCAAATAATATACACTCAAATAATTTACTGTGGGGCCTCATTTGACTAGAAGGTACTGCACAGTACATTCCGACAAAATATGGGAATAAACCAAAAGATTAGAAGTAGTCCAAGAAGAAAAAGTATGTTTGGAAATGGATTGTGGAAGCAATTGGACAATTCTGCTTGACATGATTGAACTATGGAATGATAGATGTATTAACTCCTAATTAATAATAAATGTTTCTTAAAACCACAGATCCAGGAGTGGATTTTGGGCTTGCACAAAATCCTAACTCCAACTTAAGAGCAATTAGTTCTTACATCATGGCCCCACCTGATACTCGCCCTGAGGAAGGGTGCAGAGAAGATATGAATGCTATAGCAAAATGTGGAGAAGAAATTAGATGGTACCCATCTGTTAAGCTGTGTTGATTAGAGAAACAAATCCAGGAACACTCATATATGTTTAACAGAGAGCTTCATATCAAATAATTGTATATTGAGAAAACATCCCAGCCCAGTGTAGATCAAGTCCACAAGTTCGTTTTTAGCCCATAAGTCTAATACTAGTCTATAAATCCCTCTTCAGACTCACACAGCGCAGGCCATTGAAAAATTCAGGAAAGTCACAGGCCAATGGGTGCAAAGTCTTGTAGATCTAGTGGTGGTGGAAGCATCTCCAGGGTGAAGCAGAGCGAGGGACTTTTGCAGGTCTCAGCAAGTCTCCGTGCGACTTGTCAACAGGAAGACAAAGGCAGAGAGAGAGAGGAAGTTCCCAGAACCCTCATGGGAAGGCCATGCCCACAAGGAGGAATCATCAGACTGAGACCTGATTGACAGGCTATTCTCCACCGCCATACTTATTATCAAGTTGACATGAAATTATTTAATTACCACACAGGCTATCAGATAAAATAGCATCTGTGCTCTTAAAGGCTTGTCTCCAAACAAACAGCCTTCTCAGTGAGATGTTGACTAAGCCCACATGGAAGAAGCACACTGTCATCAGTCACAGAAGGATTGTAAATCATCTAATCCAAAGTCAAAGGAGGGAGTAGTATCAGAGTCTAAGTTGTGAGAATCCGGTTTGCAGAAGGCTATCGATGACGGTGGGACCCCAAGATCCATTTGTGGGAACAACACAGGAACTAAGCATCCAGTGAACTCCCTCTCTCCACAATTGAGGGAAGAGAGGGAAGTGGTTACTAAACAGAGAGTGTTGGAGAGGTGAGTATAGAAGATCAAAGGCATCAATCTGACTTGAACAATGCTGGACCTGATCTGATTTAAACATTTTCTGTGTGTTGTTTTGTTCGCTCATGTTAGGGTGTGTCTCAGAAGTGTTGTGTCCTCAGCGGTCACCCTCTTGAAGTCGTGTTCTATGTATTTCTATATATGGAACTCAGGATTGATGAACCTATAGGGACAACAAGTAGAATAAGGGTGTGTTTGGTTTGGGGGTTTTTTAGGGGGAGGGCTACAGTGGTGGTCGAGGATAAAAGGGAGATGATGTCAAAGAGTTCAGGAAGAAAAAGAATGTTTGGAAACTGAATGTGGTAGCAAGTGTACAATTCTGCTTGCCGTGATTGAACAATGGAATGATATATGCAGTGACTCCCTATTCATAATAAATTTTAAAAATAAAAAGAAATCTAGGAAAGAGGAGAGATCCAGTACAGGGAGGGAAATGGGATTCTCATGATGCCATAGGGATCGTCCACTAACATAGCTGTGTAAGAGAAGATCTTGTCCGGATTAGAGCAAAAAGTTAAAATTACAAGAAAGAGATCTCTCCAAAGGGAACTGGGATTAGGGGGGCAGAGGTGGTAGTGGAACTGATGTTTCTGAGTGTATTGAAAGGAAATTTGTACTTCTGGAATAGAGTTTTTTAAGGATAAAATTAGTGATAAGTACTTTTTCTCTTTTTGTATTTTTTTTTAATTCCAAGGTGATTACTAACTCTTGGGCAAACAAAGTTTATAAGAAAAGGAATATAATCTTATTAATTATATAGATGAGCTGCAAATTATTGGTTTTACTAAAATTAAATCTAACTATACTTAGAGACTAGAGAAATATTAAAATATAATGTAGTGACAATAATAAAATATAATACTGCAATGACAACAGTATAAAGTTAAGAGGTAGTATATAAAAACCCAAGATTCATTAATTAATTGAAAGAAAAAAATCTTGTAATCTTGGGTTTTATATAAATAAATAACTAAAAAAGTTCAAAACCATCTGTCTGGAAAATTAAAATAAATTATAGAGATGTTATGATAGAAAAATTTCAGTTTTGTTAGGGATAATATCTATGACTTTCAAAACAACAAAAAAATCATACAAATGTTTTGTTTCCCCTACTAGATTAAATTCTATAAAGGCACAAATTGCATTTAACTCAATTTCCCAAAAGGCTTAGTAAATATTTAGTCCATGGTAGCCTATCAACAGGTATTATCAGAATAAGTGGTGGATATGCAACCTTGATTTTGGATTGTTGTCTATATACTAACCCTACCACTTAGACACCCAGGAGATGGCTACTCTCCAATGTAGCATTGTCCTAGTGTACCAGTCAGCATTTCACCAACCTGGGGTCATGGCTGTCTGGCTTTCAGGGCTGGAAAAGTTCACAGGATTCCCTCAACACACCTACTATTCCCACAGCCCATTGTGCCCTCCTCAAATTTTGATTACAAGTTAGGAGACCCAGGTTCTCATTTTGCAGTAGTTCAAAAATTAATGATGCTGCTTTATACTTTGCTTGGATGATTTTCATCTCTGTTTCTCATATAAGTACTATTTATAAACTCAGTAAGATCACAGTTGCTGCTATAATGGGAGGGAAGAAAAATTCTAACATTGAAAAGCAATGGTATGTCTGCTTCCTGAAAACAAAAACTATTCTCCCTCTAGCAGTTTTCTGGGACTGGGTCCCAAATGAACAACATATTTTGCTCTCGTTTCCTTGGTTGATTTATGGCAATGGCTTCAAGAAACCATGGGTGTTGTCTTTAAATAGTATAGCCCCATTCCATAAAAGTGTACATTTCTTGTCCAAATAAAGTTATTCATGTTTGTAAGGAAATACAGCCAGCTAACTTGATTATGGGCATCCTACAACTTTTGAAGCCCATCTTTAAAATTTTAGCCCCAAATCCTTTCTAATGATGTCAAAATATTACATTGTTAATTTACTAAATATTACCCTAAAGGAAAATAAGAAACAATGACCCTATATCTCATCTCCATTGAGTCCATTCCATCTTACTGCAAGTCTATAAGACAGGGCAAAACTACTCCTGTGGGTTTCCTAGACGGTAAACCTTTAGAGGAGTAAAAAGCTCCCCTTTCTCCTGCAGAGTGGCTGGTGGTTTCAAACTACTGACCTTGCAGTTGGTAGCGCAATTGTAACCCACTATGTCACCAGGGCTCTTTTAACAATCCTATATAACAGGTGTAGGAGCCCTGGTTGTATAGTGGTTATGTGCTGGGCTGCAATCTACAAGGTTGGCAGTTCAAAACCACCAGTTGCTCCGCAAGAGAAAGACAGGCAGGGCTTTCGACTCCTGTTAGCAGTTATAGTTTCGGAAACTCACAGGGGTAGTTCTGCCCTGTTCTATAGGGTTGCTGAGAGTTGGAATCAGTGAGTTGGGTTTGGGGATTATTATATACTACATATAAAATTTTCTTAGGATGTACATATCTTGTAAGCTAAGTTTTAGGAAAGGGGCTGATGGAAAAAGCCAGCTACATCCCTGCCTTTCTCACTGTCAAAGCCCCCCCAAACCACCTGTTACATAAACTAGAAAAATCCCTGGAGCTCCCTACAAAGGAAGCGCCAATGGTACAACTTCTGACCCCCAGGGCCCACAAATTCCTTAAGACCACTCAAATTGCAGAGTCTGTTCTGCACAAGACATTGGTCACAAAACATACACAAAAGTATGTACAACTCCCACAGCACAGATCACAGTGTCTTATACAGAACAGGTACTCAAAAAATTTTTGATGGTATATGAACACTTGAGTCATTTATTTTAAGATCTAGGCAAAATCTGAAATTGTTGTTTATTATATGCAAATCTCTAGTACCCCGGGATTTTTCTGTATTAAGCAATTATTTGTGGCACTTTATTGGTTTTAAAATATTAATACATATGTGTCTAACCACCATTTTCGGAGCCCTACGAGACTGTGAAATCAAGGAGAAAGAGGGGGCTTTCTGTTCCCGTCAAGTTTTACAGTCTCAAACCCGAATGGGGCAGCTCTACTCTCTCCTGTGGGGCTGCTTTGAGTTGGAATCCGTAATGATTTTGTTTATTGCTGTTTTTTAAACAATCATTTTTCTATGTGTAATATGGTCCTTCGACTACAAATAGCTGGTCCTTCGACTACAAATTTAATCAAACCTAAGTTTTCTGACAGGAGTTTGATTTAGCAAGAACTATTTTCCAAAGACAATCATTAATAAACAGTGGCCTGTCAGATCAAATCATTAATCAACAGATGACTGTCAGATAAAAATTAGCATGTCTAACACTATCTTCCCATAATCTATTATCACTATTATCACCGACCTTTATTCTAGGATTCATAAAGTACTTTGGAAAGAATTGCCCAGATATTTTGGAAGTTTATTGTACCTATCTAAATGCCTGCCACCTGCAGGAGGCATATCTGGCTCTGTCACCAATAACAACCCTCCTTTTCCTGTCCATCTGCAGCACGAGATCACTGGACAGCAATCCAAATGCAACTTCATACATAAACGGAAACTTTCTAACAGACTCCAAACTCCTTGAAAATGGAATTATAGCTACAGACACAGAGTGCAGAATGTGTGAGACATCCCTTAAGGAATTGTGGGCAGAAGGGCCATAGTCATCGACTACATCTCATATCTCTTTTTTAGCTAATCCTACGAACTGGATTACACCCATATGACTATTTTTGACTATGGAAAGCCTGTTTAGTGCCTATAAGTAACCATGAGAGGAAGTTAAAAAAATCCCTATTCATTGTTAGCATAACTCCACCACACCAAGAACGAGGCACTACTATATTAAATGTTTCCACACCACTCACCCATGCTAGCAGGTCACCCCGATACATTCTAGTACTCAGACACACTCACCTTTCTTCTAACATTTCACAGTACCTTAGATATCCAGGCTTTCTTTTTAATAAGACATAGAAATTTAGTTATCTTTAAGGTACCTCAACCTGATTAAGTACAATGTCCTCCTGTAGTCGGCTGGCTTTGTTTGTTTTCCCTACATACCAAACCAAACCAAACAAAAACACAAAAATTCATTTTAACTACTCAAATCTTACCTCAGTACAAGAATGATTTGTTATAAAATAACAAATATGATTAGTTTCATATCTTACACAGTCTGCTGTCTCCCTTCACCCATATTTATCTTTGTCCCCCTGGGGATAGGGGGTAGAGGTTAAGCCAGTCATTGCGATCGGTCCCCCTTTCTCCCCCCATCTTCTTACCTACTCTCATGGTATTGCTACCACCACTATTGTTACTGAGGGTTTTACCTGTACTGGGCTCCATGTGTCGAGAGCTCTTATCTGGTCTAGCCAGGTTTGTAAGGTAGAAATGGGGTCATAAAAGTCGGGGAAGAGGGGTGCATTAAAGAACTAGAGGAACTGGAGATCCCCTTGCAGAGGGGTCTCGGGGAGGAGATGAGCCAGTCAGGGTGCGATGTAACAATGATGAGAAATACAACCTTCCTCTAGTT
>NW_022111321.1:10153656-10160276 GCF_000313985.2 Echinops telfairi | reverse complement strand
AAAAAAAAGAACTAGAGGAATGTTGCATGTTTCACCGGTGCTTTACTGCACCCTGGCTGACTCATCCCTTCCTTGTGACCCTTCTGGGAGGGAATGTCCAATTGTCTACAGATGGGCTTGGGTTCTCCACTTTGACCTTCCTCATTCAAATCGATATGATTGTTTGTTTTGGGTCTTCTAATGCCTGATACCTGATCCTGTCGACACATTGTGATCACACAGGCTGGTGTGCTTCTTCCATGTGGGCTTTGTTGCTTGCCTGTTAGATAGCTGCTTGGTAAACTCTTCTTTCATATCCAACCAATGCATCAGAATGCAGCATGCATTCAGGTGGATTAGGGTTAGGCAAGTATAAGTAGCTATGCCAAGTTGGAAAAACTTATTAGGCATTATTTTCGTAATAAAAAACTGTTATTTGATGTGAAACATAGTTTCCTAATTATAATAGAAGTATAGGAAGAAATGTACAGCCTGCAAATGAAAACATTAGACTCTTAACTAGTTGACCAGGTGATTTGCATATCATTAGGAACTGAAACCAGGTCTCTGCTTCAGCACGTATCTGTTACCATCAAGCAGGCCACATTTAAAGGAGCCTGGTGGCTTGGTGGATACTCATTGGCAGGTTAGTGGTTTGAATTCATGAGCTGTCCCATGAGAGAAAGATAGGTCTGCTGCCCCCACAAAGATTTACCGCTTCAGAAACCCACAAGGCAGTTTTATTTTACCCTCTCCTCTAGGATCACGCTGGGTCCGAATCAACTCCATGGCAGTGAGGCTGGTACCACATGTGGTCCCTGCAGCACTCACCCCAATACAGCCTCTGAACCGAATGCATCTAAGGGGCCCTTACTTTAGGACCCATATTCGTATGATCAAAGGATTTCTTTCTGCATGTCCTTGTTACTGTTTACACTCAAACCATATGTGCCCATACTCCTAGTAAGTTATGAGCTGAGGCAGATTACCCAATATACCAGGTAACCATGGGCTTCAAGTTCACATGAATTCCCTGTTCATCCTTCATTGATTTTGTAATAAAGTACCGGAGAGCAGAGAGATAGATGCCGGTGATATTTTGAAGCAAAACATTAGACATAGTAGGAAAATGTAAAAATTTTCACTAGCAATTAGCAAGTAAGCACAAGTAAACCCACGCTTACTTTATTGCTGAGTAACTGGACACTGGGTATGACTCATCATCTGAGCTTCCCAGTTCCCAGATTCTCTCTTCTGGGTTCTGACAGGCGACAGGCCCCAGGTCTGAGCCTGTTCTACACTTTCGCCTGACGGTCAATGTTCTTGATAGTGACTGCTCCGTCACATTCTTTGACTTGTCGCCAGATCCTGTCTTAGACCCTTTGGCTCAAAAGACTAAAGAAATCTGCTCACCTCGGGCTTTACCTATAAAAGAGAGCTACAGGATAGTGGTTACAAATTTGGCCACTGACCCAAACTTTGGTGCTCTGCAAGGAAAACAGATATGTCAGTTTGCTTCCATAAAGAGCACAGCCCAGCTAATCCTATGTGCAGTGCAACTATGGCCCATATAGTGGATCTAAGTCAGAATCAACCACAGCGATGTGTATTATTTGGGTTACTACTGCTCCAGCTGCCAGGCTTCTTCATTTTCAGTAAGTTAGGTTGTGTCATGTGCATCTTACAAGTTGTTAATAAACCGTCCTTCAATCCTGTCACCCCATTCTTCATCACATAATCCAGTCTCTCTGATTATTTGCTGAGCCTACAGATTGAATAAATAGGGTGAAAGGATACAACCATGGCACAAACTATCCAGATTTAAAACCATGCAGTATTCCCTTGGCCTGTTTGTAGAGCTGCCTTTTGATCCACGTGAAAATTCTTGCACATGAGCACGATGAAATGTTCTGGAATTCCCATTCTTCTGAAGGCTGTCCATAGTTTCTCATGATCTACACAGTTGGATGCCTTTGCATAGAAAATGAAAAACAAGTAAACATCTTTCTGGTATTCTCTGCTTCCAGCCAAGACCAGTCTGATGTCAGGAATGATCTCCCTTATTCCACACCCTCTACTGACTCCAGCCTGGACCTGTAGCAGCTCTCTGTCAATGTACTCCAGAAACTATTGTAGGATGATCTTCAGCAAATGTTTACTTGCATGTGAGATCAATGATATTGCTCTATAAGTGGTGCCTTCTTTCTTCCTGAACATGAGGACGCCTTGAAGGATTGAAGCCATCAGTATGGTTTACAAGTCAGTGTGCAGAAAACCAAAATCCTCACAAACGGACCAGTAGGTAACATGATAAATGGAGAAAACACTGAAGTCTTCAAGGAACTCATCTTGTTAGCATCACAATCAAGGCAGGTGGAGCGTTTTCCTTCAGCTCATACACTACCTCCTGAAATGATTGACTGCTGACTAGTTCTTTTTGGCACAGTGACTCTGGTATTCTTTCCATCATCTTTTGATACTTCCTGCATACTTTTGATACATCATTCATATTTTGTCCATAGAATCATTCAATATTGCCACTCGATGCTCTGTTTTTTCTTGAGTTCTTTCACTTTCAGATATCTGAAACTTAAGTGTCCCCAGGATGAAAACCTGGATTATGAGTAATTCATACTTGGTCTTTAATGTGTCACATAAATTTGCCCTCACTTGGAAAACATGATCCAATCCTTAAGTCCACTGAACTTGAGTTTATTCTCTCCCCCCACCCCCCACCCCGAGAGAGAAAGCCTATAGAGGGTGTGCAAATGTATTAGTTATTAAATTCCTGAGCACTTTTGGTTGGCAGAAAGCTATGAATTACAGTGAAACCCTAAAATCTATATGCAGGGTTCTCCCATGGATTGAGTCTCCTTTGAGTTCCTCCTGGACATTAGTCAGGAATGTGAATAGTCCTGTCCTCAACTGACTGCACTGAAAGTAGACCACCTCTAACTCCCCTGACCAGTCCAGAAAAGGGCAGTCTCCTTTGGGAGCTTACCTAGGGGTTCGCTTACGGAGACTGCCATGCTAAGGTCACATAATCATGAGTCATCCCCTGAATGCTTTGGTCAGAAGGCCCTGGCCCAATCTTGTAATTCCTCTGTCAAGCATAATGTACATGTTCCAGTCATGGTCTTCTTCCCTCTGTTGTCGCAGCTGACATTCTGATGCGTTGATCTGCTGCCCATCATGCTTCTGTGACTGTTTCCTTTGCTCTACTCCCTCCTTTTCATAGTCTCTGACTCTCTGGCAACACTGGAATGCCATTAGGACCTCCACTAATTGCCTCCCGCGTGTGCATGAATGATGTGTCTTGTCTTGTTTAAAACCTAATAAATGTTCTCCTTAAATTATGTTTGAGATTTGGGGTCTTCTGTGTACCCTAAAACCTCTGGGTCTATAAAACTTTATGGAAGCACCAATCCCTAGAGAAGGACCTCATGCTTGGTAAACTGGATGGACAGTGAAAAGGAGGAAGACCTTCAAAGAGATGGGTTGACACCATGCCTGCAAGAACAAACTCAAACATCACAATCATTGTGAGAATGACATAGGACCAGGCAGTATTTCATTCTGCTGTTCAGAGAGTCTAAGGCATCGGAACCAACTTAAAGGTACCGAAAAGGAACAACGCGTCTTGATGAAAGCAGACCGCTTCATCGTGTGCATACAGAGAGGTTGATTCATTTGAACTGCAAACCATGTGGTTCGCAGCCCAACCCAAAGCACCACCAGGGCTCCTGGAATCAGCCCTTACGCTCAACAAATTCTACACCACAATCACCTTTCCTTGCTGCATGTGCAGCTTTTAAGTCCTTGAAAAGACTTTGAACAGTTCCTTACAATAAGGTAACACTAAGAATCAGATGCCTTTGGTCCAACTTACCTATTCATTCTCAGATAGTCATGGATCTTATTATTTACTGGGGGAAAGTCTGTATTTAATTTCACTTTTGTAGGCTTGATTCCAAAGTCTATTGTCTTGTACAAACACATTATTGCTGAGGGCAGGGAGACAATCTTCTGCATTGCTACAGTGTGGGAGAGAAAGAATAAGCTCATCATCTTCAAAGGCAAACAGTATCAAAGCTATTTGTCTTTAAAGTTTAAGGAGGAACACCAAAGAGCTTGACTTAAGGGACAATCAGTAATTTGTTGCTGACAAATAATCACTTACAACTACAACTCCCCTCATCCTCAGTGTTACCAGGAACTGACCTCCTAGCCTGCACATTCCACTGAGACAGCAGCACCCCATTCATACTCCTCTGCACCCAATCCCCCTGCCACGACGACGCTACAGAAGCCTCAACATCCGCTTCCTCGCCCAGGAACCAGCTTCCCTTTTCCACAACTTCTTAAGCTTCCATGACCCCTTCTCGTCTATAACTCACACACCCACAAAGACACTGAGAGTTCAAGTTATCTAACCCCATTTGATTCTGCTTTTTGGCAATCCTTTTATTCAACACTAGTTTACTCCTAAGCTCATTTCCCACAGTGACTTTCTGAAAGAATTTTCTTCTTTCTCAAGAACCCAGCCCCAAACTTCCCCTCACTCTTACCAGATGGCTTGGCTTCTTTGAGAGAAGGTCATGGCCCTCTGATCCATACTATCTTTATTTTTTCTCTTCAACTTGTCTCCGGACTCAGAAAAGAAGAGGCCCTCTTCTTCTTAAAAACTAACACGCCCCCCCTCCCCATTAACTTCCCAATCTCACTCTTACCCAGCTCTAGAACATTCTAATTTCACTCTCTCCCACTACCATGTGTATTTCCAGCACCACTCTTCCCCCTCCACTGCTCTTGTCTCCTTTTCTTAGACCCCAAACTTACTTCAAGATCTCAGGAGCAGAATAAAGGGGAAAGGAAGTGGGGGATGGCACAGGACACTCATTAACACAGCCCACCCACCTCCACACATCTATCATGATTCTTCCCATCTAGCAAATGAAGAACGGTAATTATAAAGACTGAACAACATGCCAAATCATACAATTAGCGACGTGCAGAGCTAACTGTGAATACAAGTTAATGAGAACTAATCATAATCTGCTGTCATCCAGGCCATCGGGCTTATGGTAACCACAGGACAGGGTCAACTGCCCCACAGAATCTCCCAGGCTCCGTATCGTTATGGAAGTTGACCACCCCATCTTTCTCCCGGGGAGTTGTTGGTCTGGGTTTCAACTGCTGACCTGTTGGTGAGTAATCTAGCACCTAATCACTGAAGCTCCAGATCTCCAGTTACACCCTTTTTTGCTGCTCAAAGTAAAGCTCTAGATTCCAGCTCACCACCCAGATTCTAACGTATCTGATTTAAAAAACAAGAACAACCCACAGCCATCAAGTCAATTTTGACTCACTGTGACCCTCTCTAGGAGTTTTGAGACTATAAATATTTCTAGGCTCAGACAGCCTCATCTTTCTCCCAAGGAACCATGAGAGGGTTTGAACCACTGACCTTGCAGTTAGCAGCCAAATGCCTACCCCACAGGGCCACCTAGCCCCCTCTGATTATATCCTGAGACTCTCTATTATAAATTTCGTCTGAATTAGAAACTTAACTTTTCAAAGGGTAACTCATATTTCTGCCCTGCTTCAATTGCAGCTGTGAGTGTGCTGATAACACCATTCTCCTAGTAATCCAAAGGAAGAACTCTCCTCAGTCTTTCTTTGAAGACATCCACTCACCAATTGCTACCTCTCTCTCTCCCCTGTACCTTTCTTCCATATCCATGGTTACTACCACCATCCAAGACCTTACTTGACTCTACAAATTTACCTGCAACCTAGTTACTGACTTCCTAACTTCTATGGCTATAGGCCAGCACATACAGTAATATCAAATAAGATTCCTAAGGGGCATCCAGCTCAAAAACCTTGAATGGGTCCTCAGTCCCTGTAATTAAGTCCAAACTCTAAATAGCAAACTGTGGGTGGCCTCCATAAAGTGGCCGTAAGGGACCTTTCCAAGTGCTTTAGCACACGTTGCCATTCATGGTCCTTGGCGAGGTCTACGCATTTCTATGGTTTCCCGTGTCCATGCATTTCCTTTCCCTACCTTTCCTGGATACATCTCACCTAACTACTAGGACCCAGCTCAAACGACACCCACCTTCTCCCCAGGAAGCATCTTCGGATCTCTTCCACCAGAAGTTCCTTCTTCCAGTTTGGCACTCCCGTGGCATTTCTGTCCCTGTTGCACATGAAGCACTCAGCTCACTTTCTTTAGTACTACAGAGATTACATCAGTGACCTTTGTCAAGCCCTTCTATTGTGTGGGTCTGCTTAGAAAGCGTGAATATGCTCACGCACCACAATCAGCCAAGAGGTTCTCTACCCTGAAAGATATCACTACGGGAAAATGCTTGAAGATCCCACGTGTGCCTGCACTGAGTCACATCTGGTATATGATATCCATTTGAAAAGTTAATTCTCTTTTTTTTACTTTGTTTGATTTCTTTAAAAAAAATACTTTTATTGGGGACTCTTACATCTCTTATCACAATCCATACATTTAGCCAGTGTGTCAAGCACATTTGTACATATGCTGCCATTATCATTTTCAAAGCATTCTCTTCCCACTTGAACCCCTGATATCAGCTCCCCATATCTTCCCCCTCGCTCCCTCGCCC
>NW_022111321.1:10151604-10152661 GCF_000313985.2 Echinops telfairi | reverse complement strand
TCATGTTCAGTAATTCTTTGTTGCTACATTGCCCTTGATTAAGCCCACTAGGCATCCTATGCCTTTCTCGCCATTGATTTCAGTCCCTGGGTTGGCTCCACCCCTTCCTTTCTCCCACCTCCCCCTCTCCCAAATCTCTCTGGAACCATTGGTCCCGTTCTTTTCATCTCCGAATTGTTTATCTCATCTATCTTATCTAGATAGACATGCAGAGATATTAATAAGTCCCCAGACCAGGCAAAATCCAACAAAAAGACAAAGGAAGTCAAAACCAACAAACAATAACAACAACTGAAAACAAAAACAAAAACAAAATAACAACAAAAAGAAAGCCACTGACAAAAAATGGAAAAGCCTATAAATAGTTCAAGGTCTGTCTTTTCGCCTCTTCCAGCGACTTCCAGGCAAGTCTGAGGGGGTGCCACACTGTCTCCAAAGCCTTTTTTTGGTATTCCCCGGGGATTTCATCACTTTTCTCCCCTTGCTGCTCTGTTGCATGCTCTTAGTGTTTCGCCCTAGTGTGATGAGGTCAGAAAAGTTAATTTTTTTTCATCCCTAGAAAATCTGCAGAAAATTTACACTAGTCCATAAACACCCCCTCTTATTCCAGGGGTATGGATTATGAATCTATGTGTGCTACATAAACCCAAACCTTGGACTTGAGTTTTTATTTTAAGCTTGGAAAGGATAGTGCTGGGGGGTTGGTGGGGGATACATTACAGGGCTTCCAAAAACACATGGCCCTCTACAATGCTGGCGGCCCCTTTGGCACCAAACGAGTCACTGGGGAGTCTGCTGGTACAAAAGGTTTATCTCTAGAATAGACCGATCCCAGTCTTCTCTTTCATTGCATCTTCCCCAACTAGAGTTTGCCTCTGGATAAACCGCAAGTCAATAATTTAGAGCAGTGCCTTCCCAAAGGTTGCACCAGACACCAAGGATGTCCATAAAATGAGAGGCTTCGAAAGCACCAAAGCAGGAATGCCACTCTAGTTCAGGTCTAAGACAAAGCCCAACAAACAAACTTGTAAAGCTTCCCAGGGTCAATATTCTGATC
>NW_022111321.1:10128529-10151504 GCF_000313985.2 Echinops telfairi | reverse complement strand
CACACACACACACACACACACACACACACACGCACACGCACATACACCTTGCTTTTTGTGACAGATTAAAGGTTCAAACTATATTAAAATAAGAAACTGTGTCTTTCATTAGATTTGCAAGGACCAACTCCACTTCCTGGATGAAAGCTTATCTGTGCTTTCAAGGACAGAAGAAGGGTACAGCTGCCCTGACGTGAATAAGAGAAATAGGTATTTTCTTTCTATAAAAACTCTTCACGTAACTCTGAATCTTTATCAGCAATATCCTAAATCTAACCCTGATGGAGAAATTATGCCAACTCAGCAGAGCCCAAGTCATAAGAAGAGTGTAACGTTCTTCTATTTCTTCTTTCTTTTATTTTTTTCCTGTTTTCAAACTTCCCCCCATCCTGTTTCTTTTCTTTCTTTCACACCTCCTACATCTCTTCATTGCTCCTATATTTGTCCTGGCTTTGTGACCCATTAATCTCTGGGTGGCCACATCTCACCTCCTAAATTCCATTCTTGCAAATACAAGCTCCAGGCCTATTGCCTCTTCCAGGTTCAATTATTTTATGTCAAAATTGAAACTATATGTATATATTTTTAACTCACATTTAGAAAAGTGCTTTCTTGATCCATAAAGAATTTGGTGATGAAGGCAGTCTTGGACTCAACTCTGAACCGGCAAAGGACTCCAGGCTCTACTCCATCACACTTGCTGGTGCCAGAATCAACTTCCTAATGGGCAACTGCCCTCCAAGACTTGAGTGTCTCCTGAAAGTCTAGAAATCAGACTCCAGATGACGTTGCAAAGGAGCCTTCGATTCTCTCCACCCTGTGCTCCAGCTACGAGAATGCCCCTGCGCGTGAGCCTCAACATGGCACACACATCGTGACAATGAAAGCTCAGGTGCGTAATCAGACTGAGTATGCTCAACCAAGGAAATAACGGGAATGGCCCAACACCAGACCAACGAATGGGCAAATAAGGAACTGGAGACCAATATTCGGAATGCTGCAGAAGAAACGGAGCGATCTGAAGTCAACAAGACCCAACAGTATCCACTGCTTTCTTCCTTTCACAACAGAGGGTTTCCAATCAGGAAATGGGTCAAGATTTACGTTGTCACCTAAATTTGATTGTACGTAAATGGAGGATAAAACAATGTTCCTATTTCAGGCAGTGTGTGTGCTGTAGTTCTTCCATCTTATACTTATATGTGCTATAGAAAATTTTAAATAACATCATCTTCACGTTTTTATGACTCCAGAGCACACATCACTACAATTGAGTTAGACTTGATGATACTCTTCCATAACCTATCATCTAACGCCTCTGACAAGAATGCATGCTCCATGAAGGTGGGCGTGCTTTTCCATTTTGCACATCGTCATGGTTTAGCACCCAGCACAGTGTGTGGCAAGGAGCCCTGGTGACATAGTTGCTTACATACTGGGCTGCTAATTGCAAGGTCAGCTATGTGAAACCACCAGCCATCCTTGGGAGAAAGACGAGGAACTCCACGCCTATAAAGAGTTATAGAACCTTTAGGGTCAGTTCTACTTGGTCTTCGAGTCAGAACTGACTCAATGGCATTGAGATACAATGTATGACAAGTCACAGACAATATTGAGTGATCAATACTGATCGAATGTGCAAATAACTCAAAGTCAGAGTTCCACGGCCCAGGAGTGGGTCATCAAAGTCCAAGGTGTGACTACAGAAAACTAGTTTACTGTGAACATTTGACTTCTGTATTTTTCCAGGTCTCTATCCACCCTAAAACACTAACCTTGGGATTTGAAGAAACTGAGCCATATTTATGTTTTAAGTTGACTTTTCTGATCATTTGAAATGTCACTAGCCCTACCACTCTCCACATGCCTACCCTACTGTACATGAAGAAAGCAAGAGAAGTATCCTAAAACCAAAGAAATGCAGCAGCCAGACAGAAAGATACAAACAACTCCTTAACAAGATTACATGAGTACCAGCAAAATGGCCAAGGTGCATTACTATATTGAAAAGCTGTTTGGAAAACTGATGCAGAACTTACCTTTCATTCAAGTAAGGCAGCTAAACACTGCAAAGCAATCAAGACAAATACTGACAAGATAGGATTATTAGGCTGAATTCTGAGAAATGACTTGCCACAACTGACATTTTCCCAATTAAAGAAAGCACAAACTATGCACATAACACCCACAGAGGCCACCACTTATTTTTCTAGTGCTTGATGTCTACCAATATGAGATAAGCATCTTTCTGTAATAAAGAGAAAATTGAAAAATTTAATGTTATCTTTCTGCCAGGCTTCATATATTCCTGCACTCCAGATTCTTGGGGCCACAGCATTTATTTCAGTGTCGACTCATTTGCTGCTGCAACAACGGGCTCCATCCAAGAGAACCTCAGCGGTGAGCCCCGCACAGGGCGGGCAGGGCTTCATTCTGTTCATGGAGTCGCAATCACGTGGAATCAATTTGACGGCACCTATCAGCACAACAATCATTTTGCTGGAAATAGTTTTGAGTTCTTATAAGTCAGTAAGCACAGATAAAGGTGCTCTTTCATTACACCTCTCTGAATCACCCTTAAATGCCCCCATCTTTTTTGTAAATTGTGCTACCCGAAATGGGAGTGATGGGTTGGGCTGCTAACTGCTAGATCAGCAGTTTGAAACCACCAATCGCTCCGAAAGACGAAAATGTGGCTTTCCACTCCCATAACGATTGCAGGTTCAGAACCCACAGGGGTAATTCGACCCTGCCCTCTCTGAGTCAGAATCGACTTGATGGCAGTGAGTTTGGTACTTCTTATTCTAAAAGTTGGTCAAGGTATCAAGAATACCATAGATTGCCAGAAGAATGAACAAATGGGGAGAGTGCATGTTTCCTAGAAGCAAGGACGGCAATACTTCAACTCGCATCATTTGGCCTCATCATTAGGAAGGACTAATCCCTGGAGAAGGGCACAATGCTTGGCAAACTAGAGGGTCATCAAAAAAAGAGAGAGCCTCAATAGTATGGATTGACACAGTGGTTGCAACAACGGGCTCAAAAGACCCAGGAGTGCTTTGTTTTGTTCTGTTATATATAAGGTTGCTATGAGTCAGAGCCAAGTCAGCGGCACCTAACAACAACCATATCCTACAAGAGGAGCGTGAGTACCATCAGTGCACTCCTTGAGGCCAGAAACCGTGACCACCCTACAACCCTAGGCCTAGCACAGTGTTTGTCATCTAACAGGTAGTCAATTCATAATAAAATTTTATCTTTGTTTGTTTAATTTATATACATATCTTTTAATTGAAAAAATATTCAACTTATGTTTATACATATACATTCTTATTTTTATATGTATGGTAATACAATTTACTAATTGTTGCTTATTATATTTGTGTATGTGCTAAGTATATATGTGCAGGGAAGTCAAAGTACTTCCTATGGCTCTTCAATCCATAGTCTTTGTATGCCCCACCAAATGACTGAGTGGGAGCAGACAAATAAGGTACAGAGGACTCTAAAGAAGGGTTTGGTCAGTTCCATCATTTTTCTGGATATTCGTAAGACAATTCGGAAGCAGGAAGAAAGGCACCCCATCACCATCAAGAAAGAAGCCCTAACTGGGGTGCATGTGAGAATCATGCCTGAAGTGGCAGGGACAACACAGGCTGCAGCACCAAGACCATGAGGCAGAGTGGTTGGCTTCCTGGCCCGCTGACCAAGTGAAGCTCAATGCCTTTGGGCAGGAAAGCGACTGGCAAAGTGGAGCGCCCTTTCAGAGTTTATCAGCACTGAAGGAGTTTTGTAGCACTCGCCCAAGCAGAGCAGAGGCTAGGGATTTAGAGGCCAAGGGCTAGAGAGCGGAGGTGACTGCCAGTGTGGCTGAGAAGAGGCAGTGCTGTGGACAAAAGGAGTTTGTTAATGTTTCTGATCATGCCTTCCCTAGTGAACCCCCCTAATTGTGAGTTTAGTAGGTGAGTTCTGCGTGGCCATTGCCGCACAGATTATGGTATCCAGCAGAGTGCCATGGGAGGGATGGTTAGTGTCAGAATTGGTAAGAAGGACATCTGACCTCTGCCTTGTAGTCATCGTCCTTAGGCTGGTATGGAGTTAGATTCTCCTTCCCTTCTGTGTAGCCAGAAGCGGTCCGATGTACCCCTACACCATGTCCTCAGTAAGTGGCGTAATACTTGCCGTGTCTACAATTGTCAGATGTGCACTTCAGAGACACTAACGACATTCATCAAGTTACTCAGCTATCATCATTAACCATTTGTGAATTTTTCCATCAGTGTCCCCTAAGCATCGGATCTTCTTTCCCAACCCTGTAATCACTAATAAACGGTTGTCTCTATACCCTTGCATACTCTATATACTTTATCTAATTGGTATTAGAGCTAGATATTTCTTACATTACGAAAATTTTCAAAATAATTCTGAAATCCATTCCATACATGTTATATGTGTGTGTATAAAAATTGCATGTGTATGATTTGTGTATACATATATGAGCTATTTCCCTCTGACATTAGTTTATTGCCATACTGAAAAGAATCACACTAACAAGCACATACTTTATTTCATGTTTTAACATATAACTTTAAGGCTCTATTTATGTACTTTAAAGTGATTTGTTGCTATAAAAGTTTAATAGGTTTTGCAGGGGGCCTATTCACTCCACAAATATTTATTAAGCCTCTGCTACCAATAAATTAAGCTCTGCTGCTTATATGCTAAAGTACTATGCGGAAGTAGAGATGGGAGTACAATCTAGTTTCTGACCTCAAAGAGCACTAAGACCACCCCTGTCAAATTGGAGGGGTAAAAAGTGCACTGAGCCCTCTGTGAAAGACTGAGGATCTAACCAGAGAGGTCCCTGTGGTTACTTGGATTTCTCTAAAACACAAAAAAACACGTTTTGTTTAACAGAGCACTATCACTACAATAAAAGAGATGTCAGGGCACTAACGTTTACTTGTAAATTCAAAGATAAAGTGTTTTCTTGGCACAAGTCATGATAGGTCTTCCTCACAGCTGTGCATCCATCTGATATGAAAAATAATCTGAGGTTCTGAATTTCAAATTAAAAGTACTTCACATAGGTTCAGTAAAGCAGTGCGACTATGGAGAAGTCTCTCAAAGAGCATGTTTTCTCTAAACAAGGAACCCCACCTGAAATAGGCAATGGTCCCAGCTGTTGCCTTCTGTAATTGTGGGTGGTTCTGTGTGGGTGCAAAAATAAGGGTGGTAAGAAAAAGGAGGGAAAAAGGAAAACAGTAATTCAATTGTCCAACTGAGAGCTATTAAAAAGTAAAATATGCTTCCTCTGCAGAGTTCAAAAGAAAATGTTTTTTGTATAAACAATTCCAACATTTGGGAATGTTTCACTTTAATAGAGGACTTCCTGATTTGTACAACCACATTTAAGTGGGCTGTAATGAGGCTATATAGAACTAATGGATTTTCTTCTTTATTCAGAAAAGGAGAAGGTAATTTGTTTCCTTGAACTTAAAAGAAATCCCAGGTCTCTTTTAGAAGGGCCTGGTTGTGGTTGGTTGGTGTTGTCTTGGTTTATATAGATGTTTTCCTAAGAAATGCCCAACACGTTCTTCACAGCTACCAACAGCTCCTCGGCCACCTTAGCTGCCTCCATCATGGCAAATCCAACCCAAAGTGCCCAGACAGGTTTCAGAGCAGAGCTGTGCTCCATTGGCTCTTCAGTAGCTGATCACTCATAAGTACATGACCAAGCCTTTCTTATGAGGCTCCTCTGAGAAGACTTAAGCCTCAAATATTTTCAGTTAGCAGCCAAGTATATTAACTGTTTAAACCACCTGACAGCCCCACCCACCTAGTTATCAGTTACAGTAGACAACTAGATGGAACAATCTATATGGATAACTAGCCGTAACTTGTAACCACATTTTACAGAAACACTTCCAATAATTTAAAATTTTGACAATTTAATTTTCATAGCTTAAGATGAAAAATAAATAGGTTCTTTTGAAACTGGAATCATTGCTGATGTTGCAGTACATTTCTTAGGTTTGTAAATATACCAGTTATTATTTTTAACCTGAAAGATGTGTTGTCATCCCTCAAAGTGCTTCTATAATATACAAAGAACCTCAAAAATACGCAAAACAAACTGTCATTACTCCCACCCTACACCATATTCTTATCATCATTTGGAAAACAGGATTAAATCATACTTTCTCATGTGACCTCGCAGTTGCATTCTCAATGTGAGTGGATTTATTTGGCAGAGGATTTATGCATTTTTCCCATGGTAATTCTCTAACAAGGAAATAAAAGAAAAATTTTCCAACCACTCCCTCAAAATTTTTCACCTACTAAACGCCCTCAGAGCAAGTAAACATCAAAGAACCCTCCCAGGCTTCTGTCTGCACCAGGGAAGCTAGAGACTGATGTGTGAGTCACTTCACCACCATATCTACCCCTCTGCTGTATATCTGGCTCCAAGAAAGTAAACAAAGAACAAATAGTTGCAAAGCACTGTGCACACTGGGAAGACACAATATACCTTCTAGGGCTTGAACCATCACCCTTTCAGATTTCTCTGGCCTCATTTTGCACCAGAGTAACCAAGAGGCCACTGCGCTTCCCTTCTCCAAGACTAGATGAGCTGCAGGTGACCTTCGATTACTTCCTTTTGTCTGCCCACTGCAGTTCTGGAAGAGTGGGCTGCAGCCTATTGATTCTACCCAACGTAATTTTTCACAAGTGTTTTAGTTGCCCATTTTCAATCTCATTTGATGTTTTGAGCTGTGTAATGCTGTACAAATGATATGCTTACAGATTGACGAAGGGTCACTTGAACCACCGTGCACTGAGGGACTGCTGCTGTGTTTCTTCTTACTACCCTGTTCTGTCCCTAGGAGAAGTCGGTGCAAGAGGAGGCCAGAGAAATCTGAAAGGGTGCTGGGAACGAGCAGGAAGGCAATCTGAAGGTGAGCGAGAGACCCTTTTTCGGTGTGCTTCGAGTGGAGTTGGATGAAAAAATATGTGAACAAAGCAAGGAAAAGTGCTGTTCCTGTCATCAATCTAGTTGCCTAATTTATGGACCCACTGTAGGAGTTGGGAAGATGTTTTTGTCTGTACCTAATTCTAGGAATCTGCCCCTCTCGCCCACCATCCTTTCTCCCCACTTTTTAGGGTGGGCCGCATGGGGCAGTGCCAGTGAGGGATTGTTGGCTTGAAAGAAGTAAAATAGCTAACTCTCCTGGAACCTGGGTGAATGCTGGTGGGCACAGAGCAGTGCAGTTGGTCAGTCTGAAGTGCCAAGCAAAAGCCCCAAGCCGAAGTGCCACGCTTAATGACCTCATTTGGAGGAGCTGAGGAAATAAACAGCTCAGTGGAGGTGAGACACAGACACTCCCCCTGCAAGGCATTCCAGTTGACAAGACACATGGAGCTAAGCTAGGACCTGGGAGCTGGCGAAGCCATGTGGAGACCCCTGCCAGCACTGAGATGCTTCCACTGCCACTGGATCCACACGATTTTCCACCTACGGGCCTCTGATCTATTCACCTTTGGCTTTACCTGTCAGTCTCAGGGGTACCCTTCTCAGATCATTGTCCTTAGTGCAATAACTTGAGATACCGCAAAGATCCTTCCAAATAAGAGTGATGATTCAAATATTTCTACTGTTTCTTTATTATTTATAAAATGTATTCATAGTAGTTTATATTGTATTTCAAGGCTCCGTCAAAGGATAAAAAATGTTGCATGGTGATGACATAGGACCATATCTATATTTTCAGATTAGATGTTACAGAAATAATTTCCATTTATAAATCCTTTTGCTCTAAGTTAAGTGTCCCTAATAAAGTGCAAATATTTAAACCAAATTCCCAGTACAAAGGGGTTAAATTAGTCTACCGCTTAGATATTATTCATCTTCTACTTTCAAACCTTTCACGAACTTCTGTAAGTACTCCAAACATTTCAAGTTAATATCCATTGCCTCTAATAAGCCTTCACCTATTAACCAATTAATACTATTCAAATCTAATCTACAACAGTCACAACAACAATGGTCCTTCAGCAAAAAACGTGGAAAGCATCAACGAGACCAAGGTAGACATATCAAATTTATCACAACCTGTGGAAATTACCTAATTCCTGATGAGAAGGCTAAATAGCTTAGTGCTTAAAAAAATAATTACCTCTGCATGAGTTTAGGCAGGTATTATAAGTAACAAACTGAACAGAAATTATAAGAAATGAAGAGAAAAATGTTTATTCTTCAAAATATGAGAGAAAGGCTCACACTTCATGATTTCAAAGTATACTAGTATACAACTACATTAATTACAACAGTACTGGGGCTAGTATAGCAACAGTAGACTATATACAGACAAAGGGAATAGATTTGAGAGCCCAAAAATAAACTCATACATCTATTGTCAATAGACTTTGACAGACGTGCTAAGTAAGTACACATTTGATAAAGAAAGAAAAGTTTCTTCAATAAATGTTGCTGAGAAAACTGTATTTCTATATTCAGGAAAATGAAACAGGATCCATGACTCACACCACATAGAAAAACAAATTCAAAATGAATTGAAGACCTGTGCAAATGCACAAAGTAAAACCTTAGCGTTCTTAGAAGAACAAACAGGGGCAATGCTCTCAGGCCTAGCTTTCAACTGTGGGTGTCTAATACAGTAACAAAAGCACAAACAGCAAAAGATTACCGTATATATTCGGGTTTTTCAGCACATTTTAAATGCAGTTTTTGTGGTAAAATTAGGTGCCTCCGTTGATATTCAGGTTGACTTATATCCGAGTATATATGATAAATAAATGGTACCTTACAGTAATTAAAATTATTTCTTCATCAAGATATTTTTACCAAAAACATGACAAGACAAGCTATCGACTGGGAGAATACCACATTTGAAAACCATATTTGGTGATCATCTAATCTAACAGAAAGGACAATTCACTCACTCATAAAATGGACAAAGCACTTGAATAGGCATTAAAGAGGCCATTCAAATGTCCAGCAAATGCATCAACAGAGAACCGGCCTCATTAGAGATGCAATCAAAGCCCCAATGAGCCACCATTTCACTGTCCTTCAATGGCTAAGATGACAATAACAAGTGCGGACAAGGATGTGGGGATATTAGAACCATGACCCATTAGTGGTGGCAATGCAAATGCTCCTGTGGAAAACAACATGTCAGTCAAGTCAATTCCAACACATAGCAACCCTACAGAACACGGGAGAACTGCCCCTATGGGTCTCTGAAACGGTAACTCTTTATGGGAGTAGAATGCCACATTTTCTTCCACAAAGCAGCTTCTGGTTTCAAACTGGTGACCTTTGGGTTAGCAGCCCAAATGCATACCACTATGCTACCAGGGCTCCTCACACAGAAGGTAGAAATAATCCTCCAAAGTTTTTCAATGCTAGAGATGACTTTTAATGTTTCTTTTGTTTTGTTTTGAGGTGGCGCCTCTGAGTTCAAAGAAATAAATTTCTGAAATAAACTTTGTAAAGTATTAGTTGAAATACTGAAAAACAATGTACTTACCAATACTAATTTCATCATCTGTTTCAGCATCGCCAATACATTCGAATTGGAAATCTTGAAGTGACTGGGAAAATTTCTGTACTGCCATAGACAGATCTATAATGAAAATTTTAAAAAATCAAATCAAATCAAAAGGTTAAGGTACCATGGAATGTGCAAGGGTTTCTACTTAAATTACTATATAATTTTGATTTTAATATTATATCAACCAGCAGCTTTTAAAATACCAGTGAGACAAATTTAAGCAAATTTTAAAGTACCACTAAATAAATATTTTAGAAATCTCATAAGCTCTGCTCAATTGAGATTAATGCCTTTTTAAAAGGTTTTGTTTGGTTCAGATGCACATTATTTCCTACAGCCTGTATTAAAGAATTAACGTTCACTCACTCTAAATGAAGCATTTGTAAGAAAGTAGCTTTGAAAATACCATTTTGTAATCAGTCTTTTAAAAGCTGCTGAGGTTGAGAGCAAAGACAAACCAAAATGTAAAAAACAAAAGGACCCTTCTATGAGAAAGGGTCACTGCTATTGTTCCAAATAGACCGAGCAGAAGGTAGAGAGTGTGTTTTTAACGAATAAACTACTGCTTTTGACCAGAAGCTGAGAGGTGACCTGAAAGATTGTTCACAAATGTCCTTGTGGTTTATAGCAAACCCAGCCCACTGTCTTCAAGTTAATTCTAACTGATAATAACCATAGCATGCTACTTTTGTGGGTGTGGGTGTGGGTGTGACCGTGTATATAGAACATGGTAGAACTGCCCCTGTGGTTTCAGACTGTAAATATTTTTTTCCTCCAACAGTTGTATTCACATATAATTCACATATCATACAATTCAATAGTTCAATCACATCAAGAAGAGTTGTATAACCATTACCGCAGTTTTAGCACATTTATTCAATCTTGCACTCATTGTTATTAGCTCCCATTTCCCCTGCAACTTCCTCTGCTCTTTAAGCCTGACTTCAAGCTGAACATGGCCCAGTATGATACTGTACATGATGTAATCTGGCCCTCTGAGCTATGGTCTTTGGGACTGGCCCACCACGAGTGGGTGAGGCTATGTACATAAAGTACGTGTGGCCCATCAAAGGGATTGGTCAGCTTGCTACTGATACAAAGATGGTGCTCGGAAGCCTGCCAGGAGGGGAAACATGCAAATAAGGTATATGGTACCTTACTGGTGTGGAGGTGGGTTGCACATGGGTCAGTTTTGCCATCCCGGAAAGCTTAAAGAGAGACATGAAAAGAAGAAGAAGCTATAACAGAAAGCCAGCGGAGTAGCAGTAGCAAGAGTGACAGGCATTCAAGATGGCTGTGGTAGTACGTGTTGACCCAAGGAGCTCAGAGCTGTAACACTTTGCCAAGACACCCCTCAAGCAGAGCCCAGCAGCGGAAGGCAAGAAGAAAATGTCCTAATCAATCACTGTATCCAGAGCTGTTTCTGTTGCTTCTGTAAAGTATAGTTTATGAATTTTGTTAGCCATTGCAGTGAATGACAGACCCCAAGGCAGGCAGCATTGTTCTGCGGGAGGAGGAGACGTTGATATTAGAGATGATGGAGTCGCAGCACAGTTTGGAAAAGTTGGACATTTGGGACATACTTAACCTTCACTCCAACAAACCAGCTTTGTGCAGATTTTAAAAAAATATTCATTGACCCAGAGTCATGCTAAAGTCAGAAATGAATTTTCTTTTAGAATTATTTATTCCTGGGTTGAAAAACCCAGAATAATAAAATCTGTTTAAAAAAAAAAGTTAAAGCATGTCTTTTTTCTTCTTGCAACCTGCAGTTAAGGGCAGATTCTAAAGGTGAAATCTAAGCCCTGCCACTTGCAAAGTATGAGACTTTGTACCAATTCTTTAACTCCTCTGGCCCTTCGATCTCTCATGTGTAAAGGAGAATAAAATGGCATGACCACCTTACAGAGTTGTGTTGGCAATGAAATTAGTTAATATTTGCAAAGGATGTCGAATCATACCTGGCACTTGAAAGTAAACACGGTTTCAAACCTGGGGGAACAAAATTAAATACACCTGACTATGTGGCCTCAGGAAGCGTTTGTCCACCCCATTGGTCAGAGCTACTCTGATCATTTCTGCTGACCCTTCCACAGAAGTTAGTCTGCCCGGGAGAAAATGTCTTTTGCAGGAATTCTTCTGCACATCTCCGTTGACGTTGCCATTAGTCGCCACAATGTCAATCCCAATGTGCGGCAACCCCACGTGGACAGAGTAGAGCTGCCCGCTAGACTTTTCAGGTCTGTGTCCTATTGGAAGCAGGTTGCCAGACCCGTCTTCCCAGGAGTAGCTGACTAGATTTGCACCCTAGTTTTGTGTCACCCAAAGACTCCATCCCCTTTAATGAGCTCTACCAAGGGTTCAAATCTAACCCCTCGCTCATGCTTAATTCGAGCAACAGAAACAAGCGTGCCCTCAGGCTCAGGCATAACCCCCAGGACTTACAAAATCACCTACCCCTACCCTTCCTGAACCCCAAACCTGAGTATCTACCTAAGTAAGCACCCTGCTATGAACAGGTTATCTATACTAATAGATGCTTTTGTATCTTTTTGTCCTCTTAAAAATATATATTGCAGACATTCCTAAAAATGATCCTTTGGGAAAAAAGAATAAATTCTACTCTGAAAGGGGAATGCTGCTGGAATGGTAACACTTATTCTCACTAACTGTATAAGACCTTCAACCTGTATGTTCTGCTTGAGATGTACCTTCAACTGAAAACAGTAGAAAGGTCTGGCAGCTTGAGAATCATGCAGCTTCAGACCTTCAGATAGAACGATGTAGAAAGCCTCTTTAAAAAATTATTCGCTAATGAGAAAAGGCAAACACTGGTCAGAACTAGATGTCAACAATTACTCATGAGACCCAGGAAAACTGCCAATACTTTCTGACGCTCAGTTCTTGTCTATACAATACAGAATCAATCGTTATCTCCAGGTTGCTATGAAGGCTTAATTAATTATTTGCCTAGGACAGAGCAGGTAACTCAATAAGTTACATCAGTGTTGATCATTCCATCCAGCTTACAAAGATGGAAAAGTACCCTGTCCTTTACATAGAAGGGCAAAGAGTACAAATATGCACCAATCTGACCACTCACTACTCCCCCTAATCTGAACTGATAAATGTTCCTTCTTAGCAACCTACCCACATTGGTTAGAATATAAGCAATGGTCTGACTGTGGTAAAGAAATCACAAGACCAGCCCAAATGACATGAGAAGACAAAGAAAGGGAAAGGACTCCCAGGACAATTTTAAGCCAAACTGCACATGGGTGTTTTCCATGAGAATTGGAGAATGCATGTCATTTAGTGTCCCTTTTACTTACATATCAAACCCCAACCAACTGCCAACCAGTCTATTCAGACTCACAGTGAATATATATAATGTATATACACACACACACATATATATACATATATATATGATTTCTGAGGCTGTAAGTCTTTAAGGGAGCAGATAGCCTCAGAGTTGTCCTGCAGACAGACTGATGAGTTTGAATCACAAGGCAATTCAAACATACCAGTCGATCCTTGAGAGAAAGATGAGGCCTTCAGCTCCCACAAAAAATTCAATGCCTAGGAACCCTATAAAAGTCCCTATGTTCCTGTTGTTTGGTGCCGTCGAATCAGTTCCAACCCATAGAAACCCTTTGCACAACAGAACAAACCACGGCCCAGGCCCGCCCCATCCTCATCACTTCTTAAGCTTGAGCCCATGGCTGCAGCTACTGTTGAGGGCCTTCCTCTTCTTTCCTGCCACTCTACGTAATCAAGCATGATGTGCTTCTCCAGGGACCAATGTCTCCTGACAACAAGTCCTACATACATGAGACAAAGTCTCGCCATCCTGGCCCCCAGGGAGCACTCTGGCAGTACTACTTCCAAAGCAGATTTGTTGGTCCATTTGGCAATCCATGGTACTGCAATATTCTTCTCCAGTACCATGATTCAAATGCATCGATTCTTCTTTGGTCCTCCTTCTTCAATGCACAACGTTCACATGCATGTGAGGCGATTGAAAATATCCTGGCTTGGGTCAGGCGCACGTTAGTTCCCCAAACACCCTTGTTCTTCAAAACTACAAAGAGGTCTTGCACAGGAGAGTTCCCCGATGCAATCGTCTTTTGACCTCTTCCATGAACACTGTGGATGCAAGCAGGATGAAACCCTACTTGGAAAGCTCAATCTCTTCTCCCTTTCTCAGGATGTTACCGACTGGTCCAGTTGTGAGGAGTTGGGTCTCCTTTACATCGAGTTGCAATCCATATTGAAGACTGCACTTCTTTTTTTTCATCAGAAAGTGCTCCAAGTTCTCCTCACTTTCAGCCAGCAAGATTGTGTCAATTGCATGTCTCGGGTTGTCAATAAACCTTCCTTCAATCCTGATGCTACATCCTTCTTCATATAATCAAGCTTCTCCCGTAACTTGTTCAGCATACCAATTAACTAAGTATGGTGAGAGGATACAACCCTGACGCACACCTTTCCTGATTTAAAACCATGCAACGTCCCCTTGTTTTGTATGCACAACTGCCTCCTGATCCATGAGCAAGTTGCTGAGCTGGAATCAACAATAGTGGGTCTTGTTGGGGGTTCATTTGTATAAAATAAAGACTTTACATTTAACTTAGGCAAAAAATACTCAAAGTGCAATGACCATCCAGAAGAATAAACAAATCTACCTTGGAAAAAGTAGAGCCAGAATGCTCCTTAGAAGCAAGGAAGTCAAGACTTACTCTTACATACTTTGGACATGTATGTAATCAGGAGAGATCCATCCCTGGAAAAATATATCAAGCTTAGTAAAGAGTCATCAAAAAAGAAAAAGACCCTCAGCAAAATGGATTTCCACAGTCGTAGTAACAATGGGCTGGAGCCTCACAGTTGTGAGGATAACAGAACCAGGCAGTGTTTCTGTGGATCGGTCAATTGGATGAGATCTAACAAGAACGATGCTCATCTAGTTTAGAAGCCGACTGTGTAATTGCTACAGCACAGTTGAGATTGAAGTACCTGATAGATCAGATGCTTAGGAGCCATTTAGCACATATTCCTACTCCTTTCCTCTGCTCAAGGAGCCCTCCTGCTGTAGTGGGCTCCTCTTGAGCTGAACCATGAGACTAGCAGTTTGGAATCACCAACCTCTGAGCGGAAGAAATGTGAAGCTTTTCTTGTCCAGATTTACAGTCTCAGGAACCCATCGGGTACTTTCTACTGTCGTCCTATAGGGTCACAGTATTAGGAGGAATCGACTTCATGGCAATGAGTTGGCTGGTTTTTCCCTCCTCACCAGTACCAAGAGTTCCTATGAAGTTCCCTCAAGCCTAAGATGAACTTGGCAGGAAGCTGTGCCTTGGGGAACTCCTCAGACAAGATCCCATGACAATTTCTTCCTAGAATTTCATTACTACTTATGTCATTGAGCCTGAATTAAAGAAGGATAAGCCACGTTAGACTGTAAGAGAAACATAATTGCAATAATTCTTGTGTTAGTCCAGGTTGACTGGAGATACAAATCCAGAGACACTCATACATATGTGAGAGAACTTAATATCAAGAAGTGATTACGCATCAATAAAGTATCCCAGCCCAGTCCAGATCAAGTCCATAAGTTCACTATTAGTCCATAAGTCTGATATTTGCTCATGAATTCATCACGCCACACATACAATGATGCTGAATGCACAAAGATCACAGGCCGGTGGGTGGAAAGTCCTGTGGGTCCAATGGCAGTGGACACATCTCCAGGGCTCTAGATGCCATCAGGGTGGCAGCATGTGGTTTGTCAACAAGAAGATGAAGCAGAGAGAGTGTCCCACTCTCCAAGGAGGAAGAAAGGAAGTCCCAGATTCCTCAAGAGAAGGTCACACCCACAAGGGTCCACAATGGTCCACAAGCTACCCACTACCCAGTCAATATAACAAAGTGGCTGAGAGTATGAGCTGTACAGGAAAATTATCTGGGTTAGAATCCTGCTACTACTCTTAATTAATAGTGCCATTTGTAGTAGGATAGTGTTTCCTTAAGTAAGTGATACAGCCCACTAAGGCCCGGGGAAGGGAGAGAAGAAGGGGTTATTCTACAAAAGCAGATACTTGCAATTTATCCTAAATTGTGGGATATAGTACAAAAGTATTTGTACTATGTGGGAGCTGCTGAAAAGAGCAGTAGTAGACAAAAAAAAAAAGGAAAAAAATTGGGAACCTGTGAAAGTTCTATAACTTATCTGTACCTCCATAGTCTCATGCATCAAGAGGATCAGAACCCACCTCCAGGGTGATTGTCTGGAGTAAATAGAGCAATATGGATGCAGCACTTCACAGTGGGCCGACACAGAGTAGACGTTGAAGACGCATCGGCTCTTTCCATGTTGAACATCTCCAAAAGAAAGGAAAGGCCATGGTCAGTCCTGATGATGACATTTCAGAGAGCACTGGACCGTCCACAACAGACACCATGTTGGTTGTGTTGCTGCTAAAGTTGTTAAGAATCATCGCGTTCCTTCTGATTCATAACAACCCCATGAACCAGAGAACAAAGCAGTGCATAGTCCCGTGTTTTCCACACAACCACTGCTATGTTTGAGACTATTGTTTCAGCTCCAGGGTCAATCTAATTCCTTGAGGATCTTCCTCTTTTTCACTGACCCTCTACTTTACTGAACACGATGACCTTTCCCAAGGATTGGTCCTCCTGATGGCATCTTCAAAGACAGGAAAATTCTGGTTGAACTTTGATCAAGATAGATTTGCTTGCTCTTCTGGCAGTCTATGGTATATTCCATATACGTCGCAAACACCATCATTCAAATGTGTTTCATCGGTGCTATACTGTGCCCTGTGACCAGAAACTTCTGTGAGAGGATGGCCCATTCTCTACAAATGGGTTTTGGGTCTCTGCTCAGGTCCCTGGTTCACAACAACATGTTTTTTGTTTGTTTGGGGTTTTCTGATGCCTGTACCCTGATCCTGTTGACACCTCATAATGCCACAGGGGGATGTGTTTCTTCTACTTGGGCTTGTTGCTCTCTGCTGGATGGACAATTGTTTAACTTCACACCTTTAAGACCCCAGACGCGATATCTTTTGATGGCCAGGTACCATCTGCTTTCTTCACCACATTTGCTTGTGCACCCATTTTGTCTTCAGTGATCATGCTGGAAGGGTGAGCATCACCGAATGCCAGGTTGTCAGAAAAAAGTGTTCTTGCATTGAGGGAGAGCTTGAGCAGATGCCCAAAGTCCATCCACTTCCTCAATGTATCGCTATATAAATAGATGTATCTATGCCAATACCTCTATTTTTATGAATTAATATATTTACATAAGGCCACACCCATGTTTGTACCTCTATCCATAGCTTTGCTTCCTTGATCTTTCCTCTGTTTCCTTTACCTTCTCCTTTCCCATCTCCACACTGCCCTTCTTTTGCCTCTTAGTAATTCCTCTCAGCTAGAATGCTGTACATCTGTTTTCTTGATGGCTGCTTCCAGGGGCACTGATTGTGGATCCAAGTTAAATTAAACGGATAACTTTAACCTTTTCTCTCTTTCTTGTGATTTGCTTATACATGCCATTCTAAAAATGCTTGTTTTTTTAAGGCATAATCTGTACTGAAGACTCTAGTCTCTGATCTTCTTCAATAAGTGCTTCAAGTCCTCTTCATTTCCAGCAAGGAATGCGTTGCCTATTTACAACAGGTTGTTAATGAGTCTTCCTCAAATTCTGATGTTACATTTTTTTCTGCAGAGTCTAGCAGCTCAGATTATTTGTTCAGCATACATACACATTGAATAAATAGGGTGAAAGTAAACAACCTTGACACACACCTTTCCTGATATTAAACCAGACAGCATTCTCTAGCTCTCTTAGTGAGTAAAACTAAATGTTCTGGAATTTCCATTCTTTACAACGTTATGCATAACGGGTTATGATCCACACAGTTCAATGCACAACACAAGGCAATTAAACGCAAGTAAGTAATAAAACACAAGTAAACACTTATTCCCATTCTCTGCTTTTAGGCAAGGTTCACCTGACATCTGCAATGCTATCGCTCATTCCATTCTTTTCTTTTAAATCTGGCTTGAATTACTGGCAGTTCCCTGTTGATGTACTGCTGTAACTATTTCTTAATTATCTTCAGCAAAACTTTACAGAGTGTGATATAAATGATACTGTTTAGTAATTTCTACATTCTATTGGATCCCCTCTCTTTGGAATTGGCACAAATAGGAACCTTGTCCAGTCATTTGGTCAGTTGGCTGTTTTTCAAATTTCTTGGTATAGATAAGTGAGCTTTTCCAGAGCTACGTGTGTGTGTGTGTGTGTGTGTGTGTGTGTGTGTGTTTGCATGCGCATGATGTGTGCTTTGCTGGGACACACTGACAAGTTTTACTCAATTCCAGAAATATTTTATAGTACATATTCCATGCACTTAAGTATGTGTTTTCACTGCTGCTGAGGTAGGCACATTAACTGCCAGTTCTCTCATTGGCATGTCAGGGAATGGGCAACAAGGAGAACCCTCAGTATATTCTGAATGGGGGACAGATGGGATCATGATTCTGGGTGGAGGAAAGATAGGGAGCAGTTGTAGTCCCCTGGGACCTTCAGCTTCAGTAGTTCAGAGACCATACGACTTTCGTCCTTTGCTAATGCTGGCACCACAGGATCTCGATTTCTCTGAGGCACAAGGATTATAGAAACTTGAGTTCTCACAGCTCAGGGATCACAGGACCTTGACTCTTTGGAACCTAGATCCTTGCAGGGGTGGGACCATGGAAACTTGATTCTTTACAGTTGCTACATCCACAGAATCATGGTCCTCCAGGTGCTCTGGGGCCACTCAATCTTGGATTTTTACAAGCTCAGATGCTACCTTGATTCTTTACAGGTGGCATGACCATGGGACTTTGATCCTTTAGATGCTCTGACACAATGAGAACTTGATCCGTAACAAGTGCTGGGACCCTGGGACCTTGATTCATCAGTGTTCCCAGGGCCCACTGGGCTTTGATCCTTCAGAGTCGGTGGTGATTCTGTTTGTGGGATCATCAGACTTGTATTCTTTAGAGGCACTGGGACCAAAGGACTCCGGTTCTTTACTGGTGCTGCTATTATGGCACCTTCATTCCATAAAGGCTCAAGGACCACATGATCTTGACCCTTAACTAGTATTGGAATCAAAGGATCTCAATCCTTTTGCTGCCCTGAGACATGAGGTCCTTGACCTTTTAGAGACCCAGGACTTTGATACTTGTTTGGTTCTGGGGATACAGGACCTCGTTTTTTATGTGACTCACCAGCACATTAGTATCTGTTTGCTGAAACATCTGTTTCAACATCATTCCATCAATTTCTGGAGCCTTGCTTTACTGCCAATGCCTCTTTTAGTGCAGTTTGGACTTCTTCTTCCAACACCATCAGTTCTTGATCATATGCTACCCCTGAAGGTTGAATGGCCAGCAGTTCTTTTGGGCCCAGTGACTGTGTATTCCTTCCACCTTCTTTGGATGCAACCTGCTTCATTCAACACTTGGCCCACAGAGTCCTTCCATATCCTCCATTGCAGCAACTTAAGGCTTGAGCTTTCAACAATTTAAAAATAGGTCATGATTTTAAAGCCTACTTAATATTGAATAAATGTGTTGCTGAATTTTAAAGCATCAGAGTAATAGGAGAATAAATATTTTTCTATTAAATATGAAAAGAAAGACCAAATGCAGAAAAGCATGCCAAGCAAGTGGCCTCACTGAGACAGTGGTCTTTCTCCCAATTCCTTCCTTGGTTTTAGAATTTTAAGACAATACAAGAAAAAGATCTCAGATGGAGCCACACGACCACAGTTTAAGGTAGAGAGGAATAACATCCATCTCTGTGTGATCAGGGCTGTGGATGGTAATGATGATACAAAGGCAGTCACCATTCGAGGCCACACCTACCATTCCATTCGCCTGACCTGCAAGGTAGGCAGGTTGTCTTTCCACATCTATATAATAACTTGGAAGAAATATACTTGTCTTTAACTAGTCAATAATGTTTTTATATGCTGCAGCACCCATGATTAGATGATGTTAATCAAACACTAAAATATAGTTTTATAAGAGAAACACACAACTCTTAGTAAATATTTAATTAGAATTCTTTTCTTCCCCCTTGACTTACAAGTTGGGGATTTAGCCACATGAATGGAATTCATTTAACAATGGCAGCAATGGAAGTGGGCTATTTTTAATGTCAGAGCAAGTACAACTGGTCATTCCATTGGTACAAAGCGGCAAAATCCTGTTCTTCCAGACTACATTTAAGAGTGATTCAAGACAGCAGTATATGTAGACATATATGTAATAGAATTACACATACTGCCAAGCAGAGGGCAGACTGCATGAGACAATGGGAATGCAAAGGCATGGACAGGACAGGTCCCACCCCTTCAAAAAGGCACACTGCAGTGGAAGCATGAGGCATGTCAATAAATCATAGCAGAGGGCAACTAAATCTGAGAAAAAGGTTGTTAATAACAGCAACAAGCATGATAGTTATCCATGTACCTGATACTTTTCCAAGCACGTACCATCAATGAGTCCATAAATCCTCACAAAAGTCATATGAAGTAGATATTATCACACACACCCTAACCCCTATTTTACAGGTAAGGAAACTGAGGCACAGAGAGGTTTCGTGTTGTTACATAATCTGGTGTCAATCTGATAGGATTACGAGTGAAGGGGTGGAGTCTGGCCTGCCAATCAAGATCTAACCAATGAGGCCTTTGTGTGGGCATGGCCTTCTCTTGAAAATTCTGGGAACGCCTGTATTTCCACCTTCCAGGGGGAGACACTTCTCTCGCTCTACTCACTCCCTGAGAGACCTCTATGGAGAAGACACAAGGTGCTATGCCCTGGGAGCTGGAGAGGCCACATGGACCTACCCTGATGCAACCAGACCTCTGGAGCCAGAGAAGCCACGCAGAGACCCCTGCCAGCACTGTAAGGCTTACAATGCCAGTGGATCCAGAAGACTTCCAACCCACTGGCTTGTGATCCTCCTGCATTCAACATCATTGCAAGTATTTTGTGATTCTGTAGAGGACTTTATAGATTGGTATTGGACATATGAGCCAACATTGGACTTATGGATTTGATCTGGACTGAGCTGGGACATTTTCTCAAATTCAATTGTTCTTGTATATAAACCTTTTCTTTTATACATATGAGTGTCTATGAATTTGTTTCACTAGTCTACCCAGACTAACACCAGTGTCTTCCTCAGTATGAGAATTTCAATCAAGAAAGCCTGGCTGGAGTATCCCTACTTAGCCCCATATTTCTCCTGAAGACTTAAATAGAAGTGGCACCTACAATAGCAAAATCAGTTCTTTGTGAATGTAGGCTTCTCCGAGCTATCAATAAGAAAAGGGACTTGCAATCTTACCATAGTGAATGAGGGTGGGGGGGAGTGTAGAGAGGAGACCCAAAGCCCATTTGTAGGCCACTGGAGATCCCCTTGCAGAGGGGTCTTGGGGAGGAGACGAGCCAGTCAGGGTATGATGTAGCAACAATGAGAAATAAAACTTTCCTCTAGTTCCTAAATGCTTCCCCCCTCCCCCCACTATCATGATCCCAATTCTACCTTGCAAGTCTGGCTAGACCAGAAGATGTACACTGGTACAGATAGGAACTGGAAACAGGGAATCCAGGGCGGATGATCCCTTCAGGACCAGTGGTGTGAGTGGTGATACTGGGAGGGTAGAGGGAGAGTGGGTTGGAAAGGGGGAACTGATTACAAGGATCTACATGTGACCTCCTCCATGGGGGACGGACAACAGAAAAGTGGGTGAAAGGAGACGTCAGACAGGGCAAGATATGACAAAATAATAATTTATAAGTTATCAAGGGTTCATGAGGGAGGAGGGAGTGGGGAGGGAGGGGAAAAATGAGGACCTGATGCCAGCGGCTTAAGTGGAGAGCAAATGTTTTGAGAATGTTGAGGGCAATGAATGCACAAATGTGCTTTACACAATTGATGTGTGTATGGATTGTAATAAGAGTTGTATGAGCCCCTAATAAAAGGATTAAAATAAATAAATAAGTTTTTTTTTTTTAAAGGGACTTGCAGTCTTCTCAGAGATATCAAAAAAGAGGGACTTGACAATATACCAGGCAGGTTGAAGCAACAATATGTCCAAATTCCTCCCCCAAAGCAACTCATCTCTACATAAGAGTCCTTGAGTGATGCCAATGGTTAATTCAATTTGCTGCTAAATAAAAAGTTGGAAGTTCCAAGTCTACCCAATGGTACCTCTGAAGAAAGGCCTGGCAATCTAATTCTCAAAACTCGGTCATTGAAAAGCCTGTAGAATACCGCTCAGCTCTACTCTGCTACCCACAGGGCTAGCTTGAGTTGGAATTGACTTGACAGCAACAGGATTCTGGTTACCTACACATCCAACGATGGCTTTTCATACTCACAGTCACCTGAGCTATTGATGGTTATTCTCTGAAATAAATCATCTACTATCATGCAATTGTGTTTTTATTACTATTATTCCACTGCCTTAGGAACATATTATTCTGCCTTGTTCCATTGTCAAAATGGGCACTCTTCTTCTCACTCAAGTCCCCACTGCCTTCATAAAACTCTGTTGACTTCTTCAAACTTGACGTGTCTCTTCCTGCGCTGCCCACTCTGCTTCGTGACTCTCCTTTGGTGTTTTCTCTTTTAGTCTAGTTCCCAATGAACCTGGTTTACCCATGTTATGTTAATATAAGAATATTAAGTGTAGGAAAATTATCATCTATAAATATTACCCAAGGATTTACCATACTATCTTGTACATGCGATAGCTCACTGTTGAAACCATTAATTCCTGCAAGGTAGGGAAATCCAACTCCCACAGGCCCTTCAATTCCCTTATTCCTTTCACATCCTTGCAATCCTCTGATGTGGTTCTTTAATTACATCTAAAAGATGAGCACAACGCCGTAAATTGTTTAATATGGCTCTTCTATCCATTGTGTTTTTGTAACTTCCACCAAGGAACATTTTTTCCTGATGGGTTTGGGTAAGAGACGGTAGGATCAGATGTTGGTAAGAAAATGTGATTTAGTTGTAAATGGTTATGAACAGGGCTGATTATGATTGTGAAACATGGAAATCTAATGAGCCAGTTTTGCCCTCCTGCTGGGTTTGAAATCAGCCTTCTGAAACACAGGCACAGGGATCTGGGAAGATGGGTCAGGAGTGCAGTGAAATCCCGGCACGCTGAATCTTCTCATTCCAGAGGTCGACAGAGGGGTGGTAAAGCAGTGGTAGAGAAGCGGTGACAGGAGCTGAGGTAGTTAGTTTATTGTGCCAACCTGGCCAATAAACATATGTGGGATTAATTGAA
>NW_022111321.1:10110582-10128181 GCF_000313985.2 Echinops telfairi | reverse complement strand
GGAGTGAGTTGCACTGAGCCATTTGTACTGCTTTATAATTTAACTGTTTATTTCTTGTGTTATATATCTACCCATCTGTATAAATATATATATATATATATACATAATTATTAGCAATCTGGTTTTGTCTCTCTAGAGAACCCTGTCTAACACAGGAGCAAAACCAATAGCCAGAGCACTAGTCAAAGTAGTGGACTTCCTGACTGCCAGAGTGAGAGAAATTTCTGGCAAGAGGTTAGCTTGTGGGAGTGGAGAGCATCTAGGCAGTTAATTAGGGGTGCTTGGTTTGCTCCCCATGGAACGAGAGCTGAGCACCTTGAAACTGATGCTTCTGGCCTACTAGCATGCCTTTGGGCATTAACTGGCACCCCTAAAAGAGAATTGTAGCATTTCCCAAGCAGGGCAGGAGCCAGGGAGCCATGTGGATGAGAAGCCAAAGAGCAGAGCGAGGCCTATCTATGGGAAGGCCAGACCAAAGAACTGTGTCTTCAGCATTTCCAATCCTAAGTTATTTGCCCTAGGTGAATAGCATAAATACAAACCAACTACCAAGGGGTTTAAGATATTAAAGAGCCCAGGTGGTAGTGGTTATGCATTGAGCTGCTAACTGCAAGATCTGCCGTTTGAAACCACCAGCTGCTCTGAAACAGAAATATGGGACTTTCTACTCCCATAAAGAGTTACAGTCTCCGAAACCCACAGGGACACTTCTGCCCTGTCCTATAGGGTCACTATCAATCGGCATCGACTCAATGGGAATGAGTTTGGTTTGTTTTATAGACAAATTACTGAAAAGCTTATAGCACTGTGAAGACAGACCACATCTTAATAAAAAGCACACATTATACAGAACATGTCAAGAATCACCAACGAAGTCTTGGCTCTTAATAATGGTAGCTGTGTTTTTAATGTTCTTGTAGGGAGCTAAAGAGGTCAGATTCTCAATGGAGAAAGAAAGGAAAGACAGACAGAAAGAAAGAAAAAAAGAATCTTCATGGGAACAAATAGTCTCTTCTCTCACCAATGGAGCAGTTGGAGGGTTTGAACTGCCAACCTTGCAGTTTAACAGCCTAACACTTACTGCACAGCATCACCAGGGCTCCATAGTGGTTTCATTGAAAGTGTAAGGGCAAAGTTCACTCCCAAGAAATGCAAAATCCTGTAGATTACCACATTCTGTAGACTACCACATCAATGTGTATTCTAGGATGGAACAACGTGGTTGTTTTCCACTTGAATTTGGTAAAGTACATTAGCCTAGCTTGGGACAGCCCCGTTCATTTCTAGAATACCAGATGTATACTCGGAGTCTTAATTTTTACCTCTTCTGTTGTAGGGGACACATTTGAGTTGTAAAGCATGCAATACATGTCAAAGCATCTGTCTTCTCTAAATGGTTTCTGAATTCATATGTTCATATCTGAAAAAAGGTCCCTCATTAGAAGCCATCCTGCTTCCATGTCATGGACGAAGTGTGTATGGGAGTCAGACAGACACCGATGCCAAATCAGGACCACACGTACCAGCAGGAAGCCTTCAAGCCAACAGGTGGGCTCTCCAAATCTCCAGCTCCTCATCACAAAAGGATGATCCTAATCCCTGGTGAAACTATCATGAACAACACAGTCTGGTACAGAATAGAAACTTGAAATACCAGCTCTCAACACATGCTAAATACAGAGTATGAAATGGTTTCGTTGCAAGCACAGCCTATTAGATCTGCGGAGTAGATAACAATCTCAGGATTGTCAGTGAAAACTCATAGTGGTGCTGCCTCTAATGAAGCCCAAACATTTGGAATCCTAGAAAAGACAGGTCCCTGGCAGGCAGTCCCCAAAGATCCCAGCTTAAAAGTAGCACACAGGAACAAACAATTGGCCAGACTGAATCCACAGTGTTCTATAAAGATTCAAATTCCATAAAAATTAAAAACAAGAAACCACAAAGACTTCACATAGCTATAACCGAAGTTAAAAATAGAAAGTTCAAAGGATAAAATAAACCACCCATCTTCCTACCCTGGAGGGGGACGAAAACAAAACAAAACAAAAACTCGAGCAGAGGTAAGGAGACAATGGAGCTGTGTAGTGATCCACCAGTCTCTTCCTGCTCTAAGCACTCTTCCTCGGTGGCTGCCTGGGCGATTTCTCTTCCTCACACTATTTCCTTGCGAAGGGTTGGTCATTAGCCAGCTTGTTTACCTCCAATTATTTGTTTTCGGTGTGTCTTTACAAGGGGGCTTCAAAAAGTCTGTGGAAAATGGAATGAGAAGACAATGGAATTTTTCCTCATATGTACTGGTGTCCCCTTTGTATACAAGCCACTTTGTAAGTCAAGGTTTAAGTCTGGAAACTGGAAGCCCTAGGGAATTTTCTAAAGTAATACCCTTGCTTATTTGCCCCAAGGGGCAATACGTAGAGTTACCAAATAGAGTGGTTTCCAGTTTTTTTAAGCTTTCCAGTAACACAAAGATGGCTGGCATGTTTTACCCACGCTTCCCGGCCTACTTCCCATCCATGACCTCTTCCCTCAGTGTAATCACTCATCTCCCACTGTTTGTCATGCACTTACGACATACGCTCTTATCAACAGACTCACTAACAGACCTCATTTGGATACTTTCCAGTCCAGCCTTCGCACCAACCCATGTTCTCTGGACGAAGTGAAACAGGTATCTCCTTGAGAGAGTGATTTTGGAAGGGCATCGGGTACCACCCGCTTTCATCTAACTCTTACTTGCTTTTCCCAAAGGTCTTCTCTTAGTTTCTCAGGCCAAACACATTTTTAGTTCAATTCTGATTTAACAAGTATAATTTCCATTTAAAGCACTATGTTGATAAAGTGTTACCTGCTAGGTAATTGAAACATGTCATTGACATTTTTTAACCCATTCTGTCTCTCAACCTAGCCTCTGTACACTCTGCGTTCCAGTCAAATGGACCCATCTAAACCTGACTTTCTCAACATTGACCATGGTCAGTCCCCATGCTGGAGACGGCTTTTCGTCTCCTCTGTGCCACCCACATGTCTTTAAACGGAGGTGTCCTCAGCTCCAAGACTGTCAAGCTGCAATGTACCTTGCAGGGGCTACAGGATCATTAAAATGCCAACATCTGGTCTACATGTGCTTCTAGCTGTACTTGAGGAAGAAGCATGCCGCTTCCTTTACTTAGACCTTTTAAAGTACATTGAAGATCTCTAATGCTTCTTTCTAGATTACACTAATCCTAATAGTAACCTGAACAATCCAATAAGAGCAGCGCCACTGCTGATGTGCAGACATCAACGAATGAGCCCTTACGGGACCCCGAGGTTCAGAAGTCACGGGCATTTGAGTTTACCTTACTGCAGCTGTGATTTCTGTTTGTAATTGTGGGGTGAGGAAGCCAAGCAACTTATCCAGATTTTTCCTTCCTTCCCTTCCTTTTTTCCTTCCTTCCTTCCCTCTTTCCTTTCTTCCTTTCTCTCATGTACATATTGTGATACAAACAGAATCCACATGAATTAATTTGGGTCTTGATATTTCCATCTATGAAGCTAGGGCTACTCACAATAGATATCCCCTCCTCAGATAACAGAAGTCCCTCAGTAGGAAATCATGAATGTTACTGAAATAAATGATAAGTTTGGACTATGCTTTTGTTTTTTCCCCCTATGTCCCTTAACCCTAGCTGAATAGTAAGTTCATGGAGGGCGGGGAGCCCTCCTCATATCCTTGCTGACTCCAGCACAGCCAATCAGTTGCTATAGACTCGATTCCAAATCAAAGTGGCCTTGCATGTGTCACAGGAGGTCTGTGTCCACTAGGGTTTCCAATAGATGAGTTTTGGAAGCACATTGCCACAGCTTCCTGTTAAGGTGCCTCTGGGTGGATTCACACCTCTGTCCTTTCAGTGAGCAGGTGCTTGTACCACCCAGGGCCGCCAAGTCAAGCATGAAACAAAAACGAATCCTGATTCTGTAGTTCATTATCACTCAGAGTACTATCAAACAGGGTCGCACTGCCCCAAATAGTTTCAAAGGCTGTAATCTGTATGGAAGCAGACAATTACATCTTCCTCTTGCAGAGGGGCAAACAGGCTCAAATCACCAGTGCTTAAGTTAGCACCCACCACTGTAACCAGTAGACCAGTGGGCTCCTTGGATATTCCAAAAATATTCCAGGTGATTCCGACTCATCACAACCCTATAGGACGGAGTAGAACTGCCCCTGTGGGTTTCTGAGACTACGGGAGTAGAAAGCATCATCTTTGAATCTAACATACCGAATAGTACCAATAATCAAACACACTTCTACTTCCTGACTATTCGTCCGCTTTATACCCTGGTGACCCTGTTATTAAACACTCAGCTGCTAACTGAAAGGGTGGTTGTTCAAACCCCCGGGTCATTCTGCAGGAGAAAGGCATGGGAGTCTGCTTCTGTAAAGCGTAAAGCTTAGGGAGCCCTAGGAAGCAGTTCTACCCTGGTCTATATATAAAGGTGCTATGATTTAAATGAACCGAGCATCCCAAAAAAACAAACTCACTTTTATCAAGTAAATTCCAACTGACAGTGATGTTACAGGACAGGGTAGAACTACCCCTGTGGGTTTCTGAGACTGCAACTTTTTGAGAAGTAGAATATAGAAAGCCTCATCTCTATCCCTCAGAGAGCCTGCTGGTTTTGAACTGCTGATCCCATGGTTATCAGCCCTGAGCACAACCCACTACACCACTTACAGGGCTCCTATTAGACTGTGAGAATTCAGAGTACTCACTCCCTACCATGGTCAATGCTGACTCATAGCGATCCCTTGGGAGTTTCTGAGACCAACTATTGATGGGAGTAGAAAGCCCATTCTTCTCCCTCGGAGCTTCTGGTGGTGCTGAACTGCCAACCCTGGGGTAATTAAGTGGTCTTTAAGTCAGAATTGACTCTACTGCTGTGATTTTGGTTTGGTGTGGTTTGGAAGAGACCTAAGAAAAGTTATGATGGCAGTGGTAATTCAGTGATAGAACTTTTTCTCCTTCCATACAGGAAGAGTCAGTTCAACACCTCATGCACATTCACCATCTGCCTGTCAGCGGAGAATTGTGTGTTCCTATGATGCTGAAGAGGCATCAAAGGAGCTTCCAAACTAAGATGAACTAGATAGAAAGAGATAAAGATCCACTGAAGACCTTCTTAAAAACAAAACAAAAGAACACATAGTCCTAATAGTCTGATCTGCAGCCAATCACAGGGATGGCTCGGGAGCTGACAGCTTTCCAGTCTGCTCTGTGCAGGGTTATGTTAGTCCAGGTAGACTAAAAAAACAAATTCATAGACACTCATATGTGTATAAGAAAGGGCTTTATATAAAGAGTAATTGTATATTAAGAAAACATCCCAGCCAGTCCAGATCAAGTCCATAAGTCCAGTATTAGCCCATATGTCCGATACCAATCTATAAAGTCCTCTTCTGACTCATGAAACACATGCAATGACGCCAAATGCAGGAAGATCACAGGCGGGCGGGTGGCGAGTCTTGTGGACCCAGTGCTGTTGTGGATCCACTGCCATCTCAGCGCTGGCAGGGGTGTCTCCATGTCTCTCCTCCAGCTCGGGCACTAGTGTAACTTCAAGTGTCTTGTCAGCTGCAATGTCTCCCGGGGAGTCAATAAGAGAGAATGTTTCTTCCGCCTCTAAGGAGGAAGACAGGATTTCCCAGAATCCTCAAGAGAAGGCCATGCCCACACAGAAGCCTCATTGGCTATGACCTGATTGACAGGCTAGACTTTACCCCTTCACTCTTCATCCTCTCAAATTGACAAACGATTATTTAACTACCACAAGCATCCAGATGAATCAGGGGTCAGCTCAGAGGCAGCTCAGAGAAAGGTGCATTGAAACTTGTCCAGCTTTGGGGAGGAGCAATTAGCGATAAGAAGCCAGGAGACCAGATACAGACTTTCACAGGGTCTACGGGTACTATGAAGACCAGAGGAAAACCAGACCCCTGTCAAGAAGCACACTTAATGATCTGGGCAGCAAATCAAGTGCCTGAGGTCAGAGAAGAGAGAGATCATGGACAGGAGATATTTATTCCATTATGACCTTTGGGCAAAGATCATAACAGGGTAGGTAACAGGGTAAACAAACAAATAAAAAACTAGTGTCTGCTGGCAAAAGCAGCCCAAATAGTTTCCATACTAACCTAAAATCTCAGTATTACTCCCAACTCTAGAAATTATTCTGATAGTCTAATCATGATTGATAAAGAAAGCATTCGGTTAAAAGCAAACAGAAAACAAAGTTCCATACAATTAACCATTAGAGAGTCAGTATGGGTTTATATTTCCTTAAATGACTTATAAGACACACAGTTCTCAACGCTTTGTGGTAATAGCAAAGATGTTAGTAAAGATGTTGTAAGGCTACTAGTAAAACCCTCAAGTTTTATGATGGACAGTCTCTCAAGTTGAAACTCTTCGTATTTCAATATCTGAAAAGGGGCACCAACTTCACTGGATTATTGTAGCCGTCAAATGAGGCCACACATGTAAAGGGTTAAGCAGAGCACATAGGCAGAAACTAATAAACTCTCCAAATTGTAATTCGTATCATTTCACCTTTCAGGAATTAACTAATGAATAAAGACATGATAGTTCTTGGTTCTCGGTCAGTTGACTTACATTCTGCCTGCCTCTCGACTTAACAAGACATCAACTCCTCACGACAGGATGGCAGCAAATCCTAAAGCAAAGTGTCTGCCAACCAAAAATAAATAAATACATCCTCCACAGTGACAGCAAACACTACAAAAATCACATTGTTGTCTGTGTTCCTGAAGTTTAATGCACCGTTTACATGAGCGCATTTTCCCATGCGTGTTTAGCACCAAGCGCCATTAACAAAGTTATACAACACCCATATTGCCTCAGATGGTTGAGCTTATTTTTAAAACATCAAAGAGATGCTTTATCAGTGTTTAAGAGATATCTGCACTTTGGCCATGAGGAAAATATTCCCAGGCCCAAGGATGAAACCTGTTTAACCAAGGAAAGAAACAAGCTTACCCCCTCATGGAAACCTCCACATTTTCATTATGCACAGCTTAAATGGGGACTGAGCATAAAATGTAGTGAAAATAGAAGTGGCCATGCTGTAGCAGCACTTTTGGATTCCACCATGGTGTTATTATTATTAACTTGGTGTTGTGACTTGGGGGAAGGTTTACAGGGTGGATCCTCCGTTTTACATGTCAGCATTGGAAAACATTTTGTTTCCGCTCATCTGCTACAATCCCCTCAATGAACCATTGCTTATTCCACTTCCTTCAGTGTTTCCTGTTTCCATTTCTGCCTCATTCCTAACCCTCTGACCTCTGGCCTTGGGTAAATGCTACCCTTTTGATGTGAGTTAATTATTCTAACAGCAGAGTGAATTCAGTTCCAGTCTCGGGAATGCCTCCATCTGTATCCGACCAGGCTCTCGAGCTCGATGGTTTTTATGATATGGGGATGGTTTATGATTTTGAGTTTTGTTTCACATTTGCCCGTCAGGCTCTTCCAGCGTGTTCCTTCTCAGATCCCAGGGGTCAGCACTCTCTAGTTCTTCTGGTTCCAGGGTTGTGGAGGCGGCTGTTGTGTGGTGCGTGAGTCCACTGGACTAATTGCTTCCACATGCCTTTTGGTTTTCCTCACTCTTCTTTGCCCCCTGTATTCTCCGCCATATTCTTGTTGTTCCATTATGTTCTTTTGGATTTATCTTTGGACAAATGAGAAGTGTCCATCAAAACCATGAATATATTGAACTTACCTGCCTTAATAGAATGGCCTAATCAAAAAGAGGGTTTTTTTTTTTATATTGCAACATGATGAATGTCCTATTGGACATACTTGATAATGAATGGCAATTGAAAGACGAACACACAAGCCACTGTCTTAGATGAGATGTAGAAGCCATGCTGGCACTATGCCCCACTCTTCCAAAAAGAAGAGCCAGGCTGCCAAACAGGGTAGAGCCTGGACTGCCAGGAAAGTAGGGCCACAAAGATCATTATTCTCCATGTACACAGTCTTATTGTAAGTTGTTTTCAATAAACTCATTCTCCCACATGTTTACAGACTTCATTTTTCAGCTGCCCTATCACACTTAGAAACACTCAAGCCATTTTTGAGACTATTTCAGGAAAGCTGCGTTTCCAAATCGCAGCTTTCATTACCACCCTTAGCAGCAACTCCCTTCCGCCTGGGCCTGCTGAGGTGGCATAATAACGATGGGGACTCCGATGGGGACTCTAAATGCCAGAGTTCAACTATTTTGTTTTTTAATTGCCTGACCACCCAGCCATCCCCATCACCTTAAAATTGATGAGATTTTCTAAATCCTATCCACACTTCTTATCTCACTGGACCCCTCCAGGGAAAACAGACTGTGTAGATCAATATCTGCAGTTTACACCAGAGGAAAGGAAGGCCCAAGACCAAGTGGTTGATCCAAGCAACAGAGTCAGGACTGGATTCTGAATCTCTCAAGCTCAGGTCAACCCTCCTTGTATAGTATTTTAAATAATGTCTGGGTGTCCCCTCAGGCGTTCAATACTATCTTATTGAACTTAACAGTGAATGGAATTTCATTGCCTCCAGATTACGTGTCAACTGTTTACCATTTTCTCATTCAAAAAAGAACAAACTCATGTGTCTCCATCTTGCTACTTCTCTATGAGTTATCTTCACTGATGGTGTGTTATATATTTACATGGAATACAATTATTATCAAGATGTATATATGCTTAGAAGATAATTATGTTTTTATGTGAAATAATTATTATAAAGATATATACATGTAGAGAAGATGATACAGGTCATGTGCTTAAACTATTATTAGTTTTTGATGATAGAACAGTAATAGTTCTACTGTGATACTGATCAAAATGCATAAAACTCAGTCCCCATCTTTGACCCCCAAACTACACCCAAGATGAAAGTCATTTATATAAAACACCATGTTGTTTGTGAGCTACTACTGGCTCATGGCCTGCTGGGACTCTGGAGAGCTGGGACTTTTGTTTAGCAACCAGGGCTGAGGAATTCCAACTGTGTCAACTTTTGTAACCATGTCTGGCTTTAAAACTTCCCACACTCTGGAAGGCATGCTGTCTCTAATTATTTTCTTGCTTCAAATAACGGGACTTTTCATACAAATGACGCACACAGTTTTTGCCTGGCTTTAACTTAGGCAGCACACAGTCAGCCCCTGACAAGGCCACTCTTTATTATTCGATTCACACACTTCATATACGGTTTCATCTTGCTCTCACCTGGCTATTTTTGGCACAGTGAAAAACTCCACATCATCTACCATAGTTCGTACATCCTAAGATGCCATTGTGAGTCCCCTCCCCCGTTGGACAGATTGTGGCAAAGAGACTCAAGTCACAGTATGTATCCCTTTTGATGTCCTTCAGTGTATTAAACAAAGGTATGATCAGAGTCACTGGCATTGGGAATTCAAGAAAAGCAGTGTCCCTCCATTCAAGGAGCTAATAACTGAAAGAAACCCCTAGCATGCAGTCCCCTGCCCCAACCGTCATTTGTTCTGACCCCTAACACCAGGAAAAGGCTACTCTGGAAATATTGCTACTGTGAGACTGGCAGGAAGAAATCGGTTTCCTCTCACCTCTCACTCCTGGGGCGTCTACATTGAGAGTGAAAGCCTTCCCCCACCGCAGTCCCTAAGGTGCGTTTCCCACAGGGTTTCCGAGCCTCAAGCCCACTGGGGGCAGCGGTTTGTTTTCACTCACTGAGAGCCCCCACCAGGCTGGAGCAGTGGGACTCTGAGCAGTGGTTTAGCAAGGGCTCCCAAGAGCATGAACGAGCTAGCCGAGCGCTGAAATCCCTCTCAATGCACACAGGATGACAACCAAGGAGAAAAGACATACAAATGAAAAAGCAGAAACGAGTGCTCTGCCTCCGTGTTTTCCATATGCCCTCTGACCATACCTTTTTAAGTTAAGAAACTGCTCTGTAATCTAAGGCGCACATTCAGTTCACATTCTGCACAGTGCCCGGATTCCTGATTCTAGATTAGTGATTTCTTTTTCTTTTCTTTTTTCCTTGCAAATGAAATGTGTGCTTTGGCGGAAAGGGTAGGGCACTGTCTTCAGCTAATTCATTTAGCCCCTTGAACTGCATCAGAGAAGACTCAAACAGTGAGGAATATGCCTTGACTTCCCTCTTTATGAGAATCCCTAAAAAGCCACCCTGGTGGTCACTAATATCTGCTACAACAGCAACATGGCAAAAGAAAATTACACTGAAGATCTATTGAGGCCAATTTACTAGAATGCCTACATTATGAAATCAAATGCTATACTTCTTTAATCAAAACCCTTAGAACCAAGAGGCTAAAGAATTGCTGACTCAGCAGAAGCTGCTGGGGTTTGGCTTTGAGTAGTAACCTTGATTTATAAGCAGCATATCGCTTACATGGAAAGGATAGCATCTAAAGGTCTTGAGGGATTTTTCTTCCTAAATGCCTTGACCGTTCTATCCTGCAAACAAATCTTCTTTGTATTGTAAGCATTCTGTATCCACAGAGAAATGGTTTGCTTAGGCAAGGGCAAATTTTAGCTGTGCCTTAGTTGCAACCACATTAAATCCTAAAAAACTAAGGTACAAATAAATGAGGTTCTTATTGAACATGGTGTGATGACACAAGTGGCAACAAATAAACAAGGCAGGTCATACATTTAATCTATCTAAAGAGCAGATGCCAACTTCCCCGTCTAAGCAGTTTCTACCTAGATCAGTCTACATAGACCCCAGGGCCCTAACACCCCTATTCTTGAAAAGTAAGTGTTGGACTGATTGGGAATGTCAGGCCGCTGCATGGCTCTTAGGGATAAGGGGAGAAAAGCCAGCTGGTGTTAGTATACTAACTAGTAACGCAGCACTCAAACAAAGGAGAAGTTACTTGAAATGTTTTTCCCTCAAATTAAGAAAACACTGGTATTTGAATTATCTAAACACAAGGACTCACTTGCTTCACTTCCTCCAAGCTTTCAAATGTCACCTTCTCAGCAAGGCCTTCTGACATCTCTAGACAAAATTGCAACATCCCCTACACGCATGCACACACACACTCAGACACTCACCTCCTCCTCTGATTTAGTTCTCCGGGTAGTATTTTACTGCCATCTGACATGCCACCTATTTTACTCATTAACTGTGTTTTCTCTCTCAAGTAGGATATAAGTTTCATAACCACACACACTGTTGCCTACTTTGTCCACTGCTATGTCCCTGGATCTGTTTCTGGTCGTACATAAGAAGCACCAGGTTTGCATGGATAGATGAAAGAGACCCTGAGGATCTCGTGCAGCCTCCAAATACTGGTCTTCATAAAAGCACACACATTAAAGAAGGCTGGCTGGTTGGAGCCGGATGGAGCGGCGCACTGATGAGTAACAGAGGGGAGTGGGAAGTGTTGAGAACAGGGTATGTGTTTCCTCTCCTCTCCCCTTAGGAATAATTAATTATGTAGCACATATGGAACTAAACAGGATTTAGAACTTAACAAACAGAAACAATTACATCCTTTAAAAAAAGCATCTGAAAAGAAACAAATGCATCCCAACAGTTATGCATCCCAACATTAAACAATCTCCCATAAGCTTCCTTAGAGCGAGCCTGCATCAAGTCACCAAAGACTAAGGTCAAAGCACCAGCTGGGTTCCAAGATGAAATGTGGCCAGCCTCAACAGAAAGTGATTTTTTTTCGACTCATAAGGCTAACTAACACCTGTTACATTTTAAAACAACAACAACAAATTTTTATTTAGCTCTTTATTCCCCCTTTAAACTCTAAAGCATGTCAAGCTTCTAGATCGTGCTCAGTTCCTCATTTCCAAACTGGTGAAACTGTCTTTCATGTCTGTCCACGATCTATTGCTCCCTACATTTACAGGCACTGTTTAAAACCTACAATGAACAGGTGTAGCTTAAACCACTAAGGATAAATGTTAAAGGAATCTTACTAACTTAGTGAGAAAGCTTTGTTTTAAACACTCCCAAGTTAACCAGTTCAAATTTATTTCATCTATATACATTTTTTTACGCATTTATTTGTAGTCCTCAGGGGAACTAACTCAAAGTTAAATATTTCAAATTAAAATGTTCATCAAAAGTAACAAACTCAGTGGGCTCATAAGTATGTAAACTTGGAGTTACTGCACATGCATAACTGGGTAAAAGGTCAGAAATTAAAGATTTTAACTTACTACAAGATCAAATTCAAACCCCAAACTCATTGCCATCTTGTCAATTCCAACTCAGAGTAATACTATAGAATCTTGAGTTTCTAAGGCTAGGGATCTTTATGGGGGCAGAAAAGCCTCCTTTTTCCTTGTGCAGAATGGCTGGTGGGTGGTTTGAACCACTGACCTTGTGACTAGCAGCCCGAGCCCTACACACAACCCACTGCACCACCAGAGTTCCTTTACTACATGACACCTGTAGCAATTTATTAGGTGAAAACGTCTCTAGACTTAAAGACTGGACCATCAAGGATCCCTGCAATCTTTAGAAAGTCCATCAGCCAGCAGAGAGCTTGGCATTTAATAGGTGCTCAGTAATTCAGCCCAGAAAGCTTTATAGACCATAGGTTTCTACTGCTTCCTTCTGTCAGATACATTAGTAAAGGTTAATTTGCTATGAGTTTAGTATTTTCTTGTACTTTTAAAGAAAGTTCTGACCAAAAGTAATCTCCAGTGGCTTTTTGTTCACCCCAAATTGCAATTCCTTTCTTTTCTGTTTTAAGCCTGGTTTCAAAAAACTTAATTCCAAAACTATAGAAGGACCCCTGAAGTTAGGCTGCTAACTGCAAGGTCAGCAGTTTGAAACCACCAGTTGTTCCCCGGGAGAAAGATGAGGCTTTCTACTCCTGTCTTATCGGATTGCTTTGAGTCAGAATTGACTCAGTATCACAGAGGTTTTTTGGTTTTTGCTTTGGTTTATGGCTGAGTGGAAAGCAGGAGACATTTTTGAGACTTGCTGTCAGTTGATCTCAGTGAAAGGGTTAATATTTCTCCCTTTTCTCATTAGAACTAGCTTCTTGAGCCATTCACCTTTTCTGAAATCAAAGTCATCTCCCTATGTGCATATAGAATAATTGATCAAAATCAACCTTATGCTCAAGATTCATTGAGATTTTCTTCTTTTCGACAATATTATTGGGAGCATTCCATACCCTGCTTGCTGTTCCATTGAGTGGGTTCTGATTCACAGGGACCCGATGTACAACAGCACAAATCACCACCTGGTCCAGTGCCATCCCCAAATTGCTTTTATGTTTGAGCCCATTGTTGCAGCCACCGCGTCCATCCATCTCGTAGAGGTCCTTCTTGTCCTCTGTCTCTCCACTTCACAAAGCATGATGTCCTTCTCCAGGGCCTGGCCTCTCCTGATAACATTTTCAAAGTACATGAGACAGAGTCTTGCCAACACTGTCTCTAAGGAGTGCTATGGCCGGACTTCTTCCAAGAAAGATCTGTTTGTTCTTTGGCAGTCCATGATACCTTCAATATTCTTTGCCAACACGAGATTCTTCTTCCTTATTCAATGTCCAACTTTCACAGGCATGTGAGGCTTTGAAAATACTATGGCTTACCTTAGTCTTCAAAGTAACATCTTTGCAATTCAACACTTTAAAGATGCCTTGTGTGGCAGATTTACCCAATGGGATGCATCCTTTGATCTTTGAACTGCTGCTTACATGAGTACTGATTGGAAATCCAAGCAAGATAAAATCCTTGACAATATCAATCTTTTCCCCATTTATCATGCTGTTACCTATTGGTCCAGTTGCAGGGATTTATGTTTTCTTTACATTTAGTTTTAACCCATGCTGAAGATTGGAATCCTTGATCTTCATCAGCAAGTGCTACAAGTCCTCCTCACGGTCAGCATGCACAGTTGTGCCATCTGCACATCACAGGTTGTTAACAAACCTTCCTCCAATCCTGATGCTGCCTTATTCTTCATATAATCCAGCTTCTCTGATTATTTGCTCAGCATACAGATTGAATTAAGTATGGCGAGAGGATACAACCCTGATGCACACTCGTCCTGATTATAAAGTATGCAGTATTTCCTCATTCTATTCTTATGACTGCCTCTTCATCCACGTATGGGTTCCCCGTGAGCACAATGAAGAGTTCTGGAATTCCCATTCTTCTCAAGGCTGCCCATATTTCCTTGTTATCATTCCGCCAAATGACTTTGTATAGTCAAGGAAACACAAGTAAACATCTTTCTGACATTTTCTGAAATCAGCAACGATATCACTTATTCCATGACCTCTTCTAAATCTGGCATGAACTTCTGGCCGCTCCCTGTCAGTGTACTGTTGCAACCACTGTTGAATGATCTTCAGCAAAATTTTACTTGCATGTGACATCGATAATACTGTTCATGGGTCACTTTTCTTTGTAATGGATACAAATATGGATCCCTTCCAGTCAGTTAGCTGAGTAACTGTCTTCCAAACTTCCTGGCACAGATGAATGAGTGCTTCCAGTGCTTGATCAGCTTATTGAAAGTTTGCAAATGGTGTTCCATCAATTCCTGGGGCCTTATGTTTGGCTAATACCTAGCCCCGTGTAAAGCTTGCCCAGTGAACATACCTTTAGGATATAAGAAATATTGACACCAGATGACGAAATATATATACCTCAAACATTACCATAATTAACTTGTATGTTTCTACAAGAAAATCTTTCTCTCTTGAGCCTTTTCCTCCCATAAAAGTACACCCCCAAAGCAAGAGTGCATCGGTTAGAGCTGAACAGGCACAGTTAACAGTGTCACACCTTCCTGTCACCCTGGAAGGAAAGACCTTCTCACGTACGTGTGAACTGTGAGCCGGTTGGGGAATAAACAGATAATGCTCATAAATGTAGTCCGCACAGGCATTTCACCCACCGTGGGAGAGAGACAAGAGAGACGTGAAACAGGAGCAAGAACTCACTAAGGGAAAGGAGAGGGGCGACAGCCAACTGCCGTTCTGTTCAGATCAGCTGCCTTCGGCTTTTAGTTTCCTGAAGAGATCGCGCTGATTTCCTCCAGCAGGGTCGAGACCCCTTTGGGGGCCAAATGACTCTTTCACAGGGGCCGCCTGACTCATAACAGTAGCAAAATTACAGTGATGAAGTAGCAATGAAAATAATATTTTGGTTGGGGGGTCACTACCACAAGAGGAACTGTATTAAAGGGTGGCGGCATTAGGAAGACTGAGCTCCACTGCTCTACTGTAACTTTTTAAAGCCACAAAATTAAAACAGAAGGATTGGTAGTCGCCGGGCGAAGCAGATCATCCTTAGGGAATGCCCTCTAAACCTGGGCATGCCAGGTCTGCACACCACAGGCTCGGGCACTTGCTCTAAACTTGGGTAAGGCCAAGAGGGCAATGAGCAAAAGGACATCTTTTTTCGCACTTATTTTATCACAACAAAATTAGTCTCCCGTTTCAAAATGGGACACCATGGGGGGTACAATCTTCTACTTGGGAAATCTGCTTCTCGAGTAGTGTGCAGCCGCCAGTCCCAAGAGCCATTGGCTGGTCCAGCAGACGGTGGTCCCAGATGCACGGTGTTTCCAGTGGCTGGTGTTCTGGAAGGAGGGTGCCGCATGCACCTTTCCTCGGGAAGCCTCTGGGGAGAACTTGCAGCTTGTCAAGTGGCAGCATTAACCATTTACACTAACTCAGGACGTCTTGACTTCTTCTTAGTACAATCCACATTAGTTCCTTCACACGTGTCTTTTCCAAACAAGTCAAGTTGTGAGGCTGCGTCCAACGTGGGGTCAAACCATAAAGCAAGCTTTCCCTGGGGAAGCAAAGTCTGAGACGGAAATGCTGAGGAAAAGGGATAGAAAGAGCCACCAGCTGCATATCGACCCCAGCCCTTTATCTCACACTTCCTGACCCCAGCCCTGTGCACTTACAGAAACCTTTCCATATGGAATGCTGACTTCCAGGGAATTTCCCTCCCCACTGATGAGTCAGATACACACTCCACCACCACCACCACCACCACCACCACCACCCACATGCCCAGGACATAAAAACTCCTGAATAATGTTCACAGATTGATTAGACAGTGTCCCTGCCAAATGGCAAAAAATAGCTCTTTAGTCTCCGACAGACTGGGTTTACATCTTTGTTCTCTACTTGACTAGCTGGGTCACCGCGAGCCAATCAGTGAACCCTGCAGACTCCGTTTAAAATCTACACGTGAAGACTGGTAGTGCTTACCTCACAGTATTGTTGGGGAGCTGAGAGAAATGAATTCAGCCCTTAGCATGGACGCAGAGTTCCTGAGCGGCCCAAAGGTTAAGCCTTGGCTGGCTTACCCACAGGCACCCAAGGAGAAGCCTGGCATTTGTGTCCAGAGGGCAGAGCCTTGGAAACGCGATGGAGCAGCTTCGTTCTGCACAGCAGAGGGCCGCGGGAGACGCCACACTAGGACACCGAGGAATCCTCAAGATCTGGTGGGGAGGGGACTGGGTAACCACCGTCCCCCAGCACAAGGTGATCTGTCTTAAAAAAACTGTTAGGATTCCAATGAACCGTCGTGGAACACAGGAACCTAAGAGGAGCTTTAGCAGCACGGATTTCCTTGTCTACAGGACAAGTTCCAGCAGCCACAGAAGGATGAAACACGCGCACACACAAGAACACACAAGCACAAAAGCACACCACACTAATCAGCTACATGAGCTTGCAGAGACACCAAGTGCCCGCATTTCTTGTTGAAAACATTTTCAAGTCGACCTAACACATCCCATCGGAAACATTTCCATAGATGTTCACTGTTCTAGGTAAAGGCTTTGGGGGTTTGTTTTTTTGAAACTGCAGCTGGCCTGTGGGTCTCATGGCCCTCGGCAGTGTGGACGTGCTGGGGGTGGGGCGGGTCAGGAATGAATGTGGTTATCAAGGCATTTCTAAGTGGCGGACCCTTGGAACAACATTAGAGCGAGGGTCATGGGAACAGAAGACCTGCTCACCCAACTTCCGGGCAGCAAGTTCAGTGTACAAGCCAGCAGCACGTCATGTCTACCCAGTGAGCCAGGGAAAGAGGGACTCGCTAAATGAGGGAAGGAAAACACACCATAGGAACCGGCCTTGCACTGCTTACATGGCTCGGAAACTTGACATTGTTATTTTAAATAAAGCAAAACGAGAAATCATCTGACAGCCAGCATATTTCATTGGTGCAAAAATACTTACTCTTTACTTCTCTAATCCATTGCTTTAGATTAGATTGTTTTTCATTAGAGCTAATCAGACATGAAGTTTAATCAGGAGAAAAACTCATTAACTATCCTTTTCAGGGGGAGAAATGTAAAGTAACTTTTCATAGCCCTGTGTCTCTATGCGTCGGCAGGGAGTTTGGTTTAGGACTGAGGAGAGAAAAAAGGGATCCATAGCACTGAGTGCTCAAACTCTTCAAATCAACAGTCCTTCGGGTACCACAAGACCGACTACGAGGCAGGGCCATGTGTCGAGGGCGGGGTACGTGGGAAACCTGAAACAGTCCTTCGGGTACCACAAGACCGACTACGCGGCAGGGCCA